>NW_024582484.1:416674-462851 GCF_018398535.1 Haplochromis burtoni
CCACACACACACACACACACACACACACACACACACACACACTCAGACACACACAAACCGTGTATGCAGCTGCCGTCTCTCAGCTCACACAATAACACACTCCACTAAACTCTGTGTGTCACTCTCTCCCTACCTTCGTATGTATCCTCCACTCATAATCATTTGCTCTCTCTCATCCACGACCCGAGATGACGGCGGCTGATTGGCTACAACGCCATCCTGGCTTGAGGCTCTGCCCCAAACTGCCTTGTATGCCCCACTCTCCTCAAAAGCCTTTAGTCTGGAAGAGAAAGAGTGATGACCCCATGGATGTCGATTTTAATGAGTGAAGTCTGTTAAACATGAAACGTGAGAACCACAGCGTACCCATACTGCTCCTGCAGCTACAGTACGGGTACACCAAGGGTCCATTTATACCATAAAACACGACAAACATGGCGCTGGACCACTTCAGAGCAAATCAGAGCAGCAAAGCAAGCCGACAGCAAAAGCTAAAAGCAACTAATGAACCAAATCTGAAGAGTTTTCTCATGTTTAAATCTCACGAGGCTATTTGCTCCTTGTCAGCGTCGCACTGTATGTTAAAGCACCTTACTGGAAACATCTATTTTACCTCCAGTGCTCACTGGTATCACTGGGATCATCCTGATCAGTGCGTTTGGGGAAGAACAAGAACTATATCACATTTAGATCTGCACTTCAGAGTGGTTTCTTTAAGAAGAACACTCAGTTTAGCTTTCCTGCTATGTTTGGTTTTCTCTCTTTGTGAGTAACGTCTGGGCATAGAAGTGCCAAAAACTACAAATATGGTCACTTCCAACACGGCAGCAGCCATAACACCAACGCCGAGCCCTGAAAGTGTGAAATCGCCAGAAAAAACTGGTGAATAAGATGGCTGCTCATTGTGATGGTGTTTGAATGTTGCAGCCTGACCTTACAGGACCAATTCAACTCTATTAACATTATAATAACAGGACCGAGCTGACAGATCGCTTTGATATGGTGGAAAAGTGCCTTTTGTATAAATCTGAGGTCTGTGGTGAAGCCGCTGCAGTAAACGTGGCCCAGGGCTGTGAATCAGGTATAATTTAGGTTTTTACAAATAGATTCTTATGACTACATCTCACATACTTACCTCTGGATAATGTTTACAGACAAACACACACTCACACACACGCCACACACACCTCCACCTACTTATCACAGGAGCAGAGACCACAGCACTTGCCCAGGTCAGTCAGGTTTTTCTCTGCCTCCTTCATATCAGAGTTGATCTGATCCAAGCCCTCCTCTATTCGCTCCAACTGCTCTATGAGAGGATGCGGCGGAGCAGGATGAAGGAAGAGCAAAGGTGAAAGAAAGCAGGAACGTAACGAGAAGAATGGAGGCAGAAAGAGGAGGAGGGAGGTGGAATAAAAGAAAAAAATCACAAAGTATTTCCACGCGGCTGCACTATGAACTGAAAAACCAGCCACCAGAAACGTGAAACAGAACACCACCACGCTGCGCTAAATGCTAACAGCACACTGGACCAAACGGTGCAGAGCCAACGACCTTTGACCTCGGTGCCCACTTCCATTCTGTTTTCTTCTCTCGGGCTATGTACGAAGGATGTTTCTGCATCTGTGCTTCTTTTAAAGAAGATTTTAAGGAACATTTCTACAAATGTGTCTTCTAAATCCAAATTTAGGTATTTTTAGTCACATGCAGTTAGAAAACTCTTCATTGTCACCGTTCTGCTATAAACAGACATCAGATGCAAGAGATGCAGAGCTTATCTGTTATATCGAGTTCATTTTTACAGGCCTTTGTCTATAAATTAGATTTTTCTGATCCTTCAAGCCAAAAAATCTCTACTTCAGAAACAGCAAACGTGTAGTTATTCACATCCTGAAGGCTTTTACCAAATAGTTTGTTCATATATATCATTCAGATCTTGATTCACTGAACATCTATTAGTAAAAACATGCATTCTTTGTATTTTGGGATTATTTTCTTCTTAATGGATCAATTAAAACTAATTATTAAATAAAAAACAACTTTGAGTTTAATACTTGGGCAAAAGGAAACGAGCAGAGAGTGACATCATTCAGTCAGGATGGCTTATCGAGTAATTTAAGCCCCTGATTATTATGATGATGACGACTGATTACGATTATCGTTGCTGAAGGAGTCTGATAATCTAATCACATTTGATAAACACTGCAACACATTTAATGGAACTGGGCACCAGTACGGGGCTTTTTAGGGCCTGTTTGGATAGAGACGCAGGTTCCTGGACCTACTTCCTGAGTGGCCAGATACAAAGGCCACAGCACTGGGCCATGTCTGTCAGATTCTTCTCTGCCTCTCTCATGTCCCTGTTGATGGAGTCCATACCCTCCTCAATACGCTCCAACTGCTCTGTTTGAACGGGAGTTTTATGGTGTTGCCACAGCAGGAGCAGAGATCAATACAGAGATGGGCATGTTTACACAATGTGTACTGGCAAGGCTTCCAAACCAAAAGCTCAAATCAGGGATATTGACACAAAAAGGCTAAATTATGAGAAAAAAAAACTTGATACAATGAGAAATTTAAGAATAAACACAAATTTCTGAGGAACAAAAAACCCAGCAAATTTCAAATTTCATGGTCAAGACAAGTCTTTACATTTAAGCCAAGAAAAACCTGTTTACCTCCTTGTTCATCCAACATCACCACAGTCCTGATCCCAACATCTTTACTCTGGAGGATGGAACACATAACAACCCGTTACTGACAGGAGCCCCAGCGACGCATCGTTTCCAAACAGGTTTTTATTGCACATATGGAAATCGATTTAAAGACGTTTGCTGCAGACGCCACGTGGCGATCCACTGAGCTCCTGCTCACTTCTTTAAATTCTTTCTATTTTAGATTTACGATAAAAAGCCAACAAGGTAAGACTGCCTAAACTGTTTATCGGCAGTAAGCTCACATGACCTCGATCCTGATCACAGTGACTAAAAGTAAACAAATGGCTGTTATGGATAAAGAACGTATGAGCACTTGGCATGAATGCTGTGCATTATAGAGTAATGAAAAAACATCCTTTCCTGCTTTCCTCACTGTTCTGCTCTCCCGGCCGTCGTTTGTCCAAAATCATTTTCCAGGAGCTTAAACTTAATCATAACACTGCATCCGTCTTTGTTAGAGTCATCCTGACATGGATCTCTGGCCATTTCCTCATGTGGAAACACAGCAGGCTAATTTACAGATGATGATGACAAAGTTCACAGTGAGGTTTGTGCTTTATCACTCCATCACTGTGGGGGTCTTTGTTAGATTATATTGTGTGTGTGTGTGTGTGTGTGTGTGTGTGTGTGTGTACCTCCTCAACCAACTGAACCATCCGCCGCGTGCTCTCCAGTGACTGAAAGACACAAAATCACTGCTTCAATATTTAACATTCAACACATTACATGAGCTTGTGAACTGCGTGCTCATTAAGTCATTTCTGTAGCTTTAATTTTGTTCTTAGTTATACAAACAGTTAAAGTTTAGTATAACCTACAGTGAAGTCTTTAAATTCCCCTCTGCAGCTACACATAAGTTAAAGAAATACATTAAATGCATCCAACCAACATAAGAAACGGTGCGACAATAACAGAAGTGCAAGAGTGACTCTGAGTCTTGGAGGTCTTTCAGTCTGATTTAGCAGTGTGATGGTGTGAGGTCAGAAGCTGCTCCTCATTCAGCAGACGATGCAGGTGAATCATTTCATGTAGCTGTCCCGCAAAGTGGGGAGGGTGGTCTTAATGGTCCTGTCAGTGGTGTGGATCACCACCTTAAACACACACTACACAGGAAGCTCAAGCTTCCAGGCCTCTGGTAGGGCAGTGGTCCCCAACCCCTGGGCCACAGACTGGTACCGGTCCGTGAGTCGTTTGGTACCAGGTTTTTATCGTTAACTCGTTTCTCTGGGTCTTTTCCCGTGTTATGACTAAATCTTATTTCTTTTTGGTACCAGTACTGGTTTTATTTTGTTGTATTTATCCGGGACACCTTAAAGGCCGGTCCGTGAAAATACTGTCGGACCTAAACCGGTCCGTGCGCACCCGTGGCCGCCTACAGGGGCGAGATAGACCTCGTCCTCCATTATACCAGATATTGACGCAATTTCTTATCATCAGCTGAACAATGACAGCAGCTGGTAGTAAGTTAATATTCTACATTTTAATATTAAGCTTGAGGGTGTAAAAACACATTTAAGCTCTGTCAAAAATGCAGTCAAACTCATTTTACACTCGCACCAAGTGTGAAAATCTAAAGCTACAACTTGTTCTTGTTCCTCACTATTGTTCAGAAACCATTGCTGAGCATCAGTATTGTGGAATGTGTTATAGTTTCAGCTCCAAATGTAAAGGGTGACACATGGGAGCAGGAACAAGTAAGATATCTGATGTGTTTAGAAAGTCATTTCTAGTTAAAAGAACTTTTAACTTTCTATCAAAATCGTCTTTGTGTCATTAAGGAGTTATTATAGGTTATAGTAGGAGGATACAGTCTACATCAGTTATGTGCAGAAACTGCTAGCTGCCTGTTTATCTACCCCTAGGTCTGTGTGTGTGTGTGTGTGTGTGTGTGTGTGTGTGTGTGTGTGTGTGTGTGTGTGTGTGTGTGTGTGTGTGTGTGTGTTGTGTAAATATCATATCAGTCCTCTGGGATTTCCCCACTGATGGGATGATGAGGTGACACATGTCTCTGACCTGCAGTAGCCTTTAAACACCAGGGAGTGTGTGTGTGTGTGCGTGTGTGTGTGTCTGTGTGTGTTGTGAGCTCATCTGTGCCAGACAGTTGCACATGGAGACCAGCTGTCTCCAAGGCAACCAGGTGAGCCAGGTGCCCTTGAAGAGGCCCTCCCCTCAGGCAGGGCTGTGTCCTCTGTGGCTCAGCAGGTTGTGTAGTAGTTTGCGTCACTCTTCTTGCCAGTTTGTTTATTATGAATTCTTGGTTTTATTGCTGAGATGCTCTAATTATAATTATCCTCATTAGGTTTCTCTGACTGACACACAGAGTGTGACACGCTCTCCGGGGTATAAGCTGAGGATGCTGCTGTGACTCGCTCCTGTCCATATCACCACTGTTAGATTGTATTTTTCTCTGCTCCTTGCCAGCCTCAAAAATGTGTTGGCAAAGGAAATACCCGACTACACTGTTCTGGTCTGACACTTTCATGATCCGTTCTTTAGGCCGAGTTAGCTGAAGGGTAAAGCACATGTAAAACCATGTTCATATGAAACATGGCAAAAGTGTCAAAGGAGAAGATGAATCCGAGTAATTCCCATGTGCCGAACATTCAGGCTTGGCTTAGTTTCACATCGTTTTTCTACTGCAGACGGGGGATAAGTGGATATGGCCCAATATCCTCCTCTCGTTTTCTGTTTACAGGAGCAGCCAGTCAGAAGAAAGGGAAGATGGCCTTAAAGGGGAGGAGCTATAACATCTGGAACTGGGAATTCAGAGTCTGTTACTTGTAGTCATGATGATATAGTGTAGGATTGGAAGGTCGTGCAACAAAATGCTCCTTGAGGTAACTGTTGAAAACTATCTCTGCTTTTAAGATTAGACAGACCGTTTTCACTCCCGAGGCGTAACATGCCGATGTTTTGTCACATCCTGCGGTGTTCCTGAGGAACGCAAAAGGAGACCTTCCGCGTTCTAATGCTACGTGCCGGGTTATGGATGAAATCCATAAATCTAACCTTCTCCCTAACCTTAACCAGTAGTTTAATGACGTGAAATGGTGTTTTCCGAAGCGTTTTTAAGAAAATGAACAAACATGTGTAGATTGTGTCCAAACAGTTCTCATATTTCCTCATTTTGCTAATGTCGTCATTTAGGAACGCGTTGGGTGGCCGAAAACGTAATATGTTGACGATTTGTCACCTAGCGTAAAATGTTACACTTTGGGATGAGAACGTGTTGGATTAGACCTAAAACTTTCCTTTTTGCTAAAGCATATAGTTAGGGCTGAATCAGGTGACCCTGAATCCTCCCTTAGTTATGCTGCAATCCAGTTGTTCAGTCTGACGTCACTAGCCGTGTCTGGACCTAAACTCCGCTGCAGGTCCATATATCAAACGATCACTATGGCATTACTGAGAGTTGAAAAACTGTCTAAAGTCTTTCATCTTTAATAAAATGATCAGCGTTCTGCTCTACCAGGTGTAACAATTGAGTTTAACATCCAGGCATCCATGAAAACGGAATTTATGACATTTAACAGAGTTAGAAGTTAGCAGGGAGTTAGCTCGCTAGCTTCTATCTAAATACAATATAGCATGTCCTGACTGCGGGGTTTTGGAAACAAATTCAAACGTACAGCTCTGCTATCACTTCCAGCATAAATGAAGACAGAAAACTAAACAGCAGTGACGTTTGTAGGGTTACTGAAGTTGGGCTAGCTGTATATAATGATGTGCTACGTGACCGCTAGCGACACAGCTATGTTAGCATAATATAAACAAGCTAACTTTTTTTCCACTGGATAAAAGTTAACGTGAGTGTTCTCGGTGGTCAGGAACAAATGTAATCGCATGGCAGGATGCTGTAAAAGGACCAAACTTCAGCCAGGAGAACAACTGAGATAATCCATCCACAATACGAGGTTAGTCATTCATATACTGCTGCATGGGCTGGGCTGTAGCTACATCCTAAGGTTTTAAAAACTGAGCTTAAATAAATGATTAGTGGTAATAAAAGCCGAGGGAGGTCAACAGGGATCACTGACTGTTTTAGGAGCTTTTTGAGATCAAATAGAAGAAAATACAAAACATTAAACATGTTAACAACACAAAAGCCATATTAAACGCAGACTACTTTAGGCCCGGAAGTAGGATTCGTCACGTCATCACTGAACAACCGGATAGGTGTAGGCTCCTGGGGGATTTCCCATGATGCACTGGGTGTTTCTTCTTCACTCACTATGTGCTAACAGACCTCTCTGCATTGAATCATACTTGTTATTCATCTCAGGCTCTCTTCCATAGCATGTCTTTATCCATGTCTTTTCATGGCCTGAGCCTGGTTCTGCTGGAGGTTTCTTCCTGTTAAAAGGGAGTTTTTCCTTCCCACTGTCGCCAAAGTGCTTGCTCATAGGGTTCATATGATTGTTGGGTTTTTCTCTGTATGTATTATTCAAACTTTTTCTTTTTCTGAAGCCAGCCTAGAGCCCAAAGACAGCCCAAGCTCAGTATGGAGCTCCATACTCCATAACTGGTCATGGCATGCAGTCTGATTCATTATTAATGACTTGCAACATAATGTTTCCTTAAGCAAAATACAGTGTAAAGTGTATTATAGCCCCTCTTTCTTCGCAGTTTTTGCTCTCCATATGGTGGGCTGCACTGAAAGGAAATATTTGGCATCCCTGATAAAATTCACTATATAAAAAAGAAATAATACGTTTTTATTTTTAAGTAGAATCACTTAAATCCCCCTGCTGATTCAAGGCAGTCTATGAAATACTCCAAACATCCAATTTATTCATTTGTGATTCTGGAAATGAATTTCATATCCTTGAACCTGATGTTTCAGATGTGCCGTCTCATACGAACTAATCTGTGTCCACATTTAGAGGTTAAATGGTAAATGGCCTGCATTTGTATAGCGCTTTTCTAGTCCATAGGACCCCAAAGCGCTTTACACTACATTCAGTCATTCACCCATTCACACACACATTCACACACTGGCAATGGCAAGCTACATTGTAGCCACAGCTGCCCTGGGGCGCACTGACAGAGGTTAGTGGAGCTGAGGAAGTCCTTTTGCCTCCACAGAGAGACCACAGCTCGAGTTATACACTTCACAGATATGGTTGTGTTTTAGCCATATGCTACACAGACACAACTAGAACAACTTTGTTTGGTCCTTTAGTTCTTATACAACAAGTTTTTACGTTGGGACAAAACAGGTTAAAAGATATCAAGAAATTATTTCACTTTTTATAAACAACAAAATTCCAGAATTCCAAACGCTTCCATTTTCCTCCAAACCTTCATTTATGTTGTTACGTTTGTTGACTTCCTGCTCCTGGATTTACAGCCGGGTCGTGAGATATATTGTTTATTTGTTCATGCTCATGGACATGAATTATGACATTTTTTTGAGATGGCACAAATTTGTAAGTAACGTTTACAAGAGGGAAGTATATTTCATGTCTGCAGCACATGTTTTGTCCAGTCAAAGGAAACTAAGGACGTGGTGAGATGACCAAAAATCTTCTTTCAGTCAGGGAGAAAAGGCTTAAGACTGAAAATGGTGAAGGACCGTCGTTGACGGTTTAGATCACAGGAGGGTTTTAGGCATGAGAAAAGTAGGTAAATTACACAAACAGGTGTTATCAGGTTAATGTGCACTGGATACAAGGGTAACAAGTAAACGGCCATTTCTATGTGTGGTTGTTAATAATTAATAAAACACTTATTTACCATCATAATCCTCTTACCTCATCTGTGACCTGATTGGCTCTTCTCTGTAACTCCTCCTGCTCTGTGAGGATGGGTGGGTCTGAACGTGCGTTAGCAGCCATGTTTGTTTGTGTGTGTGTGTGTGTTCAGTCCCAGGTGAGCGGATCAGACTGCAGCATCAGGTGTCTTTAACAGCTGGAGAGGGTGAGAGTGAGGCCATGATTATTTTTCATGACTGACAATAGATGCCAGGCAGGCAGACACGCAGCACAGGCTCTTACACAAACACGCTTCAGGATAACCACATTTATTTTTTAAGAAGCAGTTACTTTTATTTCCAACAGACTGTTTCGCTTTAATGGCAGTTACTGTAACTGTCAACGGTCAGCCAGTTAGCACTCAAAACATCAGCTGCAGCAGCCTTTTGCACACATGAATGTGATACTTCAAGGTCAAGGGGACCCATAATACTCATTTCCTATCAAAAGAATAGTTCTGAAACAGCCACAGTTCAGAATAATCCTTCTTTGTCTAACACGGGCTTCTCTTGGCTAAAACAAGCTCTCTTAACTCCTTCCTCCAGCCTTAAAGGCTAGCTTATTTGTGATTCACTGCTCTTCATAAACACCTAACACACTAAATTACACTAAAATCATCTTCAGCTAAAACCACAAGCAATTCAAATGGCCAAACAGGAAGAAGGATGAACTCTCAGGTTAGCTTAGTCTGAATAAGTCATATAATGCCCTTATAGGGCACAGGGGTGGGTGTGAAACTGGCTGCTTTTTAGTTATATTTTCAGCCTTTGGAGCTCTTCTAACTTTTGAAGAAGAGGAGATATATTCACACAACATTTTCAGGTTTAAGTGCTCAGTTTTACACCCACTCTGAATCTGCTTTTCTTAAGCACGACTTAGTTTGAGCATTAATATCAAGTCAAAATTATTTTCATCTAAAACAAAGCTCATATCAGTGAATCTCTGTTTTTTACCTCCAGTTTCAGTTTGCCCTGCAGAGTGATGACATCACACACCTATTCTTTTTAACCTGCTTTCCCGTTGTTTCCTGCTCAGATCGTTCTCTCTGCATATATCATTCAAATATGAAATGGTAGGAATTTTCGTCCTCTTTCACTGGATGTTATTCTTGTGATGGCAAGACACACGGTCTTCGCACAACTCCCACAAAGGCTCTTTAGAAAAGACCACAATTCAGTTAAAAAGTGTTACAGTATCTGCATGAATGCAGTGCGGCCGTCGGCTCTCACAAGCGCCTAAAACGAATCCCTCCTCACTCTTACAACAACTGCCTCCTCTGTAATTAGGAGTCCACACAATGTCAGCTTCTAACCAGGTGTTGAGTCCACACACACACACACACACACACACACACACACACACACACACACACACACACACACACACACACTTCTCTTTGTGTGATCAGGCTGCAGCATCATAATTAGCCCCAACCACTAATCACCACCTGCTGGAATAAAGAAGAGGAACAACAAGAAAGAAGAAAAGAACAAATGAGCCACGATGTTCTTGATATTAAAAAAATCAGTTTTAAATATTATGCACCATAAAATGATAAATCTTTTAGTCTACAAAATGAAACTGCTAAAATAGACAGAGGTATTCAGTCTGGGACACAACACAGAGAAGAAAACGACTGTGTTCGGCTTTTAAAGGCCGATGTTCATCAGGTTGACTGTAAACTAGATTTTCTGTAACACTTGACAGAGTCACCTCCTTGAGCTTGACATCATCACCAGTATCTCCTCCAGCTGTCACGTTAAAGTGATGCACGCTTAGCTAAGAGTGACCAGAGACAAATAACCAACACACACAAACATGCAGGCTTTGGCACTGCTTCCTAATCACAGGCATAATAATGAGCATTCATGTTCAGGAGTGCCCAAAAGTGGGCGGGGCATCACATGGCACATCCCCCAAAATATGATGTATTAATGTACTACACAGTACTACTATAGATAAAGATACCTGCACTATACAAGTCATTAAAATCTTCTCCAGCTCAAATCCACAACTATGATCCATATTTTCATATTACAACTTTTTACTATTATTTAAAGGGGATTGTGAATTTTACTAAAGAGTCTAAATATTTGTTTCACCACTTTGGAAAACTGAAATTTAGCACAAATCTTTTTTCATGTGGTAAATCTGTTTTTGTCCTGGGCTCCAGATGAGTCTGAAAATCTGTTTTCGACACTAAACTAATTATTCCTCCTTAAATATTGGCTCTTCAGTGCTGCCCACCTCACCCCGTCACAATCAGCTTTAACATGTTTAATGAAGCCATGAAAGACTTTACCTTCATAATTTCTGCATTAACAGCCCTCAGAGGACAGAGGCGGGCTGAAATTGAATGTTTTTTAATTATTATTCCCAACATTTTTGACCATTTACAACTTTTTAAGTAGATGAGATAGTCGTGTGACAGTTTCAGGATCTGTAGAAAACTTGAAATCTGTTTTACACCCACTCCAAGTGTCACAATTTAAAGCTTCTTTTCTTCAGTACGACTGTTTGTTCTGGTCAGTTTAGAGCATTAATATCAATTCAAAATCTTTTTCACAACTATGTTAGAAAATTAACATCACTCTTGTAAGTTTACCACAAAAATGCTCTTTGGATATATATTTTTTTAAATCAAACATCCGGGTACCATGCTGTCTTTTGTTCCTCTACCGTTTTTTGACCGCATTGTGACTTCTTGGCTACCTCTGGTTCTGTGGTGACAGCAGGTGCAGGTGTGCGTCACAGGCTCACCTGGTCACAGGCAGTTCATTTACGTGTACACGAGTGAAACTGCAGCCTCAGCTGTGAGGCTGACACGGAGTGATGGGGATGATAACGAAGACAGGATTCTCCTCATCGTGCTGCCCTGTGAATCGGCGTGGTGACGTATGTTTGTTTGCCGTTTTCGCGGTCAACTCGTGCGTGAGAATATCACCAGGCACACGCGAGACAGTTTTTAGTATTTGATTGTTCAAGAGCAAAAAGACGGAGTCTGTTTGAATTAATCTCACAGATGAAATATTTATTTTTTTATTGCCTGTTTGACCGTCACCAGTTAACCTGTGACACCAGTTAATCTGGAACACCGGCCCTACCGAGCACACACAATATGAATGAACTTAAAGTAACGGGTCTGTTTTAAAACGTAAAGACTAAAAGTAGAGATATTTGTTTAAAAACGTGGGGAGTAAAAGTAAAAAGTAACAAGAAAAATAAACGCTAGTAGAGATACCTGGAACTTCTACTTCGTTACTTCCCACCTCTGGGTCACTCTGATGACCAACTTTTACATTTGAAATAAAAACAGTTTTTTTTGAAGCTGCCTCTTTTCAGAGATATGATCCATACGAACCTGTGTTCCGTACCTTTCATCCGGTCCTCTTCATACGCTCGTGCTCTGTCCTCGTGAACCCATCAGCACACTGAAACCTGTTGCTCTTCCTCGGTTACTCCTCCTCAGCATCACCGCTCCCCTCCTCCGCACAGGCCCCGCCCCCCAACAAACAGCAACCCAAACTTTCTTCCTGAGCGTGACGTCAGAGAGCAGCGGCTTTGAACGCCTCTCTCCACCCAAGGACGCAGCTGAAGGTGGAGGAACCAGCGACATGTTTAAGGGTAAACGATGGGTGTGTTTTCAGCGCTGGTCAGCAGGAAGCTCTGCTCGCATCCTGACAGTTTAGCAAATATTTTTAGAATTAACAAATCCTGCTTTGATTGTTTTGAAGCTGCCGCCATGAAATCTGCATCTTTCCTGCGTTTGTCAAACACATTACCCCCCATGTGTTAATGCTCTCTTAATGACGTCATAGTGATGGTGTTTTTCTCATTTGATTTCACTTTATCCGTTTATCCGCTGAACAAAGCATTAGAAACCCTGTCCAAAGGTGTCTAAATGGCACACTGGACATGACTGAAGCCTAAAACTGGGATGAAGTTGGTTTAAAAGGTGAAAGTTTAGCAGACACGTATATCACGTTCAGTGGTTTGAGCGGTGTTTCAAACATTTGACTTTTTTTAAATGACATGTTTGTAAAATAGTTGTGATCAAACAGCCACACAGGCGCTCATCATTTTTTAAACATGACCGGAAAAGTCTTTATACTTGTCTAAATGTCAATCACGTGGTGTTTGTCACATGGTGTTTCTCTGAACATCAAATTCATCGTTTCCTAACGAGGTGCGGACCTCAGGTGTCGAGGACAGAGACGACCCTCCACTTTTAACCAAATTCAAACTGAAGTTGAAGACTGTGTAAAAACAGTTTTCATTAAGCTTTTGTTTTTCAGACATCTGCCAGAGGCGCTCTCAGCCTCTCTTTAACAACCTTTCATGCCTGGTGTGACGAGTATGCACTGAATATCCTAAGTGTGCGGCTGAAGCCCCCTGGTGGGCTCTGACGGTACTGCACTGGGTAACAAATAAGCTGAAGAGAAACTGTCAAACCTTTTGAATGTTTTGCATCTCACAGGTTAAACTTGCAGGATAAGTTACACCATTAGGCTCCATAAGCCGAGCATCCTTTTGGTTTCTGTACAATAAAATCTTTTAGGATTCGTCAACACATTTTCTGAAGGACATTTCAACTCAGGTTTTGTAACTTCGCTTAAAATTTCCAAAAAATGTTCACAGTTTAAGTGAAAGAATAAAACAGTCATGGTTTTAAGCCTGTCTCATGTCTCACATTCAGATGAAAGAAGCAAGCTCAACAAGTAAGGTGTTGTAAAGTGTTTTTAAAAGTCAAAATGAATGAATGAAAACGTAAAAGCAATATTTCATCTTTCACTTGCGAGACGAGCAGAGCTGCCACTAAAGGTTCGGGGCTGCAGAAGAACCTCTGCAGGCTGAAGTTGAGCTTTGAAATTTGATGCAGTAAAAAATATTCCCGATCAGAAGAATGAGTGTAACATCACATGTGGTCACGTGCATGAAGAAGGACAAAGCGTGCATGAAAACTCAGAGAAAAGGACAACTGTAGCATCAGCTGTGTCAGTTTATTCTTTCAAACATTCAGAGTCATCAAACTTTCAGCCTAATAAAATTCATTTAGAGACAAAAGAACAGAAATCTTTAACACAGAGATGCCGCGGTGCCGGAGAGTGCAACGGCAGCACGAGCTTTCTCTTCGTGTCTGCTCAGTGCCGGCGTTTTGGTCCCGTTACAGAGATGAAGACGATAACTGCGCATCGCGGGTTGAGTGAGAGGAAGGAGAAGGTGTGAGAAGTGAGAAGCTGTGGAGAGGCTTCCCTCCGTCGCCTCACGAATACATCGTGAGCTGAAGCCACTGTGAGGAAGAAAGAGACCGTCAGTGTTTACATGTGACCACAAGCCGTCCTCTGTCCTCCTCGGTTTTATAGTTTCAGTTTGATTGTCACCCCAGGAGCTGACCGATGTTTTCCTACAGACTTCTGTGCCATTCAAGTTCATTTCCAACCAGACCAGACTGTATAGAAAAGAACGATGTGGCCATTACTGCTCGCTGAGCCTCGAGCTGAGCATTTCTGACTGAGGGAGACTGTGCACTCATCATCAGGCCAGAATTACGAAATCAAAGGATGCTTTGCTCAAAAAGACTTGAAACTAGGGACTGAGACCATAACCCAATCAATGAAGAAGAAGAAATGTTGCCCCCTAGTGGATATTAGAAAAAATACAGATTTAAGGCACTAGTTGTTTTTTCCTGTGGTTCACAGTCAGTAAATCCGTCTCCACCTCATGTTTTTTCTGCTCCATATCATTTCAAAATATTAATCATGTTTTCTTTTCCTACTTCAGACTGTTTCCGTGCATTTCTAATCTCGTTCTCGTCTTTGGCCTTTGACCTGACCCCCACCCATTTTGCTTGCCTGCCCCTTGATGAATTTGATGCACCCTCGTCTCCTGTGTTTGGATCTTTTCCCCTGTGAGCTGACACACACGTTCCTACTTTTACTCGTCCATTCAGTGTCTAAACTTCAGAATCGAGAGAATTAGAAAACATTCTGAAGCGGACCAGTCTGGGTTTTACCTCCTTGACGTCCAGATCGATGGTGCCGCTGTTGTCCTTATCCAGCGTCTTGAACGCTCCTGCAACACACACACACACACACACACACACACACACACACACACACACACACACACACACACACACACAGGTTGTGCATTTTAAATTGATATAAAAAAAATTTCTTCTGTGCTTTTTGTTTCTTGGGTGGATGAGGAGGGAGGAGGAGTTTGGTGTAGGTTAGAGATGAACTAGGTGCTTCAGGCTGGTCCCTTGTTCCCCAGGGGATTGCCACAGTGGACGGATCCACATGTTTTGGTGTAGCACAGATTTGAACTTGAACACAGCCCTCCTGTTTATCTGGGCTTGGGATTGGTCCACTAGCTACAATAGCTTTGACCCCCTGAGGCTGGGTTTGTCTCTCCTCTGAGAATAGACTCGTGCAAATGGGTTCACCACACCCCATGCGGCAACACACTGGAGATACACTAACTACTTCTATTATGCATAAGAGAGACAAAGAAGTAGGGACAACACGTCATGTACAGCATGTACAGCTGTTCACAGGTGAGGAAAGTTAAACACATCATTATACAAACTTTACGTGTTCAGAAACGCAAAGCTGAAAATAAGACGGTCGGACAGCCGAGTGCACGCATATCTGAAATCACAGGGTGAAGAGAGACTCACTGCACATGGCGTCCAGTCGCACCAGGCAGCCAATGAAATTGTCAAAGTCCATATCGCCGTTCTCATCACTATAGCGACGGATAATCATCTTGTAGAGCTGGTCATTCAGCGGGAAGCCTGCAAAACACACACACACACACTTAGTATGAAACTACACACACTCAAACATCTTTGGTTCCCACAAGTACAGTGAACGTCCAGGTTTTGGTCCCAACAAATGTATGAACACACACACACACACACACACACACACACACACACACACACACACACACACACACACACACACACACACACACACACACACACAGCAGCATTTCTTACCTGCAGCCTTGAAGGCACCAGGCACCTCACTAGCGCTGATCACACCTGAGTTATCGGTGTCATAGTTAATGTAGATGCCCTGAAAACAAGACAACAAATAATAAACAACACAAACATAAAACCAGCGTGGAAACCGTCACAGTGCGTCTGCACGGCTGCTCCCGACCGACCTGCCATCTCTTGATGTTATTCCAGAGGTACTTGAACTCGTGGAAGCCCAGTTTTCCTGTGCTGTCACTCTGATGGGAGCCAGGTCAAAGGTCAAACTCAGCAACACAAGCAGAACTCACTGAGAACCGTGACGGTTGATTTTCTGATCTGCTGCTACTAATTCTGCAACCACTGAGATTACTGTGTGTTCAGTCTGCACTATGTTTTGTGGAAGGATACGTCCATCACAGCAACCATACTCCTGCAGGACTCACTGCTGAAGCCGTCGGTCTTCAGCTTCCCATCTGAACGACAGATCCACAACTTCAGTTCAGCTTAGTTAAAATACAAATTTACTGCAAACACACAAAACACTGAAACTAGAAAATAACAATAAGAACGATTTAATGAGCTGCAGAAGGAAACCGGACTCACGTTTGCAGACCACTTTATTCAAGATGTTCATCAGTTCATTGGGACTCACCTCCATGTCCTGGACACACACACACACACACACACACACACACACACACACACACACACACACACACAGGAAGTCCCCTGAGTTAGTCACAGCCTCACAGAATGACTCAAACCAAAGCCTTCGATCGAGCGTCTGACTCACTGCAGTCACTGTTGCCAACAACACACAACCAAAACACAGAAGCAGCGCTAAAAGTTCCGGACGCGGCTTCCTCAAAAACTTCTTTTTCTTCACACGATGAAAGCCTGTAGCTGTGAGCTGGGCTCCAAGGCCACGGGGTGAGCGGGAAAGATTTATTTTCACATGCTGGCCGATCGGCTCACAAACCTCGACTTCGAATCAAATGTTCATCCGGCAGTGAGCTGGGATGTTTCCCGAGCTTTCTCTGAAGCTCTAAACTCTTAGTCACGGCCACTTGAGTCACTTCAATCTCTTTTCCTTCTTCTTTTTACTTCATTTTTCCACTATTTACATCTAACTGTAAAAAAGTACGAACAAGCCACACGTGATAAACACTGTACTGAATAAGGAGCATTTATGGCACTAAAAACTGTTCTGTGAGCCAAAGATAACGAGGTGGGCCCAGTATGTGTTACAGCAAGTATACTGGGCCTTATAAGGTGGCCCTGCAGACCTAACAAAGCTGCAGGTGTTCATCACATCTGGGCCCAACATTAAGCTTCAGAAGAGAAATCCTTTCTTCCGTTTCCTTTCTGAGTCTGAGGTCTTCCTTCTCTTCAGATACAACCAGGCCTGTTCTCAAAGTTTTCATGCTTTGCAAACTCATCGACAGCATCAGCCCCGGTCACCTGACGGGCTCCCCTTAGTGATGTTAAGGGTAAACTAAACTGCTGGAAATTTCCACAAAGTACTCACCTTTCACAGCCTCCTGACTCCACCCGCCTGAAGCAAATGGGAGGAGCATACTTTACTACCAGCCTCTGTCACAGCAGTTATCACTGCTGTTGGTTTAGCCGAGAACCGGCTGTGTTCTGGTCTAACTGGTGCGCACGCCCATCAGATGAGTAGAAGAAACACACACACAGCATGACTGCGGCTGTGCCAGACAATGGCAGGAATGCAGAGAGGGAGTTCTCTGTGTAACACGCCCTGCAGCGAACTGCAGTTTCCACATGTTTGTCAGAGGATTCACCGAACGAGTTCACCGTTTATGTCTGCGACAGAACCGCACGCTGTAATTAAAAAGCAGGAAAAAGCTGCTCCTTTATTCAGCAGGCCTTCCACAGAGTGCGGCTCCGTGTTTGATTTGGCTGAATTTTACACCGGTGGCATTTCCTGATCCAGTCCCAGAGGGAGCTTTCACTCCACTGTGATTAAAATATAATACAGCAAAATTATGATAACCAAAGAAAGCACATCTCAGAGTGGAAGTGTAGACTGTACAGCAGGGCCAGGAAGAAGCACATTAAAGACAATCACTAGTGCACAATAAGAACAGCTCTGGAGCTTTCTCTGCTCTCACTAACTTCATTTACAAACCTGTAAATCATATTTAAGGCTCTCTGACATGGATACGGTGAGGTCAGTGGCTGGAAACACACCAACACACACATTCGCTTCGATAAAAAAGTAGGAAACACTCTTCACCTCATCACGTTGAAGTCAATGATGTTAAGGGTAATTCAGCTTCCTCCAGCTCTCTTTATTTTTTCAGTCATCTTTGATTCTTTGGTTTGGAAGTTTTGGTCTCCACAGATAATTCCCCTTCAGGTACAGGGGCTGAATGTATTTAGAGTTCACCCATTTAAACTGTATTAAGGCTTAAAGTGTGCATTATTGGGGCGTGGCCTCTGACAGGTGGATGGCGGCACAGGTAGCTGCTGTCTGTCTGCTAGTTGGAGTCCCTGAGCTGCACTGTGTTTGTGCTGTTGGAGCATTTTTAATGACATTATCTGACCAATGACGATCTTTCCCGGTTGGCTGTAATGGTGCGAGGACGTCTCAGCGCTGCACTCTGTGGCTCAGGGCTTCAACCTGCAGCTGTAACATCCAAGCACATCTGCGCCTGGTTTACAGTCAGGGGCCCACATGACTCGGGGACTCACACACAACCAACCGCACAGAGTCGGCTTCCCCTTGTGCTCCTGAGACGACCAAATTGCGACTCTTTAAAGCTCCTCATTTCCAGCTCTGTGTTTTTATCTTTGGACTCTGTGACTGCAGATTTACACGACACACAATTGATTCCTGATCTTGTAGTTTTCCTGCTTCTATACTGCACCCTCTAGTCAGCAATACAGATGGAAGCACTGTAAGTGCGTTTAGTATTTTTCTAGTGTAAATGCACAGATAATGCATGCACCCATCTACACACATCCTTCTATTGTATACGACCTGCAGAGCACACAGAAACCATGTCTGTCCTTATTGTGAGGGATGATACTTGAGCGTACAGCCGCGCCCTGCTACAGGAGTTTCTCGTTTCACGGGTCAAAAACAGGCGGTTGAAGTTTAGAAGTGCAAACTGACAGTTAGTTCACTGCTGTGGAAACTCCAGAGCTGTTGAGCTGGTTCGAGCTCATTGCGCACAGTTTTTATTTTTCTGTTAAAGGTCCGATATCCAGAAAAGGCCTTTCTACAATGTTATGAGATATTTATGAACAGAACAAGCTCTGAAAGTCACACTTTTTCTCACACCGCTGTCAACAAGGCTGCTTCACAGCTTTACAAGCCAGTAAAAATACACAGGAGCTCTTCCTGGTTCACAGCAAGCAGCGCATCGTACTGTAGCATGCTGCTAGCACAGATGCTAAACATACAGCTGTGCACAGTCGGCAGCTGTAGGCTCTCTCTCTCTCTCTCAGTCAGTGTCTGTGCTTCACCTGAGCCATCACACCTCACCACACCTGTCTGCCTGCTTTTCATACTCCAACCCTCATCCTGTCTGTCCGGTCCCCTGTCCATTTTCTCACCTTGACTATTTATACTTCACCCTTCAGGTTTTCTACGTCTTCTATGAGGGGTCACCACAGCAGAGCATCTGCCTCCATCTCTACCGTCCTCCTCTGTCACGCCAACCCTCTGCATGTCCTGCTTCACCGTTTCTACTAAAAATGCTCCAAACAGGCACCAGAGCACAAACACAGAGTGCACAGGTGTTACCCAGTCTATGCAGATGAGCCTAAATACACTTTCTACCCACCAGAACAAGCTGATTTAAGGGGCCGCTGATCTTTCTGCAGACACCCCAGTGACTTTAAAAGTTTAGTGAAAGAGGCCACGCCCCCAATAATGCTTTAAGCCTGGTTTAAAGAGAAGAGCATCAGGACACAGGTGCACTCACATCTCCAGCCAGCTGTTTGAAAACCCTCCGAAACTGTTTCTCCTCTTCGCTCTCATTGGCCTCAGCGAACTGCAGAGGTCTGCGGGGAGGAGGCTGCACACAGAAGAAGCTTCTGTTAGGTCACACACTCACACACATCCTCCCTCCAACTGTGTTTGGACAGTTTGTGTGTTTGTTTGCACATAAAATCTTCCACTGAGAGGGCGTCGCTTCAGTCACACAGTTCAAGGTTCAAGCGATGCACATAAGCTCAGCGTTATCCACTGTGTGTCATCAGTCGTTAACAGGAACAAGACAAAAAATCTTTCTGTTTCTGCTACATTAAATATTAAAACTTGTTCATCGACATTCAGGTGCTGCACACAACCAGAAATTTGATCTGGGATCTATTTTTCCCGTTTCTCATTGATGCAAATCTACCTGTGCTTTCATTAGAAATGTTGGAGGCTGCATTAGGACAGACTTTACAGAGTACTTACAGGGTCTGACGGCATGAACTGAGACGGGTCGATGTCGCTGTGGGGAAGAAATCACAGGCTCGGTTAGCCTAGCTCAGCATAAAGACTCGAGTAGAAACTGATAGAAAAAGTGTGCTCACGTCACAGATTTGATGACGCTCCCGATCACTCCTTTCAACAGAAACATTTTGGCGTCGATCTGAAAAAGACCGAAGATTTAATCGACACTGATACGTGAAGTCTGCGGGAGGTTTTTCACCGTACTGGCTGTAAATGACCTGAACACCGAGGTCGAGACAGAAACCGCCGACTGCAGGCGAACTCACGCAGAAGCTTAACGAACGTTTCATTAAAGTTAACGTTTTTATACTCTTTGATCAGTATGATGTCATAGATAATAACTATTATAATAATAATAATATGATAACTATATGATAATATGATTATATACTTCTGATAATAGCCCGTTTTCATATTTATAACATCATCATGGAGAAATAATCATATAAAGAGAACAAACACTGATTCATTAAACTACATGCTTTAAATATTTTCAACTAACTCATCAGGCTCCAAAATGCATTCAGAGGCAGGGCCGTGTCCAGAGAGGGGACACGTGGTGGCACCACCCCTCCTGAAATATGAATATGAACTGAACATGAAACGCTACTGTCAGTCTTACGAATACGACCTGTGCTGGAATCTAACCAAGTGCATGTACTCAAGCATTTTACTGATCTAATATTTTAGTGTATTTCACTCAAGTATTTCTATGTTATTCTACTTTAAAGCTTCTGTTACTTCTTATTTTGCTGACTCTTGCAAAGACACAGTGCTTATTATGATACCTGAAGCTGGAGCAGTTCATGAGTAGATGTAGTTTATCCACTGAGCTCATTTTGGCTCTCAGAGATTATTAAAACAACAAACTCAACGATTATTATTCAAATGAAATGATTGTGTCTGGAACAGTTCTCAGGTTCCATTCAGCCCAGCATCCCTCCCACCGCTGGATTCGCTTTATTCAGCTTTCTCAGACGAATTAAACTCACAGCTCATTGATCAAATGTAAAAGACATTTTTCTTCTTTTTAAAGGGAGCTCACAATTTTCCAGTCTGAGTAATCTGACCAAATTAACCGATAATCAAATATGAATGAATCAGTAATTCATGTAGTAACTTTTATGTAGTAGTAACGATTATGCAGACTGAGTACTTGTACTTTAAGTGTATTTGGATTCATTCAAACAAGAGTATTAAACATATTAAACGCTCACACACACACACACACACACACACACACACACACACACACACACACACACACACACACACACACACTTGTCCATTTTGTGCCATGTTTTCTTAAATAAAGCGCAGCGTCAGCGGCGGGAGGAGGCTCCGTCGGTACTGAAGGCTCACAGCTCCTGTCTTATCTCACCCTCGGTAATCTTTCCATGCCTCCGTGTTCTGGCCGCGCTGGGTTGTTTTCTCCACTTTAACCTTGTTTTGTAAATTTCCACCGGGTGGGTGGGACAGCATGCACAATTCTGCACTTTTACACAGCTGAGGCAAAGCCAGCACACAGGACACAGAGCAGCTTTGTGGTACTTACAGAAGCTTCAGCTGAGGACAGACGGAGGCAGAGACCGCGGAGCCGGCGACAGAGACGATCACGGACTGCGGGGAACACGGACACGGAGGAACTGCAGGGCGAGCCCACTGACAGCGTTCCTTTTCAATGCGTCATCAACCCCTCCCCAAACACACGCACAGATGCACGGGCAGGCCGCCAGATCATAGCGCCCTCTAGAGTTCAAATACGTGGTGCGTTCAGGGGCCCACAGGTCAAATGACTCATCACCAACAGAGGAGACCTCACCTCATATTAGCTGTTCTGATGAGTTTCAACGATCAGAGTT
The DNA here is from genome assembly GCF_018398535.1 of Haplochromis burtoni. NCBI lineage: Eukaryota > Metazoa > Chordata > Actinopteri > Cichliformes > Cichlidae > Haplochromis > Haplochromis burtoni. The sequence continues at coordinate 438,469 of NW_024582484.1, forward strand.
TGGAAGCGTGGATTCAGCCTGTCTGTAAACGCACGTCAGGCTGCTGGTGGAGTGGTGGTGTGGGGGATATTATCCTGACACACTTTGGGTCCAACTGAGCATCGTCCACAGCTTACCTGAGTGTTGCTGTGGACATGGTCAGCCTTTCCTGCCCGGGGCAGATGAACACGTTAATGTTTTTATATTCGACGTGATGTGAAATGATGTGGGTGGTTTATTATCCTCTGATAACCTGGTAAATGTTGTCTGCGTTGCTTTTGACTCACAGACTTCAGACCTGGAACTTTTCAGATTTCAGGAAAAAGATCATGTTGGACAAGGTGGGACGTAAAAGGAAAATTCTAGCCACTGATCCATCAGCTGATTACTGCCAGAAATATTTCAGATATGTTCCATCTTTCCTGTTTCAGTGGGTGTGTCTGTTAAAGAGCTGGCTGACCTGTTTTACGTCTCCCACCTTTAAACGCCTCCTCTGACAGCTCCAGCCTCTCTGTGGAGCTCAGCTTGTGTCTCAGCTTCGAGAACTGAAGATCACATCATTACTGATGTTACTACAGCTGACATCGTGACAAAGACTTCCTCATAAACACACGTTTACAGAGACATTATTAAAGGCATCACTGTCATTATTTACTCTGAAGCAGAGAAGTGTGGATTGGAATAACTTGCACTGAATTATTCTACAGTTCTTTAGATGAATCCTCTGCTGTTTATGTATTTTATAAGGTTTTATGATTTGATTTATTTTTGTTCTTTTCATTTGACTTTAGTTGTTAATTTTGAATGCATTTATAATTTAATTATTTTGTATTATTTTACTTTGTGTTTGTATTTTATAAATATTTATTTTATATTATTGTATTGTTGATAGTTGATTGCATTTGTTTTATTTTTTCTAAGTTTGTGGTTTTTAAGGAGGAAGTTTAGCAGAAAATAGCATTTTATTTATTTAATTGTATTTTCTGTTTAATTAATAAATTGATTATGTTTTATCACATTTATTTTCTTCATTTTTATGATTGTGCGTTTAAAACTATGTCTGTATCCTTTGGCGGTGATAACATGAAGTGTAAACCTCGCATAAATGATTTCTTCATGCGGTATAACCGGATGTTTCTCGCTTCTCCAGAGCCGGTGCAGCTCCAGCCTCTTGTCACTGGGAGGCCTGGTTGCCATCAGTTACTGGTTGTTGTTGGTACTGCTGTTCAGCAGGGTGCAGCCGCACCGACAGCTAACGTGTTGTTAATTTGACACATTTTACTGCATCTATTTTTAGTTTGTATTGTTTGCTACAAGTTGCTGAGCGCACAGCGAATTATAGAGATCTGATTGGGCAATCCAGTGTCTGTAAGGAAAATGAACCAATCGGCTGTTTAACAAAACGGTAATGAAAGAGCTTTCACTGCCCTCCAGTGGTGAAAGTAAAGAACTGCACGTGTAAGACAACAACAGCAACAATGCCTGAGGCTGCCCTGTAGTGCTCGTCGCTACCAGTTAGTTGGGATGTTTTACGTTCTCTTGTAGTCATTTCTCTTAATTTCTAACTTTTAATTAATTAATTTTATTACGATTTCATAAATAATGTTCTCGGATAAGTAAAAAAAATATCTCTCCCTGTCCTAAACAACAACGCGTTCTTGAAAAGAAACAATGCAAATGCATTTTATTTAATTTAAGTTTATTTAATTTTATTACGTCTCCCCTGAAGAGTCATTGCGCTACGTGTACGTCACCCGGAAGCAGGAAGTGTTCAGGAGCTTGTGAGTTGTCGTGGAGGCTTTGCTGCTGTTGTCGGTCTCGTCTTCCTGTTGGCTCAAATGGCGAGCTTCACGGGTCCGGGTCGGACCGGTCCGGGACTCCGGTGCTGGGCTCTGGTCCTGCTGATGCTGGCGGAAGCGAGCTGGCCGGTGGCGGCCGTGTCGGAACCGGGGAAGTGGGACCTGGACATCAATAGCGTGAGTTTCCTGCTCGTACCTCCGCTGTGATTCTGTGATGGTTCGTTTAGGTTCTGTGATGGACGGGTTGGAGCGGAGAGGAGCTTTGAGCAGATAAAACGTGTTTCAGCTGCGAAGCAGCCGCTAAAATGCCGCTCTGTTTGCCCTGCGCCATAATCGTTACGCCGCTAACGGCTAACGTTAGCTAAAGTGAAAGTATTCAAGTGGCGCGTCACTCAACACGAACGATCCTGTGATAACCAGCTGCGCCATGAAGACGTTTGATATCAATAAAATCACCAGTTACTCGCGTATATGTGAAACAGGCCGATACCAGCCGCTCGTCTGATGCTGAAGCCTTGTTTAAAGATTCTGCTGAGAAATCCGTTGGGCATCTTTCTTTGCCTTTAGACAATAATTCTGATGGCAACATAGCCAAACGGGACAGGCAAAAAAAATACTGCTGAGAGGACAGAAGGAGTACTCTGAGTTATCGTGAATGAAGAGAGACTGGAGGACAGTTGGTGAATCAGGAAGAGGATTGGTAAGAAAGACAGTGACGGCAGCTTTGAAGACTGCAAGTGGACGCTTCAGATGACACACGTGGAGGCCAGCAGGCTTTTTAACCGGACTGTTCAACACAGTCCTGTAGGATGAGAAGATGCCTGAGCAATGCAGAAGCGGTGCTGGTACTTTTCAAGGACAAGCGTGATGTACAGAGCTGCAGTAACTACAGTGGAATACAGCTGATGAGCAAAACAATAAAAAGTGTGGGAAAGAGTCGTGAGCAGGTTAAAGAGAGGTGATAATCAGCGAGCAGCAGTATGGCTTCATGCTGAGAAACAGCTCCACACATGTGATGTTTGCGTCTGTGGAGCCAGAAAAGCAGATGCAGAAGACCTGCATGAGGAGGTGACAGAGAAGTATGAGAGCAGGACATGTCTGAGGAGACAAAGTTTTGTGTGTCTTAAAGGAAACAATATCTGCTGATAGATCAGATTTTTAATCGCTGTGGGTCTGAGAAATCCTGCATTGGTTGGGCTGTAAGCACAGTCTGTCCACCTGTTACATGCATTAGTCTGCAGAAGACTGTAAAGCTGTGACTGTGCACTGGAAACCCAGACTTACAGTATGCAGGTTAATGATAAACCAGAGTCATCAATGGGTTAATATCAAAGCTGATGCACAAAGACAGCACTGTCAGGGCTCGCAAAATCGCTAGCCCGACGTCCCGGCCTATCATAGGAAAATGTCAGTGCTTTTGCATTCTTTGGAAAATGTATCTGAGTAATTATGTCATTGGCATCGGTGAGCCACTGTCACTATGTGACATATTGAAATCGCGTTTGAATTTACGCTTGTTTTTTGCTTTCACTTTGCGATTGCGCGAACGGCGTGTAGAGAGCGACAGCACTGATTGGTGAGTGACGATTAATTGCGCACCAATTCCTCTGACATCGTCTTATCAGTCATTAGCTTACTATTCAGACATGACAAGTGAAATCTCCTGCAGCTTAAACATGTGAGAGGTTGATCGTGCAGAGAATCGCTGAGCGTTATGTGAGTGCGTGTGTAAAAGCAGCAGGATATATTTCAGTTCTGCTGAGCCAAATAAGACAGGTCAGGGTGAAGAAGTGACAGCCAAAGAAAAGCTTACCACAAAACGGAGAAGTTATGACAAATCAGACTATAAGGCAAAAAGAAAGTGCAGCTTTATGGTTTCATGGACAAAAGAATTTCTGTGGCTGCAATATGACGAGCTAAATAACCAGGGCTGCACATAAGTGGTCCGCAGGTGCGTAGCTGAGTCGACAAGCGCCTTTGTTACTGGGACCAGTAATTTTAAGAAAGACCCCATCAGAACCCATGAGAAATGCAAGAAATGCATTATTGCCCAGTCTGCAGTATCTTTCCCAGAACAAACAGCAATTGCAAAAAACATACTAAAAATGAACCGAGCACAAGAAGAAGTCCTGACAAAGCTGTTTAGAGCCGCGTGCTGTGTAGCAGAGTGACCTACCACTGGCCAGATTTAGCAAACTTCAAAAAGCAAATGTCCTAGATGTTGGTTCCACTTGCCTCTTACCAGTGACTCCAGTGGAAATGTCAGATCCATGTCCTACGCAGTTCTTACAAGTTCATAGAAATTTCTGTTCAATCAGAACCAAGTATTTGAGTTGATGTTTGTCATTTTTATACAGTTGTTGTGATTTATATTGTAACAATTTTTTGATTAATTTTTGTTTCTGTTACAACGGAAACAAAACGGGAAACAAAACATAAAAAAATGCTCTTTTTTTTATTCGGGCTACTTGAATTTATTTTTACCAAAAACTGCAGAGTGCCGGCCCGAAGGGCTGCCAGGGATTTAGAAATTTTGCGAGCCTTGACACTGTTTTTAATCTGCACAACCAGCAGTGGTGTGGAATTAAATACACAAAGTTCCCAAACACTGAAGTCACCTTCCCAAAAACAGCAGAGGATGTACTTCCTGAGGCAGCTGAAGAAATTCAACCTGCCAACACGGACGATGATGCAGTTCTACACTGCAATCATCGAGTCCATCCTCACCTCCTCCATCACCGTGTGGTACGCTGGAGCCACTATCAGGGACAAACAGAGACTGCAGCGTGTTGTGCGCTCTGCTGAGAAGGTGATTGGCTGCAGACTCCCATCTCTGCAGGACCTGTACACCTCCAGGACACTGCGGCGTGCAGCTCGGATCTCAGCTGACCCTTCTCACCCTGGACACAGTCTGTTTGACCTGCTCCCCTCAGGCAGGAGGCTCCGGTCCATTCGCACCAGAACCTCTCGCCATAAGAACAGTTTCTTCCCCTCTGCTGTTGGACACATGAACAATAACCACATGACTGTCCCCACCACTAACACATGACCCTACGCTGTGTCACTGCATCATTCCATGTTTGCACTGATCACCACCTGCACTCATGTATATATCATGTATATATCTACCCACTTAGCACTTTTAATTCTTATTCTTATTTTTATATTTTTATGACAGTATGTTTGCACTGAAGCACCGCAGCAATTTCCTGATGTTGTAAACCTGCTCAACATTTGGCAATAAAACCCTTTCTGATTCTGATTCTGATTCTGAACACAGAGTAACACGATAACAGGCATCTCAGGGGCTGAAATTTGTATTTCCTTTAATGCTTCACACACGGGGCTGCAAATGAGTGTTTTCAGGAGTATAGCGAAAAATAGTTTTATCACAGTCCTGGTGATTTTCCTTTGGTGGAACTTGTATGCAGAAAAACCCTGAATTTATCGACTTTCGGGAGGGACCACGGCTGGATGGAGGGCACTGTGTTTGTGTGGGCAGCTGGAAATATCGGACTGGGACCGCTTACAAACAATAAGCCTGCAGGTTACAGGCTTTAGTCTCCCAGGAGATGAGTAAAGATCATAATTAATCAACACATTTTACAAGTCATGTAAAAACAAAGCCCACCTTGTGTTAGCTGTGAGGTTTTTCACATCAGAACAGAATGAAACCGATATCTGGTCCTGACCAAGTGATCAAAGTGTTTAAAAGCCACAGAATATAAAAATGCATGAATGATTGCTGGTCAGGGTCTCTACAGGTTAGTATTTATGAAGGGTATGTTGTGACTTATCTTCACAGTTACAGCAGTCGCTCGCTATAACGCGGTTCACCTTTCGCGGTCTCGCTGATTTTATTTTGGTGCAGTTTTTCATGCTCTTTTTTTTTCAAAGCGCATCGGCTGTAGATCGTTGTCGATCTCCTCCGTGCCGTCTCTCCTGTACAGTACATCAATCACCAGCAGTGTGACTCTGTAGTGCTGTACTGTAAGTTTGTAAGTTTTCTCCCCGACAAACACGACAACATCCACGAAACACACGGAGACGTCTGTTAGCCACCAGCTCGTAGCTAGCTCGGGTTCAAGCCTCACTAGAGCCGGCGAGAACAGCGACCTCCCGGCACATGGTTTTCAGATCTGTGCCTACTCAAACATGATATAGAAGTCACTTAGATAACTTAAAAATATCATTGTTTGGCTGAGATTAAAGTTATAATTTTCACACAGCTGAATAAACGTCAAACAGAAAACTGATTAAACAGAAGTGTGAGACGGTCGAGAGTTTACTCCGGTGTCCTGTTATATTTAGATAGAAAGAACAGACGGACAAATTTATTAATCTCCAAATGTCATTAAAAGTTTAATAAACCATCATCTTGTCTTTATTGTTAGTTAGCACAGACCTTAAACACTTAAAGCTGTAAGCTAATGATAGTTATATAAGAGCAGATGCTGCTGGTGCAATAAGCTGTACGTCCAATGGATGATGATCTGACTAGTCGACTATCAGAATAATCGTTTGTGGCAGCCCTAGTTGTGACTTAATTAACTGTCAGAGAATAAAAATGGATTTTCTTTGTTTGTTTCAGGCTGTCCTGAAGGACCAGACGTACTTCTTCTACAGTAAAACTCTGTTCAATAACAGCTTTATCAGTATCAAATGTAAGCAGATGTTTCTTCTTTCTTAAATCTTTATTTTACAGAGTTGGATAATAACGTTTGGGTTTGTCCAAAAAGTCCAGTTTCTGTTTGCTGTGCAGGCAGAAGCAGAAACTGTAATGTCTCACATTCTGAAACATAAAGCTTACTTAAAGTGGACTTATTAAACTTTATTTTACAGAACATATCACGTGTTCATATTAAATGTAGGCAGACACTTTCAGGTTTACCTGTGTGTCTGTCTGAGAGGACAGAAGCTCCACCCACCCACTCTTCAAACGTTTTGTTAATGAAGGATAGCCAATCAGACGAAAGCTGACTTTGAGCACAGAAACAGTCAGGTTAAAATTATGAAGTGAAATAAAGAAAATAACAAGTGGAACAGCATTGCGGCCTAGAAGTGAGTTAATTTGGTTTGTTTGTGTGTGCAGTTGTATCAAAAGACTGCACCACCTCTCACCCGATCCTGGACATTTCCTGGTATCTGAGGAGCTCGCGCTGCAGCGACGAAGTCTTCAACCTGAACGTAAGACGCTCTGCTTTCTTCTCTGGAAACTGCTTATTTGGAGCATTCGCTACTTCCATGTTTTGGACTTCTGCAAACTTCTACAGATGATCTGAGTATTTTCTTTTAACCTGTAACTTTGTCGCACACAGACGCTCAAAAACACAGAGTCCCAACATCATTACTGATTAACAGTTAGGGTTGGAAGTTTGTGGACAGTTTTGCCTTTGTGCACTAGGCCGAGTCAGACAGTCACGTGAAGCGCAGACGTTCAGCTTTAAGGGTTTAACAGACGTATTAACTCCAACCATTATTCATTGAATAATACAAATAACGGGAGAGGATCAGTAAGGAGGTGATGTATAACTTGACTTTAAAAAAAAAGGATCTTCAATGCACATTTTTTGTGCTTTATTTATGGCTCTGACCACACAGGCTCCAGTTTCTTAACAGCAACACTGATAACACAACATCAGCAGTGAGGATGATGTTGTCATATAGCACCAAATCACAACAACAGTCGCCTCAAGGCGCTTTATATTTTAAGGTCGACCCTACAGTAATATGTACAGAGAAAAACCCTCCTATGAGCAAGCAGGTTAATGTGGAGTCTGTCCACACACACAGGAACACAGCGAGGAAGCAGAGGTGATCCAAGCGAGCGGTGCTTGTTCCTGTAGTCACCTTTAAAGCAAAGCGCCTGATCCACAAGCTTCAGCGTGAAGGAAGGAGAACTCTGTAGATGCTTCATCCACACAGAGAAAAAAGAAGCTGCGTTAAAATATGCAGATGAGCTGTAAACTTCTTCTGATATGATAAACTGTCTACGGCAGTGATACCTGCAAGAAGCAGGGGTGAATCTAAAGGTGGGCATGGGGTGCATAAGACCATATTTCTTTCCAGGATGTCATAACATTCTGACTTAAAATGAAATTATATATTCTATTAGTTAATTTGCATTAATATTTTAAAATACAAACACAATGCTTTTTTTGAAGGGCAGTAAAACTTTGGCTCTGCTGCAGACGAGTTGATGCAACACTTCTCCAACAGGAAGTGTTGCAAACCTCAGAGAATGTTGATATGCTTGAGTTGACACACACACCCCACATATACGTGTAATCTGATGGTCTGCGGGTAAAGACTACAAAGATGGCGTCCCTTCCCCAAACCTTTGGGTTTACACTCCACACAGGAGCGTTCCCAAACAATCAGGATTCAGTTTTCACGTTTCATTTTGTTTTTTCTGTCATTAGTTGCTTTCCCACTGAAATGCAATAACAACAATCACACTTTTAATTGTTTTTTTTTTAATTCATAATCCTCGGACTGCTATAAGTGTGACAACACTGAGTCTCGTCTCAGGATCCAACATGTCAAATGATCACATGTGTGCCATCTGCAGAAAGAGCTGGCAAAAGAGTACTCCATGTCCGAGAGCGTCAAGAGAGAAGGAGGAACTGGGTCCTATTCTTCACACACGTATCCTACAATCCACTGTGACCATCAGAACCCCAAGGTGAACACACACACGCGCACATACAGTGCAAATACTGAATGAAGTGTCTGTGTGGTGATTGAACGCTAAGACGGGCGTGTTTGTTTTATGACTCAGTTCAACCTGAATCAATCGGAGGCGATACATCCACTGAAACCACTGCAGCAGGCACAGGTGAGCTTTTTCCTTCTGTTCTTCACAATCAAAAAAGCCAAACACCTGAACTACGGCCCTTTGTCTCGGCAGCTAGCTTCAGCTCTGTGTACTGACTGTACTCCCAGTTTGACCCTTTGAGGTGTGTCTCAGACTGCGCGTGTTTTACATGCTCTGCATGTCTGATGAGAATCATCATGGCCGCTTTGCTCACACACCTTTTCTGGTTTGTCCGGTTGGTTTAAGCTGCTGTTTGTATTTCAGCCAAGCACAGGAAACGCTTCAGGGAGACGAAAGAGAGAGGCTCCAAAGCCACAGGTGAGCACATCATGCACACGCGTTGGGTATTCATATCTTGTGGGGACAAGGATTTGGTCCCCACAAAGATATGAATGCGCATTCACTGAGCATAAAGGGGAGCATGCAGAAAATGTAATTGCATGCCTGCATAAATACACAGTGTCAGACCAACAGTTGAATTTCAGGGCGTTAATGTGTAAAATAACGAACAGCAGAAGCTGAGATAAGCTCTTTCCACGCTCGTACAAACAGCTGCTGCTCTCAGCTTCACCCTCCACAGATTGTGCACCCTACCTCACGCCCTTTATAACCCCACGCTCCTGTTCCTCATCTAGGATCAGTATGAGAGCTACACTAGTTTGTGCCCCTCTGAGCCTGGGCTTCTGTCTCCGCCCGGTCTGGAACCAGGGCTCCTTAACATTTAAGGAAATTATGTTGATAATAAATTTAAATAATTGTGGGAGCAGCTGAAAGTACCTTTACTTTCTCTGCTGTGGCAGCAAACAAAGCTTTGTGATGTTCTGATTTGTGTGTTTGCTTATCTGTTGTCTTCAGTTAATGGAAGAATAGGAAATGATGTCATTGTTGTGCATGTTTTGGACCAAATTACGAAACGCTTCATGGGACGAAGTCGTGTGTTTGAGTCAGTTTAACTAAGGTTGTTCTTCTTTGTCTCACAGTCAGCAAAGATGAACGACACCGTCAAAGATCAAAAACAGGTCAGCTGCTATTCCTGAAAGATTATCTTGTGATCCCAGGACATCCAGGTGGAGGCTTCTTTAAATTGATGTAAAAGCTGCTCTCTCTCCGCTGTTGCTCAGGCTGGGAATCCTGGTTTCGATGCGGTGGCTCAGAGCTGGGATGACGGACCCTACATGTTCATCCTCAAAGTCGAAGACAAGAACCAGCAGTCTAGTGCCAAAAATCCATGGAACCTGAAGCGTCAGTGCATGCGCATACATAAAACACAAACACAGACAGCTGTCTGCATTAGTCTCAGGATTAGTTAACAATCAATGAGATTTACAATTGTAATTAAAATATGTTAAGTCTGTGTCTCATAATGAAATCATTCAAAATCGCAATAACAGGCTTTTTAAATAAAACATTTCAACCAGCGTGTCAGTGAAGTCTAATCAGAGCGAATTTGAGAAACATCAACTGCAGTTCACCTGGTGTTGCTGCAGGGGGCGCTCGAGAGCTGGTCCTCAAAGGCGTAAATCAGGGGTGTCCAACTCCAGGACTCAAGGGCCGGTGTCCTGCAAGTTTTAGATCTCACCCTGGGTCAACACTCCTGAATCACATCTAAATCCACATCCTGGATCAAGGACGCATCTAAACCCAGCAGGACACCGGCCCTCGAGGCCTGGAGTTGGACACCCCTGGTGTAAATGAAACTAAACTGGTGAAAAACAACCATTTAAACCTGCTTCTGTACAACAAAAGAACATCTTTGATTTGGTTTTTCTCAAATCCAGCATCCATAACACGTCCAAACTGAAATAAAATGACTTTCATGTCCTTCAGTTTGTTTTAGAGTGAGGCTGATTCTGCCTGTTTTTTGGGGGTTTTTTTGTTTGTTTGTTTGTGTTTAAAGCTAGCATTTGCTAAAGGAGGCTGATTGGTCGAGTAGAGGACTATAACATGGAGCTATGTTGAGAGGAGTTGGATGGTCTGCTCTGATGTTCAGTGAGCAGAGGCTACTTTATATAATGCTTTTAGTCACCGTCTGATACCCACTCTGTTTGCATTTGCAGTCGAGATCAGTATGAAGGGTCCACATGGCTTTATATCGGCGTCCGAATGGCCTCTGATGATGGTAAGAGCAAACACGTGCACGCAGAGAAATTAAAATGATATTTATTTGCTCTGGTATTTAAAATGCAGCAATAAGTCATTTCCTTCCTGTCGCTCCTTTCTTCCAGTTCTACATGGTGATGTGCATCGTGTACGTGCTGCTCGCCGTGCTCTGGTTGGTTCTGTCCGCGTGTTACTGGAGGGACCTGCTCCGGATTCAGTTCTGGATCGGAGGGGTCATCTTCCTGGGCATGTTGGAGAAAGCCGTTTACTATGCCGAGTTCCAGAGCCTCAGATATGAAGGCGTGTCAGGTAGACAAAGACGCACACAGGTGGTGGCCCACGTGGTGCGTGACAGAGCTGTGATGAATATCCTGTGTCACGTGTCCTCCTGCAGTCACCGGGGCGGTGGTGTTTGCTGAGGTGCTCTCTGCAGTGAAGAGAACTCTGGCCAGAGTGCTGGTCATCATCGCCAGTCTGGGATACGGCATCGTCAAGTGAGTTTCACAGCTGTTACTGACGGCTGGCGGGTGCTTTATATGTTTCCACTGTGAGAACCTCCTCTGTAGTAGAAGGAAGGACCGACTCTGAGGCTGATGTGTCTGAAAACCTCCAGCTGTGCAGTTAAAAACCCAGCAGCTTAGCTGAAGCCAGTTAGCAGATTTATGAGCCTAGTGCCGGTAATGTTATGCACCTGTTTGCCACCAGATGGAGCTGTAGCCCAGCATCATCGTAGAAAAATACCATAAATGTTCATTTAGGCCTGGAAATTGTTTTGTTGTTGCAAAAAAGGTGTACTGGGAAACAAAAAGCTTTTTGTGACATTTTTGTCTGGTGGTGTCCTATGTGATTTTACTAATGTGAAATATGTGCTGTGGCTCCAAAACGTTGGGAAACGCTGTTCTATGTAATCAGAAGTCTTTGGAACCAGAGGAGCCCCCTGCTGGTCTTTAGAAAGAGTGCAGGTTTGAGGCTCTTATGCGATGGTGTCACTTTTCAGCCCTGAAACTACATCTATGAAGTCCTGGATGGGTCCAGAGTGCTTCGTATTATTTTGAATCCTCGACGTAAAGGAGAAAGTCTTACCTTTAGTTACATAATAATAGGATATAAAAATTGCTTGTGTCGAGTCTCCAGTCAAGTCTCATAAAATAATCAAAACATTTTGCTGACTTTGCTCAAAAATACGATTTCCTCCCTTTTCTGTTCTGTGCAGCGTCACATGACATTACTTTTAAATGCAGACCGCTGATGCTATTGTCAGTTCTGCTGATCCAACCAGAGGACTGAACGGACTCCATTAAAATTTATATCATGCATCAAGGAAAGTTAGAAAACCCAAAAAGAAATGGCGCACAACTCCATCCTCAGATCAGTGCGGCCACGTGATTGGGTTACAGGTTTTTGTTTGTTTACCTGGCTCAGAATCGATGTCATGTCAAAAGCATACTCTTTGCATTTTTTAAATTTCATTCACTAAACAAAAAAAGTTTGATTCCAGCTTTAAACAAGGAGGAAGATAAGAGTCTCTGTAGCAGATCCCAGAACTTGCTTGTGTTTCGCGGTTTAAGGGATAACCGCCATGTTTGCAGATGGGGAATCCTCCCATAGATTTCTATTAATATCACCACTGTGGAAATGCAGTCAAGCGGCGAACTGAAAGAACTTTGAGATCCACTGAAAGTGTTTCTGATTCCATCCATCCATCTCCTTCTGCTTATCCGGGACGGGGTCGAGGGCACAGCAGCCTAAGCAGAGAAGCCCAGACCTCCCCTTCCCCAGCCACCTCCTCCAGCTTGTGTGGGGGAAGACCAAGGCGTTCCCAGGCCAGCCAAGAGATATAATCTCTCCAGTGTGTCCTGGGTCTGCCTCGGGGCCTCATCCCGGTGGGACATGCACGGAACGAGGCACCCAGGAGGCATCTTTGTCAGATGCTCGAAACACCTCAACTGGCTCCTTTTGATGTGAAGGGGCAGTGGCTCTACTCTCAGCCCCTCCTGGATGGCCGTACTCACCCTATCTCTAAGGGAGAGGCCAGCCACCCTTCAGAGGAAGCTCATTTCTGCCACTTGTATCCGCAACCTCGTTCTTTCGGTCACTACCCACAGCTCGTGGCCATAGTTGAGGGTAGGGACGTAGATCGACCGGGAAATTGAGCATCTGCATCACTGCGGCCGCTGCCCAGTCCGTCTGTCGATCTCCCGATCAAGTCTGACTTTATTGCCGATATGTGGACCAATCTCTTGCAATGGTTGTATAGGGACTGAATGGCCGTAGCAATGGGCCAGACACCCCATACTCCCGGAGCACCCCCCACAGGACCCCCTGAGGGACACGGTCGAATGCCTTCTCCAAGTCCATAAAACACATGTAGATTGGTGGGCAAACTCCCATGCACCCGCAAGTATCCTTGTGAGGGTAAAGGGCTGGTCCAGTGATCTATGACCAGGATGAAAACCGCATTGTTCCTCCTGTATCCGAGGTTCGACTAATGGACGAACTCTCCTTTGCAGCACCCTGGCATAGACTTTCCCAGGGAGGCCGAGGAGTGATTCCCCTTGTAGTTGGAATACAACTGGGGTAGCTCAGGAGGTAGAGCAGGTCATCTGTTGATCGGTTGGTGGTTCGATCCCTGGCTCCTGTCTGCATGCCGAATACACTTGCTCCCCACTTGCTCTCCGATGCATTCATACTCCTATCAGAGCTTGGTGGCTCCTTCACATCTGGTGTCCACCATTTGGTGCGGGGGTTACCACCACGACAGGCACCAACCACCTTGCTGCCGCAGCTCAGTGCAACAGCTTCGACAGTGGAGATGCTGAACATGGTCCATCCGGACTCAATGTCCCCAGTCTCCCTCAGAATGCTGTTGAAGCTGAAGATCTCGCGGACTGGGCCTCTGCTAGGCGTTACCAACACACCCTCACTATACATTTTGGCGTGACAGGTCTGTCCAGCGCCATCCCTTGCCACCTGATCCAACTCACTTTATATAGCGGTCATTATCTCCAGGTACAGTTCACACACACAGAGTGATGTTTCTCGTTTCTCTCCCGCAGGCCGAGACTCGGCGCTCTGCTGCACAGAGTCGTTGGCGTTGGTCTGCTCTACCTGATCTTCTCCATCATCGAGGGACTCTTAAGAGTCAACGCTGTGAGTCCCAAGAGCGCTGCAGTACTGTGTGTGTGTGTGTGTGTGTGTGTGTGTGTGTGTGTGTGTGTGTGTGTGTGTGTGTCTCTGACATGTTTTTCTCTGCAGGATCGAGGGGACACCAGCAGTAGATTTTTGTGTGACATAGTGCTGGCCTTCACTGATTCCTGTATTGTCTGGTGGATATCCTTTAACATGTATTAAGAGAATCATCCTCTCACGCTTAATTAATCTTTTGAAAACTAAATAAAATCCGTCACACATAAGTGCACATAAATCACTGAAGAATGTATTAATGGCCACACTGTCAGGATTTAATAAAGAGGCATCGGCGTGGGGAGGCATCTTTTTGTGTTTGTAGGGGTTTTCCTCTCAGAGTCATCGTTTTGGGAGGAGAGTATTGAAATGAATCATACTGAGGGTTTTTCTTAATTTAATGCAGACAAGAGTCTCTTTTGCACCTGTTGTGGCTGTGTTAGCTTCCATTAGGGGCATTAATTTATTTGAAATGCCAGAGCGAGGTGTCCGTGCATAATTGGTTTGAGTGGACGGCTCAAAGCTGCGAGCTCCGTGCCAAAGCTTTGGTTCGGTCCTGTAAATCTCTGCAGGCTTAAAGCTGAGCCCCAAATGTTTCTGCTCTGCACATTTGAGCTACACGGGCCTAAACTAGGTGTCAAATGCATCCAGGGAGCATCGGCAGTGAAGGTTTCTTTTTCCTGTTTCATGCCTTTTCTTGGACAAACACATTTCTTACAAGATTTTATTTTATTTAGAAGCCTGAGCCCTCGTCAGTGGCAGGTCACCAAAAGTCTTCGACTGTGGGGGGGAAAGTTACAGCAGTCAAAATGAAGTAAAACACACCGGATGTATAAGAAATAGCTGAAACGAGTCCAATCAGATAAAAATAACAATAAGCAAAATGAAAACATCAATGAGGTAAAAATGGACCATCCAATAAACTAAAATAAGCTTAAATTAAAGTAAAAACTGAATTTATAATAAAAAATTCAGCAAAGCAAAAAAACCACAGAATTCAACTGACTTAATATTTGATGACACATTTAAGTCTAAATTTAAAGTCCAAACGAAGCGGCTGTTTCAGCTGCAGCCACCAGAGGGCGATAAATCTCTGAACACACCGGGTCCTCTTGTTTGTCTCTTCCTGTTTGTTTTTCCCTGCTGGGGGATGTAAATGCGTCCGACCCACTAAAATATCCAATGATGGAGCGACATGAGGGATGCTGAATAAACTCCACCCACCTGCTGCACCCTGATGAGCAAAACAAACCTTTTAGACTGAACAGAAGCTGTTCGCTGTGCTGCGTGTGGGTGGGCTGTGTGTGCATTTCTCTTCTTCCTCTCACCCTTCTCTTTTCTGTTTACTTCCTCCGTTCTTTTCCTTCCCTTCCTGCTTTCTTGCGTCCCTCCTCTTCCTCTTCATTTTGTCTCCTTTGCCTCATCCTCCGTGTCTTCTCCTGTCTTTCCCTCTCCAGGCTGAAGATGATGTAGTGCTCCTGGCTGCTATTCCTCTGGCTGTGCTCGACTCTACCCTCTGCTGGTGGATATCCGCCGCTGCACCTTCCCCCCTTTCTAGTGAAAGTTTGGCTTTCTCTCCCTTTCTTTTTCACTTGTTTCTACCTTGCTGCTTTGTTACATATTTAGCCAGAGCTAACTGATACATGGACCCTTGAATCAGAGGTGTCCTTAAACATCAGAGGGTCCGTTTTGAGAGTTACCCTGAAGCACCAGGAGAACTCAAAGCGTGATCGGCACAGAGAAAATCCGACAGGTGCGTCTGCTGTTGGGTTGTTCCTACCTGTGCAGTGGCAGGGAGGGAGTGGATGTTAGCTGAGTGGGACAGAGTTAAAGTATTAAATTGTCCTGCGTGTGAAGTGAATGTTGCATGACAAGTTTCAGTCTTCCTCTTGGTGAAGTTCCTTGACCGTGTCGTCACATCTTTGTGAGCCTGATTCAGACGATGAAGCTGCTGCGCCTCAGGAGGAACGTGGTGAAGCTCTCGCTCTACAGACACTTCACCAACACGCTCATCTTTGCTGTCATAGGTATTCAAAGTTCTCTTTGTGTTTAACATTTTATTTTCATGTCCGTGTTTTAAGGATGTTTGTGTGCTTTTCAGCGTCGGTCATCTTCATCATCTGGACCACGAAGACCTTCAGGATGTCCAAATGTCAGTCTGTAAGTGCTTCAGCGCTTGGATTCAGTTAAAGCTGCTCTCCAGCTTCTCTCTCTTTCATTTCTTGCTTTCATTTGGTTGGTAAATTTCATTGGAGAATATTTAACTGCAAAAATGAGAAGAATTCCGATTAATTCGATTTATTCTCTGAACCGAGTTTGTTTTTTCTTCCTCACTGCTGAATCTCTCTCTCTCTGCAGGACTGGAGGGAGCTGTGGATAGATGACGCTTTCTGGCGTTTCTTGTTCTCCATCATCCTATTGGTCATTATGTTTCTATGGCGACCGTCAGCCAATAACCAGAGGTGGGATGTTGTTTTGGGTTTTTTTTAATCCCCAGTCTCCAGTTTGTGTCTGTAAAGTAAAGCCGTGTCCTCTGTGTCTGTAACAGGTACGCCTTCAGTCCTCTGGTGGATGAAGAGAGCGATGAAGAGGAGAAGGAGCCCATGATGAACGAGGCTTTTGGTCAGAATGCACACCCGCCTCACTTCTCTCCTCTTTCTGTTTAGCCTGAGATGAAATGAATCCATTAAAGTGGATTCGTTCGGTTTATTCTTCAGCTCCATGATTCACTCTTCATAATAATCCGTTATCTGATACTCAGTCCATCCTCCGTCTAGGGCGAGCCGTTTTAGCTTTTAGCCCTTTAAACCAGCCTTCTTCTGATTGGATGCCCCTCATTAACAAGAGCTTTGAGGAGCAGCTGTGACCTCATTATTAGAAACTCATTTTTAACACGTTAACGATGTTAAATACGTTTCCATCATTGAAACAGGAGCCATGCTGCACATGTGTGAGGTACCTCTGGTAAACGATCATCTACGTTTTATTATTTTTCTCACGGTTTGTTTGTTTTTCACTCCTTTGTGTCTCCAGAGGGGATGAAGATGAGGGGCGTGAAGAATGAGGCCAACGGCTCAGCCAAAGCTAACAAAGTGGTGAGTCAGAGGAATCCGAACACCGCCAGACATCAGCCCGTGTTAGTGGTTTGTACAGGAACCTCGCAGCAGCCGTGTTACTGGTCAGATTGTGGCATTAAAATGGTCCTAAAGGCACCAACAGCACAAACACAGTCCAGAAAAGTTGCTCAATAAAATGTGAACTAATGATTTATTTTAAAAAATTACAGTAATGAAGGAGGAAATTAGCTGCGGAGACAAAAGCGCATTTCTTTGTATCAGGCTGTAAACGTGCTTCATTTGTGCTGTAACCTTTTAACATGACTGTCAGCAGCTGGAGCCTCCGGTGGACGTCAGAGGAACTGCAGCTTTTGGTGCTCCAGCGTTATCTTAATTTTTTTGGATCCGTTGAATGGATTAGAAACTAAAACTTATTTTTCTTTTTTATATCCTTTTTTAACTTTACTCACTAAAGTTTTTACTAAACTGATTATTGTTCAGTCGTGGTAGCTGCTTATTTTACTGCATTCAGTCACAGTTTCTGTAACAGCTGATGAACCCATGTTTAGTGTTCAAAGGAAAATCTTCTATTTGCATCATGCAGCATGATCCCTCATGTTTAATCTCCTTAGGATGAGGACCTGAAGTGGGTTGAGGAGAACATCCCGTCATCTATTGCAGATGTGTAAGTCGTGACGAGCGTTAATCAGTGTGAATCTGCTGATTATTGTAAATCAGAAACGTGACACTGAACGTGTTTTCCCTTCCTCGCAGCGCCCTGCCGCCCCTGCTGGACTCTGACGAGGTAAACTTTCACTTCACTGAAAAAATTTGACATCACTTCAAACGTAAAATGAAACTTTCTCCGTCACTGTGGAGAATTTAGAGCACAAAGGCACAAATGGTACCCGGAGTAGACGCACTGGGATCTGACCAGCTGATGGTTTAGTTATTAAAGTTTAAACTTTATCACAGTTTGAAAATTGTGTTTGAGGCCGCTAACAGATAAATAATAAATGAGATCGTCATCGTTACTGACAATAACCTGCAGGTAACAACGACAAAATCAAGCAGCACGCAGCTTTATCACCGGAGTCTGTTTATCTGCGTTAAAGAGAAATGCAGGAAGTGGACATGAGAAGTCCCGAAAGGTCCCCAGAGAGTGTGGGGTCCCCTCATGGGCTGCGAGGTATCGCATTTGAGCCATCAGAGCTCATTTAATGTCAATAAACTGTTTCTTTTCCAGTTAATTGAAATTCTGAAGTCTGTAAAACTTTGAAATCCACAGGAATATATCATTTTTAAAGGTCACATCTTTTATACTTTAGAGGACAAGGTGCCCAGCTCCTCTGGGATCAGGTGCAAAGTCAAGCAGATGTTTCTATTATAAACTATGTTTCTGTTATAGAGGGCTAAAAAAATCAACTTTAACATATTAAATATATTTGCATTTAAAAGAGAAACTGAACCAGTGGGACGAAGCTGCAGGGTTTAAATAGTGTTTTCATTTCTGTGATTCACCCTGAAACTCCACGTTATCATCATTATCACTTTATATTCATTTGTGAAGTAAAGCTGTGGTGGTTTGGATGGATCTCCCTCTGGAGACCACAGAGCGTCAAACTGTTCTCACCTGCAGTCTTACTGAGTTTACTCGGAGAGCTCAGTGAACAAACTCGAACTTATTGAGAAACACACACACACACATTCTCGTTTTCATGTTTTGTTTGTGAGGACATCTAATTTACATAATGCTTTCCCTAGCTGCTAACCCTAACCCTCAGGTTATGGATAGGTTCAGGCTAACTGTAACCCTGACTCTAAAACCACATTTTGAGTCTCAAAAATGCCTTCAGACTCGTGACGACGGCCACTTTTGTCCTCACAAGTTTAGTAATGTTCCAATTTTTGGTCCCCACAAAGATCTCTAGGCAGGTACACACACACACACACACACACACACACACACACACACACACACACACACACACACACAGCTTATGAGCAGCAGGAGGCAGCAGATCCACAGTAGACACCCTGTGCTGCTGGTTACGTCATACTGTTGTTTATCGTCCTCGTGTGTTGTCATGGTGAGCAGAAAGATGTGACGCGACAGACGCGTGTGTGTGTGTGTTAGTGTGTGTGCGTGCGTGTGTGTGTTAGTGTGTGTGCGTGTGTGTGTTAGTGTGTGCGTGCTGCAGCTGTTAATGATCCTCTGAATAAAAACAAATTTGTATTTTTACTCATCATTGTTTGTGTGATCAGTAAAAATGCTCCCGTGGCCTCAGACTGACGTCCAGCAGACGCCGCGCTCGTTTTAATATCCGTCTGTGTTTTTCCTCGTGTCCTCTGTTGGCTGTTCATTCAAACCATTTTCCAAATTATTTACTCTCTCGTCTCCAAACCGAGCCTCTTTAAGGCGTCCAGCAATCAACAAAGTGCCTCTTATGTAAAATCAATTTCTTACATAAGCGGCCATATGAACGCAGAGGGGTATTAAAACCCACAGAAGATATGAAGTGTGCACACGCTCTGCTCCCCGCAGGGCGAGCGGGCTTCGTTCTGCCAGCGAGGATAATGGACGTGTACGTAACGAAGCCGGCTCATCAAAGGGTTAAATTAAGGGGAAATAATGCCTTTAACTCCCTGCTCGTCACCTCCCTTTGGTAGATTATGTAACGCGTTCTTGTTATTTAAGAGATAAACGAGGGCTGACTCTGAACCCAACCTGCCTGTTATGGTAAATTACGCAATTCATCACGATCGAGGAGGAAATTCTGCCTCACCTGCCGTCACCCCGACGCTTTGTGTTGTTTTGCTACCTGAATAAATCCTGTTAACCTGGATTCTGGCAGCTGAGCCAGCGTGTGAAGATTCCTGCTTTGTTTGAAACGCTCCTCAGTGTCTCTCATGAAAACACGGAGGTGAAGACAGAAGCTGCTCTCTGACCTTCCTTAATCCCCGAGCCTGAAATAACCTGATGTAAAAGAGCTTTTTAATATTTGTAAATGGTGCTGACCTCTGCAGGTTGTTGCTCAGAGAGTGCTCCGAGCTGTCAGAAAGGCCGGTTCTGAGCAGAAGGTTTAGGCTGTAGATCCACTCAGGACCATCGCTGTTTACGTCCACGCTGAGCTCCACTGTCCTGCTGTGGAAACATTTTGACTGCTTGAGAATGTAAAGCAGGGGTCACGTGGGACCAGAACCACCAGAGGGTCCAGTTCAGCTCGCCGGGCTGAGTCTGCAAAAGGTGCAAATTTCAGTGAGGTCAGCGCCAGTAATTTTAACAAAAACACAAAATTCCCCGTGTGGCCGTGCAGGAGTGGAACAGCCTGCAGACGATATTCCAGCGTCGAGTCAAAAGGATGTAAATCCTTCCTAAATCTGTCTTTCTGTAAGATATGATATAGATGATTTTCAGGAGCTCTGAGGCCGTGCGTCTGCTCTAAGGTGGACGCTTCAACAGTCTGTGGGTTAAAGCTCCTGAAACTATAAACGTGCTGCTGTGTTTTCTGTTGCAGGAAACGATGACGACCAAGTTTGAGATGTCCAAGATGGAGTGAAGCACAAAAGAGAAGCTTTTTTTAAAAAACAAGAGACTGGCATCACCGAGAGGTACGCCCACGTGACGAGGAGGAGGGAGAGATGAAGGAGGGAACCGATGGGAGCGAGAGCTCACTGTCGCCGTGTGATTTCATCCCTGAACTTATGAGCTTTGTAAGCCTTGACCTGTACATACGCTGGGAGCAGAGTTGATGCTCAGATCCTTTTATTTCCTGTTTGTACTTATACGCCTCTCTGTATACTCTGCATACACAAACAGTATATTTTGACCGATTTAACGTTAAATGTTTTGTGTTTGTTGGATTTTTCACGTTTACACGCGCAGGTGTCTGTCTCCTCACTGCAGTGGGTTTTGGGGGCTTTTTTGGTTTGTTTGGTTTTTTAAGCTGAATGAAAAAATTGTGTTTTGATTTCTTCAACCTGCAGAGACTTAAATTGTGAATCATAAAAGTAAAATGTGAGTAAACATGGAGTATTTCTGATGAAGCTGAAGTTTGTCTTTCATGCCAGTTTTGTGTTTTCGTGGAGCTCGTTTAATTCTCATTATTAATTGATAACTTAACGTCCTTCCTGTGCTGAGACGGCTTGTTTGAGTTCGACGCCTTCTGCAGGCTCCGGTTCAGATGCCGTAAAACGTGCGACGAGGCCCCGACGCACAGGGTTTCATTACTGCACAGAAAGCAGCAGGAAAACGAAACAGCGCGGTCTGTCTTTGGTGATAATTTAGGTCTATTATTCGATCATAACGCCAAAAATCAGACCTCAGAGTCTGGCTGGGGGTAAAATCATAGACTGTATATAAAAGATGCTTTCCTAAATGTTGGCGCTTTGGCGCCAGCGGGGACTGTATTTGGATGAGAGCTGAGGTGCCGCATTGTTAGCTAACATGGCTAACACGCTCACATCACAGATACCTGCTAATTAGCGCCGAGTCACATCCAAATAAAGTCCTCGACTTTCACTCAGACTTCATAGTTACTACAGTAACCTCACAGAAGCCATATAATTGGTCAGATGTCATTAAAAAGGCTCCAACGATACAAACAAGGTCCAGTTCAGGGACTGGAATTAGCCGAGGTGCCAGGCTGGAGCTGCCTGTGGCAGTTTTTAACTTGTCGATTTACTTGTTTCGGCTCCTTTCAGTGTTTTCTGTCAGACTGTGAGAAGTTTAAAGCTAGTTCTGCTGATCCTCTGCCATAAAAGGTTTCACAGCA
This sequence comes from Haplochromis burtoni, assembly GCF_018398535.1. NCBI lineage: Eukaryota > Metazoa > Chordata > Actinopteri > Cichliformes > Cichlidae > Haplochromis > Haplochromis burtoni. Next base: position 460,178 of record NW_024582484.1, read on the forward strand.
GATGGTTTGATTTTGCAGATTTACGCTGGATTCCCTTCCTGATGCAACCTCAAAGGGGAATTGTGGCTCTGGCTTGACCCAGCGACCTTTCTCCTGCCAACTGAATGTATGAATCACAGCCCCGCGGACCCCCTGTCCGATTTTTTACAAGTCTAAAAGAACCTGGCAAACACTCAGACACACCAAAGTAGCAAATACTTCAAACTCGGGTTGTATCGACAAATTTATGGTCCTCTACCTGGAAGGTTGATAGTCTGCATGCCAGAGTCTTCCTCTGAAAGACACCGAACCCCAAAGTGCTCTCAGATGCATCCACGGCAGTGTGAATGTTAGAAACGGTGCTCGTGTCAGTGAGACACGCTGGATGAAGCCCTTTGAGTGTGCAGTTAAGAACCAGTCCAGTCACCACACTTGGTTCACTGTCACGACTTGTTAGATCCATTCTTGCCCGATCAGCGTTTCAGCCTGTTGGTCGCTTTGTCGGCTTCTCCTCGTCCAACCACCGACCAAAGATTGTAGGTCAGATTACGACACGGGAATTTTCCTGCCCATGAATCCAAAGTTTCAAGATTTCTGCAAACTTCAGATCATGTTTGTCTTGTGACATGGAGCTCCGTCATGCTGGAAGGTGTTTGTCAGCAGATTGTTCCTGGATAGTTGCAGGAAGTCGGTCTCTGAGGATTCTTTCAGTATATTTCAAATTGAATTGTTTGCCGGTAAAATTACCTCTGGTTACTCTTCACTGCATAAGAGAATTTTTTGAAGTGTTTGAAACAAAACTGCCGCTGACTCACTTTTGGAGCCTCGAGTGGACCCTGGAGGAACTGCAGCTTTTGGAGGACTTGGCTAATGAGTGATGTCACAATGGCTGCACCCATCTTTTATATTCAATTCAGTTTTATTTATACCGCGCCAAATCACAACAACAGTCACCTCAAGGTGGTTTATATTGAAAGGTCGACCCTACAATAATACACAAATAGATAAACCCAACAATCATATGACCCCCTATGAGCAGCACTTTGGCGACAGTGGGAAGGAAAAACTCCCTTTTAACAGGAAGAAACCCTGGAGGCTTCTTCCTATTTCCAGATATCCAGTCTGTGCTTCAGCCCCGGGAAAATGTCTCCTATTCAAACTTTGCACCATCTTTTTATCTGTCTGTTCGGCCGCCTGCAGTGTCTTCTCTCTCAGCCACACACACTCTTTACACAGCCCTGTGTGTGTGTGTTTCAGTTAAAATGTTGACGCTGACTTGTCTGGATGGACTAAATGCTCCATGAATCGCCCGGATCAGCTGCAGGAAAACTCTCCCTGTGTGCTGCCCGCTCCCATCAGCCTGCAGCGCTCGCTCGCTTTCACAGAAATCAGCTCCACTTTCATCTTTTTCTCAGTGAGGTTTGAGGCTGGACTTTTATTTTGGAGGGCTGCTGATCCTGAGTCATATTCAGTGTTTTGTGTTTTCTTACATAATGCAGCTGCTCTCATAAAGTGGACCTACAGCAAATCCCGAGCAGATAAGACGGGTCTGACAGCGAGCATTGTCTCATTTTAAATCCAGCGAGCAGCAGCTGTTACAGATGAAAAGTGCGTCACATAAATAAAATCCATGTAATGCAGGCTTTGAGCTTTACACTGGAGTATGTGCGCAGCTTTCGCGCAGCAGTGTGTGATTACGGGCCGTTAAATTTAGATGAAAAGTAAAAACCAAACATCTGTTCCTGCTGAACTGTGGACGCAGGAGTCGCTCAGTCGTCTGCGGCGATGACCGTTTGTCTCTGTGAAAAGTGTGTTTTTGTATCAGCTGTGATGTTGGGGAGAAACTTTGTTTTCCACTTCAGTCTGTAAAATTATTTTGCCGTTTGCTTTTTTAAAAAAATCAGAAGTTGTTAATAAAAAGTAAGTTATGAGCTTTGCCCCTAAATTCTGATTTTACTCACATATTTCAATTCTTATGTGTTTATTGATATTTGCATCTTATGACATTTATTGTTTATTGGCTTTATTGGTTGTTCTGATTGGTTGTCTAATGACTTTTACACAGAATAGACTACCCGTCTACCCCCCTCCCTTGAGGGGGATAACGGGTAGTCCTCCATGGAGGATGCCACCACCACCACCATCTGCTCCTGGATCTTCCAAACAAACCGGCCTCAATCAGCCCGACTCGGCCCGCACCTCCCGGACCCCTGCAGAGCTGCGTTCTCTGCCCCCTCTGAGATGAGACGGCGTACAGGGTGGAGGTAGAGAACTTGTCCCGCTGCTGCAAAGAGAATAACCTGAAGCTGAACGTCTCATAATGGGTGTCAGCAGGCACAGACAGGTCCACTCAACTCTCACTGTAAATGGAGAACAGGTGGAATATGACCTCACCTGGTGTAGGGCTGGGTCATATCATACCGTTCACGGTATAATGTTGGGCAACGATAAGAAAATGAAATATGGCGATAGAATATGGGTAAAACGCGCATGCGCAGTGCCTTTGTTTTCATACGCACATGGCGGAGAAAGCGGATCGTTGAATGAAACATGAACCAGAACTGGTTTGTAAAAATGCTGCAGCTTCACTGGTGTGGAACTGGTTTAGCTTTCGTCCGTCAGATACACAACAAAGCACTATTTTTGGTAGCGCATGCTAGCGGGCCGTCGTTATTACCGTGTTGTTTGGAAAATA
>NW_024582484.1:469302-522999 GCF_018398535.1 Haplochromis burtoni
AAAAAGAGAGAGATTGGCCTCCACCACTTGCTGATGTTGCTAAATCTGTGGAAGCTATGCCATAGCTACCGCCAAACAATTCAGTTATTTTTACACATTTGGCAGCGTCTGCCTGAAGGGCTTGTTTCTTTTTGGCCCTAATTTTTTCTGCACCTCCTTTCCTTTTTTTGTTCTCCATTTTCTTTAGTTCGTCTATAAGATTGCTAAACAAGGGGGAGGGTGCATCCGACCTCCTCGGCTGTAATTGGTCCAGCCCAGAGTCGATCATGACCAATTGGCCAATCCAACACCTTTCATTATTTATACCCTTCCAAAAAAAAAAAAAACGATCGGCCCATAAAAACAAAAAATCGCCAGCGTATGCCCGATGGAGTCCAGCTATGGATAAAAAGTGTCTTTTTTTTGTTTCAAAATAGCTGATAACTATTCGCTGATAGCTGCCAACATCTGCAAACAAATATAATTCTAGAAAGTTGTTCTATATAATGTGTAACTGTTAATATAGAGCATTATTAAATGCAATCATATGGCACACTGACTGCTGAGCAAATTTTAGATCCACTCGTCATCAGAAAGGTTGCCGACCCCTGCGGTAACATTATGTTGAAGCACAGTACGTATCACTCCGCGAGGCTCCGCCTACGACAGCCGTAATGCTCCGACAATCCATCAAGCGGTGCGGCTTCGTAGCTTAGCAAAGTCGTACTGAAACATTTGACAGATTTTCGAGCGCCGTGCACATAAAATCGTTTCGAGGTCAGTAAACACAACCAGAGTTCATACATAAGGCACACGGGATTATAAGGGGCTCTGTCGACTTTCAGAAAAATCAAAGGATTGATTTTAAGTGCGCCGCTGAGCGTCCCCTGGACCACTGTGAGCAACAGCAGACGTGTGCACTGTGGTCACGCCAGCATCCAAGTTACATGTTTATTAAAAGAATCACATTACAGCGTTTACATTTATGTTAGACGACTTTAACTGCTTTACAATGACAATTTAAACAAATCTAGTTCCTGACCTGCAGCATGTTAACACTACTGGAAGGAAAAATAACTTGAACTCCAATTTTGAAAACACAACTTTCTTTCTTTTCTTTTTTTTAAATAAAGCTCTGACTTGTATGATGAGTCTGTGGTCTGGGAGAGAGTCTGTAACTCTGTCTGCAAAATACAGTAAATAATGAGCAATGTTGGGCAATTAATTATATAGTTACTTCTTCAAAAAAGTAACTGAGTCATGCAAACAACAAAGTGTTTTGCAGCTTTTACCTAAAAATGCAGCCAAGGCGTTTTTAAACAAACATTTCAAACTATTTACAGAACAATCAGCTGTTCTGCATCAAATCTGATGCCACACAAATTATTTGTGCCGCTCCAAAAAATAATTTCTGTCCACTATGAGATGAAGGAGAACAACAGCCTGATACCTGCAGGCCTGACAGCAGCAGATGTGTCACTGCTGTAACACCTGTAACACTCAGCAGCCGCCTCATTGTTCTGACACACACAACAACACTATTGACTACACTACACACTCACTACACAAGATTTGCGCTAAACGTTGCAAATCTCTCACATCTCAAACACGCCGTCACTCCTAAAACTTCCCCCTCCCTAAACAACTAAATACCATGTTGCCTTATCATTTTTTGATTGGTCCACATGGTACATTTTTCCACCAATAGGAAAGGCTGGGCGGGGGGTTGGTTTCCAAATATAAACAACGACAGTATTCAGGAAGAAAACCAAACATTGCAGATATTTTATCATAACTCTGGTTTTACGCGGCCGATCAACACAATTTAAAAACTGGTATAAAGTCCACACTTTGTCCGTCAGTTGTTCCGTCTGTCCTGCTCACATCTCCAATGGTTGCACACGTTGTCATTAACGTGGCTTCACTCCACATCAGCCGCTTTGCTAAAACACCGGCGTCGCACATAAGGACGCTGTCAGAGCCTGTCAACGTCGTTGATTAGCTGCGTATATACGAATGTGAATCACATGAGTCTGGACTGTGGGATAAGATGGCATCTTTCTAATCCCATACAGGAGCAGCCAGTCACTCACTGACTAACACTGCAGAACACAATTGTTAAAGTTTTAATGTTAATTTCAATTCAGGTCAGATTTTGTTTGTGCGCAACGCAGATTCTCTGTGCGCAGAGACGTGCCAGCAGTGCGCTATTGCCCGCAGTTTTTACAGCTGTGGCTCCAGCAAACATCAGCTGATACTAGAAATTAATATTAAATAAATTCTAACAACAGCTGATCAAGCTTAAACGTGCTGCTGTTGTTTAGCGCGACATCCGCTGGTTTCCTCTTTCGGCGCAAAGTGAGCGATAAACAAACAAGAGAGCCGATCAGCTGATCATTGATCAGTTTCATGATTGAAGTAGAAACGGGAGAGAGAAGAGAGAAGAAGAGGCAGCTGTGCAGCGTAAACACAGAATAAATCCAGCTTTGTGTCTTTTTCATTGTAGCTGAATTGCCCGGGACAAACTGTGTTCCTTCTCAGCTCAACACAAAACGAGTAATATTTTCTCTGAATGCGGGACGATTCCGTTTTGTACGGGACGGTTGGCAACTCTACTAACTAACCTTATGAATAAAATAAAGTTCACTATCAGTAACATCATAGCACCACCCAGCTGTATAGAAACTCCGTCATGCTAGCTCACGCAGTACGAGTTATTGTAACTGACTGTAAAAAGTCAGCACAACGAAAATAAACTCCACCTAAACTTGGTTTATATCTGACCCAGATAGACTGCAGGTCATAACTTCTTACCTGAAGTTCAGTTCACCTGACACTCGGACTGGCGGCCGCCTCGGGTCTCTCCTCCTCCTGCCTCCCCTTCCCTCATCCACCTGCTGGCCTCTGTGGAAGCTCCGCCATAGCCACCACCAAACAACTGAGTTATTGTTACACATCGACCTGCATCTGGCCAGTCCACCACCTCTCACTGTTTATACCGTTACAAAAATAAAATAAAATAAAAAAATCATTGACCCATAAAAACGAAAAATCACAGTCCAGCTATGGTCGTGCCATCAGTTAACCCTTTGTGTACCAGCTGCGGCGTGCCCGGGGTTGCCGACCCCTGATGTTACCATATTGTGTGTGTATAACCTCTTTTTAAGTTGTGTGGATGTTATACATGGTTATGCTGAGGACATGTCGGCCAGTTTCCACTGGAAATGCCTTTTGGTTAAACTGTCAGTGAGGAATTTGCATTTGCACTGTTACATGTTTATATAACTTTAATGCAGATAAAAAACAGCTGCTTGTTTAAGTGAAAATGCACTGATGGGTTTTTTTGCACTAATAAAGTTGTGGCGTTGTAAAGTATTTTGTCTCGTGTCAGTTATATCGTTATCGCAAATTTTCAAATGTATATCGTGATAAATATTTTTGGCCATGTCCCCCTGCTCTAACCTGGACCATTGCCATCTTCCTGTTTCAGGTAAAGCAGGCCCACCACAGAGCCCTGGCATCCCCGCCCACCGCCTGTTTGACCCGATGCACCTGAGGTCAGTCAGGTCCACACCTCCAGACTCACTAACAGCTTCCTCCCCTGGGCCATCAGACTGCTAACAAACCCCACCCCTCTCCACCCACCCATGAATCATCACTCAGGCTACTCAGACTCTATTCGCCTCCAAGTACAACTATTTTGTTTCCTCCTTGGTTGTATATATTTACACTGTATGTCATTTATTCTAAATCTAAAGCTAAAGAATTTGTGTCCAAGTACACTTTTAAAAAGCCAGTAAAGCCTAAATTAGTTTCAAACTGTGAATCATGCAAAGCTGCTCCAGACTCCAAGCATGAAAAACTGGCACTGAGCATGAGCAGAAACATTCAAATTTGGGTTACGTTATCTGTCTTTAATGAAATGAAGAATAGAATTCGTCCAAACTTGAGGATGACTGCTGGAGCCTGGATGTTAGTCTGTGCGCTGGTGTTACTTTAATCCTAAAAGCAGAGGCCTGTGGGCCCCGTTCATGTAGGTGTTGCTCTGTAATTAGCAGCTGGTGTCTCTGCGTTATAATCCCGATTTGTAATCCGTCTGTTCGGCCTGTTTTTTTCTGTCTTTGACCTGAACTCAGAAAAAGACGACTTTAACCACCGAGCTGTTATTCCGACATCGTCTCCATCTGCTATTCAGAGCTGTTCCCAACATGAGCTGTATTATCACACGCCGTCCATTAAGATGTCTTTAAATGACAAAGCAGCAGTTTTCCTCAGGGTGTTTCCGTGTGTGTGTGCGCACGCTCGGCTACTGTACTCCCACATTATAATAACATAATCCCAGAGATTTGGCCTGACAGCGAGACAGTATGCTGCCGATTTTAACTGACAGCGGGGAATTATCATCATCACACACTTCACAGACGGCGAGACATGTGTTATTACTGCTGCCGTGAGCGTCAACGTTTGGCCCGCGGACCTTCACCCGGACACTGGAAGCTCGACTCTCCAATCTCCACCAGTAAACCTTCTACATATATACAGCACACGATTTTCTGCTGCACGGCCCTCGTCTCTTAGCCCCTCCCCTCCACCCTTTGAGACCTATTTGATTTAGGAGTAACAACATCAGGCAAGTCAAATGCTTTTCTTACAAAGGGGATCTATACTGCTGCCCCGACATTCCACTTTCTTTTATAAATGTTGCTCAGATATTGGCTGAAACTCAGCAGGACCAAATCCTCGATGATGAGAGTGAATGGAGCTAAAATGATTTCCTGTTTTAAAACACCAAAGCCTGCATTTTATTGCAGTTATCAGCCATGGAAAATTACATTTATGTCCTTTAGTTTTCCCTCAGAGTGAACCGATTGGATCCTACTGGATAGTGTAGTAGTAAGACTACATGCCTTTGGAGTGGGAGTTGCAAGTTCAATTCCAGCTGTGTGGAGGAGGGGACCACTCTCACGGCTAGAGATTGATGAGGGACATCACGCTACGGCAAGGAGGAGCCAGGACGGCAGGTCAGGGGGGAGACGCCATCACCCCCACCCTGAGAATGGGTATCAAGCCCCGAATGATAGGATCATGAACTAGCCTGTTTCCTGTTGTGTGATGGTATCAGGTCCTGCAAGCCCTCACCTGTTGTGTAGGTACCTGATGAGTTTGTATAAAACACATTCATTCTGCTTCTGTTGTTCATGAACAAACATTATTTTATGATCTGCATTCTTGCTTTGATGTGTGTTGTTCCTGGATTTCAGCCACTATCAGGCCCTTCTGTGTAACTGAGGGAACGTGACAGTTAAACTTTGCACAGCTTCATTAACTAGAACTAAAATGAATACGCTAAATGGCTACTGACAGCGTGGACTGCTTTCACTCTACTTGCACAAACGTGATGCTTTATTTAAAATGAAGATGTTGTAAGAGGTCGCCGAGTCCTTTATAAAGTTTTGATCCACCTGTGCGACACCAGCGTCCGGCATACGGACGTCCTGGACCGTCCGCAGGAAGCAGCAGCCGCCTGCTGCCAGATAGTACACGCAGATCTACTTTAATACAAAGAAATCTCGTATTATTCCACCCGTTACGTAAAAGGATGAGATTATCGATATGCAGATTAACGAGCGCCCAATCATATTTCAGCATATCGCCCCGCCCTCCCCTCAACCCATAGGAGCCTTCAGGCGTGCAGATAAAAATAGAAACCTGCAGTTTAGTTGTTAGATTTTAGTCTTTATTGTACCATTTCTTTTCTTGACAATTTGCTAGCGGACATGTGAAAACTTGGACCAACAAAACATCATTATTATTATTATTATTTTAATTACAGCATAATCGTCGGTAACAGTGAGAAGATGTTTTTAAAAAATAAAAACAAAAGAAGAATTGAAACCAAACGGGAACAAAACAAACAAAAAGAAACAGTTTGACTTTAATATTCAATGATGGATTTTCTTTTTTTTTTTTCTTTGTTTTAAATTCATGTACACAATATAACAGTCTAAAAACATTAAACACACAGAGCTGAAGACATTGCAGTGTTGGTGGGGAAGTGGCAGTCCTTGGGGCGGTTTATATATGGAAGCAACATGGTCCTGCTGTACTGTCAAATATCTACGGGGGGCAAAGATGGGGAGGAAGAAGAAGAAGAGGAGGAAGAGGAGGAGGAGAGGGGGGACTACAAACCAAAATGGCCGTCGATATAAAACTAACAGTCTTTTTCTCTCTTTTTTTTAATTTTTTTTTTATGTAATCCACCAATCAGGAGTCGGCAGAGCTTCAGGAAGAGAAGGGGGAGGAAAGTGGAATGTCTCGATTTTCATTTTTTATTCTTCATTTTCTCTCGTAGACAATATAAAATCTCACAGACAAGCAAAGAAAGGATTAAGAAAAGAAAAAGACTGGATGTTTGTATCGGACAGAGGGGGTGGATGGATGAAGGATGGATGGATGATGGATGGATGGACAAAAAGAAGGGCTTGAATTATTGCTTTCCGAGTAATCATTTTTCTTCTCATCTACATGAATTGCATCTTTCTCTCCGTCTCTCGTTTCTCATGTTGGTTTGATAACACGTGATTACTCCATTTATTGGGAGGGATGAAGGGAGAGAGGAGGAGGACGGGGAGGAAATAAGAGGACAAGAAAGTGGAGGAGTTGGGGGGTGGGGGTGGGGCTCAGAGCTCCTTGCTCAGCGAATCCCGGGCAGTTCTAATCCTCTTTGTGTGGCCTCACACGTTTCCCGCCTTTTTGTCTGGTAAATGATAACAGAAGAGATCGAAAAAAAGGATTAAAAAATTGGAAAAAAGAAGAAGCAACAGTCACATAAAAGGGTTAAATGCTGCGCGTGTGTTCAGTGGTTTAGTACGAGGAGGTTGGTCTCACAGGACGCACACAGAGCAGAACAACACAACACAACGACAGCTGACGAGGACAACAATGAGTCGTCACATCATGGAGGATCACGTGACAGCTACTCTACCTGTGCTTGTGCTCTTTGTGCTCTTGACCTTGAGGAGGAGATTTGCCCTCTAGTAAATAAACCCGACCACCCACTGCAGCCTGTCTTTGCCTCGCTCACACAGAAAACCCTCCGAGAGCGAGCGAGGGAGGAGAGTCTGTCCAGACCCAGCTTTTCTCTCCCGTTGCTGTCTCAGCTACAGCTAGTGAGAGCTAGAAGCCACCTGAGGATCGAGGTCAGAGGTCGAAGCGCTGTGACAAAACCGGTGCCTTAAACGTGATTCGTGTAAAACTAGCAGCAGGAAGCACAGGAGCTTGTGCGATCACGGAGCTGCGTTTTCATGTTATTCCAGTTTGAACCACAAGATGGAGCCGCGAGTCAGCACGGTATCCAATCTGATCCGAATCCAGCACACGTACGAAAGACGGACTCAGCACATCAAGTCCTGTTTAACGCCTCGAGACGTTTTTCACCGACGCCACCTCTGCGTTTTGAGACCAGATGTGATGAGTGAGCACACAAACTGAAGCACACTGCAAGCTCATTGGATTAACATCCTTTTCTGAGTCCAACGTGGCCGTAATTTACTAAATTAACTCCTTGCTTTATTTTGCCAACGTTAAAAGGCTTTTAAAACATTTCTGCATCACTGATTCCCAAAGTGTGAGCTGCATCCCCCTGCAGGAAGAATGCAGCTTTAAGGCACTTGTGCACTGGCTTCACTTCAGACCCAAAAGATGCGTTTTTATATTATCAATGCAGTGACGGTTACAATAACACTTCATGCACTGAACTTGAGAGTTTCCACAAATTAATCTTCCTGCGTTATCGACGGCAGTTTGGACTTGCACAGCATCCATATGGAAAATAACAGAAGCCAACTCTGTACTGGCCGGAGAAGAAAGGAGGTTTAAATGCACAAACATGGTAATTCTGTTACTACAGATGTAAAGACATCTGAGTCTTTCTCCAAGAGCTGTGCCACATCATTTATTTGGTTTCCAAACCTCTCACCTTCTCTGCTCATCACACACTGAGCCTTAAAAAGCTGCCAAATTGCTGCAGCATTTTCAGTTAGAAGCTCCACCAGTATGTCAACCAAGCAGCCAGTTAGAGGGCTGGAAGCTGAAAGCACAACGCCGAAGTGCCAAAAACAGAGTCTGTGTTAAAATGTGCAACTTTACAGCAGAAAGAAGCACGTTTACAGCCTGATACAGACACTGGTCTCACCACCAATTAGGGGTTAGGGGCGTGGCCTCTTTGACTGACAGGTGGACGGTGACACAGGTAGGTGCTAGTGGTCTGCTAGGCTTCACCTCAGCTAACTGGAGTCCCTGAACTGGACCTCTGGGTTGCGTTTGTGCTGTTGGAGCCTTTTGGAGTATTTTTAATGGCATCATGTGACCAATAATACGGCTGCTGTGAGGTCATTCATGCTAGCAGACGGTCCATGAAGTCTGAGCTCCAGTTTTGCTGAGTGAAATTTTAGATGCTTCATCCAAAAATCTAAACTAATTATCAGAGCTGAAATTTTCATCTGTTTTGGTATGGCATTTATTTCCATGCTGGTTCTTTGTGCCACCAAATAAAAACCCTTTACTGAGCGTTTCAGCAGAGCCCAGCTGCTGGTGTCGCAGACAGCTCGGCACACTGTCCTAAACGCCGGGCGTTAAACCGAGCTCATTTTAGCAAAAGACTTGGAGCTTCAAATAGACTCCCCGTGAACGGCACAGCAGCAGCAGCAGGAGCTGCGATCCTCTCTGCGAGCATCTGCCGGGCTGCAAGAGATCAAAGCGAGGCGCTCGCTGGACACAGAGCCTCACGTAGCGCTTGAATGAAGAGGAGGCTGGAAGTGATAAATAATGGAGGAGGAAACGGAGCACCTTCTGATTCGCAGGCACTTCACCTCCTACTGATCAGCGTCCAGCAGCTCCTGCCGGCTTCCTGGTGGGAACGGGGGAAGTGGTGGGAACAGGAAGGAAAAGAGCAAGTCCACGGAGCAGACCGCCCCCACGTAAAGAAGAGAAAAGGCTCCAAATGTCAGGAGATGCTAAATTTCACCTCCATCGTCACACTTCCTCGTGCCCGTCCTCGATCCTCTCGTGTGTGGGTCAAAACCTACCAAAGCGACTTCAACATCAAATTAGCTCTAACGGGATGTGCCGCAGAGCGGATGATCTGATATTTACATTTTCATACAAGTCCACGAGCAGCCGGCTTCCTCCCGCGCTCGCCACCTGAGTCCCGGTCACCGTTGATGGCTTTTTGCTGCTCATCTGTGCATGAACTCTCTCTCTCTCTGCTGAACACTCGCAGGTGATTCGCTGCTGAGCAAACATCTACTCTACGACTTACTTAAAGGGATTCAGGAAGAACTGCGTTATGTTTACCGAGCGATCGCCCAGAAAAGCTGGCATGCCTATAAATACAGTGCGTGGTTCTGTGCGTGCACCTTTCAACGTACAGGTAAACAGCGTCAGTCAGTGCGTGGGCTGAATATGGAGCTGGTCACGGTTAGCCTAGCTTAGCTTAACGACTGAATGCAGCCGGGGTGAAACGGTAACCTTTCAAACAGCTTTGAACCATCAGTCCCAGCAGCTCGAATTTGCCGTCACACCTGTATTTCAGCAGGAGACTGCAGTGAGTCGAGCGCCAGTGTTACAGGGCTGTGGTGATATCAGAGTGTAACGCAAACGGTGACCATAGGCTAGATTTTACCCCGGCTGCGGTGCAGGTCCCTGTCACCACGGAGGCCAGCAGCTGGTTGGATTTGGGCTTCAAACAGCCACCTTCAGCTCTTTAACCTCTTATTGTACAGGTTCAGTAAGAAACATCTGTATTCACTCATCTACCTGCGCTCTCAGGTGTTTGGGCTGCTAGACTATACATCATCTCTTCTGACCACACTATTAAACTCAGCCAAGTCTTCATGACAGCCAATCTTTCACCAGGACTCTGACCTGCTGTGGAGCTTCATCTGAGTCTAATCACCAAAAAATGTATTACTTAAACTAAATAAATTAGATTCAATTCTTTCAAATCGTGTCTTCTTATTGAATTTCAAAGTTCAAAGGAAATCCTGTTTCAAATTCAGTAACTGCATGTTTGTTAAGTCACCTCGGCCGCAGACAAAGTTCAGTTTACATCTCAGTGCTAAACTCTGGAGCGCCTGCAGGCGTCAGCTGCTTTCCTGCTTTTCATTTGTTTTCATTCTGAATCAGATTTTTTTGTATTTGTGACATTTGAGGAGACTGCTCCTCCTCCTGCTTTCAGTCGTTGCACAAAGATAGGCTCCTCCCCTCAGAGCTCCATGATCGCCACGTCTGTGCTAATCTGTGCTAACGTGTGTGTTACTTTACATTGTCACATTTCACTGTATCACGTGCGTGTGTTCCTAGTATCTGGCGTCGGCATCATAGCACCCGTTTAACCCATTGTCCACACACAGCTCCTTCTCTAATTGGTCGGTTGCTGCTGACATCACGTTTTGAACAATGACCACGGCCGCCTCTCTTAGATCCCTCTTCCTCATTTCCTCCTCCTCACCCTCTCTCTGGTCATGTGAATCTTCAGCATCGTGACAACCTCCATTCTGCGGAGACTCCGCCACCCCCTGCCCTTCCCCCTTCTCCCCGCTAACAGCTAATGCTATCTGCGTCTGGCGGTCCCTGTGTGCGGCGCGTTTATTGCTATCGTTTGTTAGCGCTTCTTGCCGTTTGCCGTTAGCTTCTCCATCTTTGCTGCTGCTGCTGTTCTGAGGCTCGTCAGAGTCCCGGTCGACGTGCTCTAACTCACCGCTGTTCACGGGCGCCGTGGCGTTGATGATCTTGGCGTTGGCCTCATCTTTCACCCCTCCCGCCTCCTTGCTCTTCTTCATGGGGCTGCTCCCCGTCGTCTTTTCCTCCTCCTCCTCCTGGTGATTATGTGTGGCGTTCTCCTCCTCTGTGCCGTTGGAGCAGCCGTTCTCCCCGTTGGTCACCGGAGCTTCGGCCGTTGTCTTCTCCGGCTCCTTCTCCGGCTCCTTCGCCACCTCCGCTCCACTCTCCTCCGCTGGTGTCTTCTCAGCTGCCGTCGCTGCATCTTTGTCGTTGGCCTCCGCAATCGCTGCGGCAGCTTCGCCGTCAGCGCCTCCCTCCTCTGTCGCCGCCGCTGCCTCTCCTCCCTCTGCGGCCTCCTCCTCCTTGGCGCCCTCGCCCGTGTCCACACTGGTGGACTTGCCCTTCCGCATGATGAAGTTCTTCAGGGAAACCGCACGGCCAAAATGTGAGCGCTTGGCTTTGGCCGACTTTCCGTCTTTGCCGTCCTCTGTGGCGCCTTCCTCACCTGGAGTGGAAAAAAGCATTTGAGGTTAAAGTTCATCAGGGTGTGCATCAATTAGTCGCACAGGATTACAGCGGGTGAGTGGAAGAAGTGTTCATCAAGTGTTAGCAAATATTTATATTACTAAAAACAAATTTATTGATTAAAAATATTAGAGTCTGACCTCGTCCTTGAGGTCCAGATCTCTAAGCTTCTAACTTGTCCGATATTTTTAGTAGCTCCACCTATGGCATCAATGTAAAAATCCTAATTCTCACGTTATCGTATTCACGCCGCTGCTCACCCAGCGCGGTGCCAACATTTAATCTAATTACACTGAAGACTGTAAGTCCTTATCATATCACGTCTTATCAAATACATCCCTGTTTTCTCTTTCTTCTTGTTTTATGATTTCATTAATTTTGCTAATGTGGTCCTTTCTTACACTTGGCAAACATTCATGAAATTCATTCAATCAGGTTCTTCAAACAAAAAGACAAATGTTCATTTCCTTTTTAAGAAAACAGCTGATAAGTAGTAAAACCAAAGACAAGCTGTCGAGTCTATTTTGTAAAGTGCTTCTGATATTTCTGTAGTTTGGTTTCTTTTTTAAGATTTTCCTTCTTCTACGTTAAGGATCATTGCACGATCTGATATCGTCGTGTTGGTGTTGTTCCCAGATCATCATATTAAATGTTTTTCCAGGATCAACATTGCAAGTGACCAATCAGAATGTTGTGACGTCATACTTTTGCGACTTCGGGAAAAAACGCCGTAAAACAAAAAACTGTACTTAAGCTGCGAGAAACCACCTCTGTCCGCCGATCAACGGACCCTGACCCTAACCCTAACCCTTTAATAAACGGTAAACGGTAAGCAGAACTGATATTGTACTTGCAAAATTTGGAATTTCATAAATGAACGAATGGCTTGGCGCGCAAAAGAATAACGTCACAACAATGTGATTGGTCACTTGCAATGTTGAACCTGGAACAACATTTTCATGATGATCTGGGAACAACACAAACACGACGATATCAGCTCATCCAAGGATCATTACACTGTTTCTGTTGAGGTCTTTTATTGTGAAAGGCAGGAACAGGAATAAGCCCTTTTGGATAACAATGACATCATGTTATTTAAGTTTTTTTCAGGTTGTGGTGAATATTTGAGCTGCCATGTTTCCCAATGAATAAAGTTTTTCTTATCTTAAAGCAAAAAACCAAGAACAAACTTGAGATTTTTAAAATTAAAACATGAAATTTCAACTCTGAACCAAAGAAGGTGGAATATTTTCTCAGCCATTAAAGAAACAAATCTCTCATTTTCACTCTGCTGTGTTCTTGTGAAGAAAGAG
Organism: Haplochromis burtoni; assembly: GCF_018398535.1. Taxonomy (NCBI): domain Eukaryota; kingdom Metazoa; phylum Chordata; class Actinopteri; order Cichliformes; family Cichlidae; genus Haplochromis; species Haplochromis burtoni. The sequence continues at coordinate 481,902 of NW_024582484.1, forward strand.
CAGAAAGTAAAGCTTAATTTAGTCTCTTCTGTTGACCTAAGTTATGCTGTAATTTGAATTTCACATCACCCGTTGAATATTTTATTTGGGACAATGTTCAATTACATTACCTCCCCCAGAGTTAGAAAGCCTTTAACTCCTGCGTGTCCTTGGTGGAGAGCGACAGACTGAAACGAGTGCAAACAAGCTGCCGGCTTCAGAAGCTGAATTTTTAAACGGTGTCCAACTGTGGCGCTGACAAAAACACAGCAACGCTTAAGACCTGCAGAAAGACTCTTAATACATCTCTGCTCGCTTTAACTTCCTCCAAAAGATCATGAAGCAGAAACTTGGAAATGACGACGCCCAAAGTGCAGCGATTCTCAATCTAAAGGCCAAACCCCCAGTGCAGGTCATGTGATAAGTGGCGAGATATTAAATGAGTTTCATTTGGTTATAATTGTAAAAACTGGATGAGCAGAAGCGAATGGATGGATGGAGGGATTTTAAAGAGGAACCTCTAAAGTTTCAAGAGTTGATGAGCGTAACACCAACACGGTCACTCGTCACGCACGGATGCCCACACCCTGTCCTTTAGAAGAACATCTTGATATGCAGAGTTGAAGCCGTTAAAAGGCTGCATTTATGAGTAAAACAAGCCTAAATTAAAGCAACAGTCTGCCGAGTGTGGCTAACATTATCAGCCTTGGCTCCTCCCACATTAACGCCCACATACCTGCAGAATGCGGTTACACACCTGCAGCCACTGGACCTGCACATGCTTCACTGACAGCCTGGATAAAGACGGTTGCAACTGCTTTGGCTGGCTGACGTCAGGGTGACTGAGGTCAGATGAAGACTTCGTAAAGACCAGTTATGTTCGCGCGCTCGACTCTGCGCTGACTCACCCGAGGCCACAGGCGCCTCCTCCTCGCCTCCGGGGTGGCACTCCGTGTTGGTGCGTTTGCTCTTGGGGATGACCCGCTTCTTGAAGGAAGTCCAGATCTCGTTGGCGTGTTGTGTCACCGTTCCACCTGCTGCCGCCGCCTTCTCCTCCTCACCTCCCTCTGCTTTCTCCTTCTCCTCCCCTCCCTCTGTCTTGCCCTCCTCTGCTCCTCCCTCTGCCTTAGCTGCTTCCTCTCCTCCCTCAGCTCCTCCTGCAGGCTCCTCGGGCTTGGCGTTTTCAGCGGAGTCTTTGTCGGAGCCCTTGGCCTTGCCGCTGATGCCGGACATGGAGGTGTCCCTCTTCAAGCCCTGGAAGGTCCAGGAGCGTTTGAGCTTCCACCTCTTCTGGCCTGACTCTTTGGAGTCAAGTGTGGAGGAGTCTCCGCCACCTCCTTCTCCCTCTGCACCTTCCTCTTTCCCATCCTCACCTCCTCCAGTCTTCTTATGTGCCTTCTGAGCCATGAGCTTCTTGAAGGAGTGCCAGCGCTTCATGTGCTTAGTGGTTGCTGAAGAGGCCGAGGCTTTCTGTTCCCCTTCTGCACCTCCCGCTGCTCCTCCTTCTTCTACGATGGAGTCTGCAGTGGTGTTAAGTGCTTCGGGATCTTCCAGCCGGTCCAGAGACTTGGACCGGACCTTTACTGGTTTCTGGGGCTCTGCAGCGGCGCCCTCCTTCTTCTCAGTGCTGCGATGGGAGAAGATTCTCGCCACAGGCTTCCTGATCAAATCTCGAACTGTGGATTTCGCCTCCGCTGGTTTGCCCTTCTCCGCTTTCTTCTCGTCTTCCTTCTCTCCATTTTCTGCAGCCTTCTCTGTCGCCGCCTCACCTTCTGCACCTCCTTCTGCTCCTCCCTCCGCTGCTGCTGCTGCAGCTTCCTCCCCTCCTTTGTCGGCCTCCTTCTCCCCTCCTTCAGCCGCGCCCTCCTCGCCTCCAGCCGTGGGGGCGCTCTGCTCTTTCTTCTTCCTTCCACCCATCACCTTTCCCAGGCCACTCTTGTTGAGGAAGGAGTCCAGGAACGAGGTCTTGGGTTCAGAGGAAGTGGTGTTTTCGCAGCTCTGAGGCGGCGGCGCATCCTCGCCTGCCGCCGCGGCTCCCCCCTCCTCAGTTCCCACTGTGTCCGCCACCGCTGTGTCGTTATTCACAGTCTCTTTGTTTTCGACAACCTCGCTGTTGACGGCTGTGCTGTCTTTATTGACAGCCTCGTCGTTGACAGTCTCTGAGCTCGTGTTGGCGTTTTTGGCCGCTTGCTCCACCTCTGCTGGCTTATTTTCTGTGCTTTTTCCATCTTCCTGGAGCACTGGTGCTGTGCTGGCCTCCGTTGCCGCCATCTCAGAAAGGGAAACCAAACAATAACAACAAAAAAAGTCTCTTCCTTCCGGCCTGCCTTTCTTCCCTGGCCTTCTGTCCTCCTCTTCCTCTCTCTCTAGTGTTTCGTTCCTCCCGCTGTGGTGGTACTCTCAGGTCATGGAGAGCAGGGTTGAGAGCAGTGGCGAGGAGGAAAGATACTCAGCATCCTACTAGACCTCCAAACTCCTGCAGGAGGAAAAAAAGGGAGAGAGAGCAAGAGACAGATGGTTAATAGTCTGAAGCAACACCATAGGCGCTCAATGAGTCTGGTCTGGTCTGCACCGAATGAGGAATGAAGTGTAACATGATAAGGAATCTCAGCAGGACACAAAATACAGGCATGTTTCCTAATCACACGCACACGCACTAACCTTACCCTAAACATAGCCTAACTGTAACCCTGACACTAAAACCACATATTTTGTCTCTAAAATTCCTTCAACTTGTGCGACTTGGATTTTGGTCCCTATAAATACAGTAAACTTGCAATTTTTGGTCCACACAAAGATATAAATACACGCAACACACCTTTTAAAAGGATGAAATGCAAAACCTACACAGAAGTGGAAGGCCTCGGTGTCGCGCTCACAGGATCTTGTAACGCATTTGTTGTTTGCTTGTTGTCGTTCAGCACGATTTATTTTTCCTTTACAACTCCATCAGTATCACAGGAGAGTGGGACGGGATGTTAGCTTCAATCATAAATTGACACCAATTGTGTTCTTTATGATGTATAAGAACACAAGCACTGACTCAGCAAAAGTGCATTTTGGGTAATCATCGTGTATTTTATGTTTGGTACGTGGCACCAATTAGACACTGTCCGTCTTGTTCTGAGAGACGCACATAAAACACCTGCTGGTGAGATCAGTGTGCTGCTGGTGTGGTTTGTTTTCATTGAGGAAAACTATAAAACACGACCAGACTGCTGCTTCCAAACATTCCTCGGTTGTAACACATTTTGACAGTTTAATGAATGAATCAGCAGATCAATGACTCACACACACGTGCACGAGTGCCGACGCAGAGTAATTTTCAGCTCTGAGAGTCCAGACGTTTAGTGTGCACAGTCGCACACTCTCAGAGGAGAAGGTGAAAAGAGTGAGTCAGACGCCGATGGAGAGGCACTCAGGTGGAGAGACAATCACACAGAGGAGAGGCAGACGGAGGGAGCGAGGTGTAAACACATACATCACATGCTCCAGATAATCTCACACTATGCTGTTGCCACAACTGACTGACCGGCCAACTGGATGGCTTACTGGTCGACTGCCTGTCATTCTGGCTTGCTGATGGGACGGATGATTTGCGCTCATTATCCCGTGATGGCTGAGCGGCGCGAGAGGCAGATTTACGGGCCGTCTGATTTCTTGTTCAACACCTCTGTAGTAAAGATTTGGATTTACATAAATAAATCCCGGTGAGGACGATACAAAGCGTTTGTGTTAGACGCTTGGTTTACCCAGCCACCCCAATCACTAATTTTACAGCACTGCTTTTACCTTTGCACGTTGTTACAACCATCTTACTCTGGAGTGAATGACATAAACTGCTGCTGGTTTTAGTTCAAATCAAGTTCAATTTCATACCTACGCACACAAAAAGCGAAACCCCGTCATTATGCAGAAACAATGACTAGAAACAAAACAATGCAGCAAAAAACCACGAGGGCTCTCAGATATAACGGACGGCAATCACAGAGAGCAGTTACTGAGTGATGTGTGCACATCTGCACACCTGCGACAGACCTCGCTGACATTGCTCGGAGGAAATACGAACGAAAGGAAATCTGTGGGAAGAGCAAAGAGCTACCTGCGACATAGTGCCACATCTAAATGACGTGTTATCTTTACTACCTTCGCTGTGACATTTGATACCAACATTATGTGGCTTTGCCCCAAAGTGCTGTGTCCCGGCCTGACCGACTCACTCATTTATATATTCATGCCTGCCAGTGTTGACGCTTCAAAGGTTTGGTGAGAGCAGGTGATAAAAGCCCTTTTTTTGCTAAACTAATCGTTGTAATAAAAGATTGTGGTGACAGAGGACGGCGTCGAAGTGCTCCATCCATGCATCATTTCTTTGCCGCTTGCAGCAGTCTCAGCAGAGATGCCCGGATCTCCTCTCCCCATCTCCTTCATCAGAGTCACCTTCACGCCCTTCAGAGGAAGCTCCTTTCTTGCACTCTTAGCTGAGATTATACTCTTTTGGCCGCGACCCACAGCTGGTGGTCGTGTGAGCTCAGCTCAGTTCTCTCGTTGCCACAAATATACTGACTGCGAACGTTGGATGGCACGTCAGTCCGTCGGTCTTGCACCTTCCTTCCCATCACTCATTAACAAGAACTCAGGATACTTCAGCTCCTTGCTTGGGACAACAACTCCTTAACCAAGAGGGAGCAATCAGCCTTGTTCCAGCCTCAGACCTGGAAGTCTGACTATGATGTCCAAGCTGTAACAATCGACATCAAAATTATCCAGCTAGGAAACCTGAAACCAGACTGTGTGTGCAGCTGTGGGCCGTACAGTCGGGCAATAAAAACTGCCCTGAATTATGCAAAAATATATTGGAATAAATACTTTTATAGCCGTGGCTGCCTTAGCCACAATGGTCACTTCTTACTCGTGTTTTTCATGCTGTACAGGACTTTACCGCAGTCAGAAAGAGGTTTCGTATCATTTCATGTCTGAGTTATTGAATCTGGAAGCTCAAATGGTGAATATTTTTTCACCTTTACCAATGTCAAGCACACTAATGGGCCTGACTGGCTGTTATTCATTTATTTGGTGCGTTTTAAAGAAGGGCAGCATTTAATAAAAACAAAAAATATACACAAATTATATGAAGTGACTGGAAAAAGCAGCAACATTAGAGTTAAAATCCAAGAGACAAAATAAAAGCATTGGCAGAAATAAATGTGACCATGTGGCTGGTTTCTGAGCCCCTGAAGGTTGTAGCCTAGGGATAGAAACACATACACCGCCACTATCACACAATATTAAAATCACTGCGTCATTTAGCCGAAATAAACACAAATTAGGCTAGCAGCCACATGACGCTCAGCACATGCATTCACCTTTATACTATCCCCCCCCAGCTGGAGCTGACTGATTTAACTCCAGCTCACTGGACTTCATCACAGTTTGTCAAATATCAGCCATCTTGGTCCCGTTCTTCCAATAATTGGTTTGTTTGCCTCTTTCCTTCATCTGGCGACGCGTTCGCTCAGACTGTTTGGAAACATCACATTAGCAGCTGAGTTTGGACAGAGATTAAGAAGCTCTTGATCAAATATTCTGCTTATCAATAATTCAGACGCCGATGGGCTTGGTTTCATCAAAATACTTCCCAAGCAAACGTCGACTCGGGTTTACTTCGATATGTCATTTCAGTTCCGTTTTTACAGGATGAAAAATAGAATAATTTCATTGATGCGCCGCTGATTGATGCCAAAGTACAACAAGTCATACAGACTGATGGACACTGGCACCACCATCTGTTTTTCCATTGCAGGCTGCTTTGTTTTGGCTGTTTTCACTTTAATATTGGTCATTATTAATCATTTAAGTGAGTCTTACAAAACCTACCAAAGAATCAGACCTGTGGGATTTTAGGGATGTTCTTTGGATCGAATCAAATCCACTGGACTTTAAACAAAGAGTAGTAGTGTCAGCCACTGGTTTTGTGTTCTAGGCTACCGGGTTATTTATGCGTTTTGTGACATGACATGAGGTTATGGTACGTACCCCTACCCTAGATCAGCGGTCCCCAACCCCCCGGACCGGTACCGGTCCGTGAGTCGTTTGGTACCGGGCTGCGAGAGTTGAGGCTCAGGTGTAAAATGTCTGGTTTTCAGGGGTTTTAGCGGTTTTTAGTGTTATTTTGTTATCGTGTACTCTGTTTTCCTGGGTCTTTTCACGTGTGTTATGAATAAATCTTTTTTTCGGTACCGGTACTAGTTTTATTTTGTATTTATCAACGACACCTTAAAAGCCGGTCCATGAAAATATTGTCGGGCATAAACCGGTGCGTGGCGCAAAAAAGGTTGATTTCATGAGCTGGAATACAGCAGGTATCACGAGGGTCCAACAAGCCCTAAAAAGTCAGGAGCTGGACTTTACAGGATCTACCTGCGTGAGGGAGGTCTGGCACAAAGGTCTCAATACTTACCAGAAATGCAGATGTGGGGCACACCTGGGCCACACATTAATTGTTATTTATTGATTGCTTAAGCAGACCAGAGAGGGGTAACCCTAACCCTTCATGTCTGCATCTGAAAGCCGTTTCAATCCCGTCTTTAAAGCTTCTAACAAAGTCTGAAACTCGTCTCACGCTCCTCATTTGGCGTAACGCTGAGCTTCAAAACTGACATAACCTAACAGACCGTTTTTTACATTTTTAATAAACTGATTCAAAGAACACTGAACATCAGCATTGAGCCAAGGCCTTCAGAGAGCAGACAAGTGCTTCAAATAAAACAGGACCGGTGAGAAAAAGTTGCTCTGCTGTGAATTAGAGGTGACCGATCATCTCAACCACGGATTCATTAAACGGGATTTAAGGATTAATCGCACGGCGACACGGGAGAATAGAAATCCTCATCACTGCAGCTTTAAACAGACGTTATAGCATCAGTTGATCCAACTTTCTGCTGGGTTCTACCTCGATGTTTGAGGCACGTTCGCCCACACGAGACGAGCTGGGGCTTTGTTTCAGTCGCTCTTTATTTTGGATGGATTGTGTTTTTGTTGTGTTTCTTGCTGGCGTCTGATTACGCTGCAGCAGAGGAGCATTAGCGTGTTGGATGGTGGATGTGAGGCTGAAGCCCCGAGGTGTTGGAACAGCATCAGACAGAGGACGACGACAAAATGGAGGGAGGGAGCGAGGAAGGGGAGGAGGAGGAGTGGCGCAGACATGGGCTGATTGTGAATCGTCTCTTTCTGTTCGTTTGCCTCTTACCATTCACCTCCGTCTGTCTGTTTTTTTCTCGTCCGTCTCTTTCGTTCTCGTTTGTTTTCCTCTCTCTTGCACTCGTCTTTATTCTCTCCCTCTCATTAAATCTTTGTCTTTGGGTGTTTTTGCCTCTCCTTTCATGCTGTGTTCTCTTCTGTCTCTTCCTTTTCACTTTAATTCATCCTCCTTCCTTTTTCCTCTCAGCCACATTCAGTTATTCATTTCACTCTTTCCGTCTCTCCTGCCGTCACCGTCTCGTTTTTGCCTTCGTGTCTTTTGCGATGCCAGCTTCTTCTTTCGGCATCTTTTGTATCACGTTTGTTCTCGTTCACCTTCCCATGTCTCTCCATCTCTGACTTGATCTTTTTCCTCCAACCTGTTTGTCAGTCTTCATCTCTCCCGGTTTATCAGCTTTATATTCATCTTTCTGATTGTTAGACCCAAATTCACCATTTTTATTTATTGTAACAGAGCCGAGCACATGTCCCCATAACTAGTCAAATGATACATTTAAATGCTGATGTCCTCAATGTTTGCCACAGGAAGTAGGAGTCAGCCACACATTTCAGCAACATTTAAAATCTAATTGATTCAATCAAGCATAACCTTCACTCAGGTAGGCCATGAAGTCAAGCTCGGCAGATCAGCTCATCTGGTTTCAGCCCACATCATCTGGTGGTTTAGCAGACTTCCTTCTAGACATATCAATGGCAAATATCATAAAGGACACTGAGCCAAGATGCTTAAGACCACCTACATTTGCTTCTGCAAGCCGCTTGGCAATCCACCACCACACCACTGCGTAAAAACTCAACACCACAAGTTCTGGAAACTGAGAAGAGTCCTGAAGCTCGAGTCTCCTGAAAGTATTTGAAGAAATAATTAAAATTTGGTCTAATGAAGTAAAGAGAATGGAATCGACCACAGTGTTGGTTCAGACCTGCTACAGTTGGGATCTATTAATGTTCATTTAACCTACAGTCACATCTGCAACCAGCTGTGCAGCCCACCTCACCCCAGCCTCCCTTTTTAAAATATTGTTCCTGACTTTATAAATATCATGTCTGCCGTCATTGCCTCGTTCTGTTCTGAGGTCTTGGGGAAATATGAAAAAATAAAATCTCTTTTGATTACACTGCTCCTGACTGGTACGAGAAAACGACCGTCTTCGTTTAACATGAGCAACGACCGCTATCGTGACGCCGGCATCTTGGAAAGGTTTAAACGAAGGGAGTGGATGTGGTGTAGTTTGTCAAGGTCAAGTGAAGACTCAAAGGACCAACAAGATGTGTTGCGTTTGTGCAGCTGTGAGTTAAGTTGAGCGTTGTCGATAATAATACATTTTAGGCACATGAAGCAGCTGGGATGAGTCACCTTCTGCGCGGGGCTGGTACAGACTCACTATGATGCAGTCTGTCTGTGAGCACCGTACGGCCGGGAGTCAAAGTTTAACTTCATGCAAAAGATCGAAAGCACACAACTGCACTTCAATTCCAATGGAAAGCAAAAGCACAGCTGCACAGTCAGAGCTTAGGACGTGTGTAATATGTGGAGTCAAAGCACAACGCTGACTGAGTGAGACGCATGAGACTCGAAACCTCTTTGTATCGTAACCGTAAACACAGCAACACTGCTGCGAGCTGAAGCATATTTCTAATTCATGAACTACCAATTTGGAACAGCAAATACAGTTTGGGAGGATGTAATGAATTCATTTTTATCAACGTAATGAGAAAACATTTTAATGAAGACATCTGAAAGCTGCGTAGTGTTCACTAGCAATTTACTTGATTTGTTTTCCATCAGTCTTTGGCAACTTGCAACAAACATCTTTATTATTTCAGAGCCAACTCGATGCACAGTTAAGATTAGGGCAAGATAGCCGGACGCAACATTTAAACACGTGTCCACACAAAAGTGGAATCAATTATGCCTCTGTAGCTTTATATGATTATGCTGTAGGTGAGAGGAGAGCTAACACTGCATGACGGAAGCTAACAGCAAAGCATCAGCAGTTAGAAAGCATTTCACACTAACATGCTAACAGCTTTTCTTGCATCTTCACTGTGATTAAAATCTGCTCCACTCTTTGTGCACGGAGGTGTGCTCGCAGTGAGACTGAGAGCAGGAAAGGAGAAAACCATGTGACTCGAACTGAAAGCAGTAAGACGCTCACGCTAACCAATCAATGAATAATCCAAAGGTTTATGTAAAGCCTGGTTTATGGTTTCAAGTCTTATTTAAAACAACATGATCCTCATTTTACACATTTTGTGTTTCACAAAACGAAAATGGCGGCTATGAAAATGCTCAGTTAAGGAGTCAGAGGTTGGACTTTACTAATCAGTGGCTCTGTCCATGTTCAGTATGTACATTTTGTAGATTACCTGACAGAAAGGGAACATTTAATCCATCATCTACGCCAACTGAAGCAGAAATCTAATATTTATGTACCAGTGAATTAGGGCTGCCACGATTAGTCGACTAGTCACGATTACGTCGACTATCAAAATCGTCGTCGACTGATTTAATAGTCGACGCGTCGTTTGAAGCTTTGTAAGATCCCAAAAGACGCAGGAATAAGTAGCAGGATTTAAGAGTGTAATAACGGACTGAAACAGAAGATGGCAGCACTGCATGTACAAGGATGCCAGCTGTCGTTAAACCCCGAAGAAGAAGAAGCTGTGTCCCAGAATTCATAGCGCGGCCCAGCTCAGTTTCCAACAATGGCGGTAGCTAGTTAGTTTTAATATTACTTATTATTCTTTCTGGGTCACAAAATAAACGTTTAACATGTTTTCAGGCGAGAATGTAGCTGTGTAAACCTCAAATATCTGCTCAGTTTATCAAGACACCACATATTTTCAAAAGCGCTCCGACGTTTTCGGAGACGTCTGTTACCCACTAGCTCGATAGCTAGCCGGGGGCTAGGTCACTAGAGCCGTGAGAACACCGGACTCCCGGCAAATCGTTTTCAAACCCACCGCCGTCTTTCACTACTCAGGTTAAACATGATATATAAGTCACTTAGATAACTTCAAAATGTTGTTGTTTGGCTTTTTTAGTATTTTATTTGTTCCTGAGTAAATCTGTTTGGCTGAGATTAAAGTTATAGTTTTTACACAGCTGAATAAACGTCAAGCAGACAGCTGATTATCAGAAGTGTGAGATGCTGGAGAATATACTCCGGTGTCCTGTTATATTTTAGATAGCAAGGAGTTTATTAAATTTTAATGAAATTTGCAGATTGTTTCGGTGAAGTTTAATAAACTATCATCTTGTCTTTATTGTTAGTTAGCACCTTAAACACTTAAAGCTGTAAGCTAATGATAGTTATATAAGAGCAGATGCTGCTGGTGCAATAAGCTGTATTTTTACATCCAATGGATGATGATCTGATTAGTCGACTAATCGCAAAAATAATCGGTGACTGGTCGACTATCAAAATAATCCTTTGTGGCAGCCCTACAGTGAACACCATCGTCTCCCTTCTCACCTGTCTGCAGAGATTTACTCTGTTCATATTAGAAAGTTTGAAAGTTCTGGAGGTAAACCGTCGCTGGCGCAGATAACTTTGTCATCATGCGAGGGCCTTCGGCGTCTCTCGGGTGCATTTCCAGCTGCATGTGTTTTCACTCTCTGTGATGGCAATCTAATCCTGCAGGACGCCCGTTAATGCAGCTATAATGGGGGTCAATGGGGAAGCGTCAGAATGGCCAATCACAGTTTACCACTTCACACTGCGATAATAGGCCTCCTCTTCACACCTTCCTGATACCAACATGGACACGTAAAAACACTCAGTGCTGCATCCACACACAAATACAGCACTCAGCTTCCTCACCTAACCCTTCGCAGGTTTCACACTCACTGTCAAGCTCCACATTTAAACCTTCTGAGGAACTGAAGCGCTCGTGGATACTTTTACTTCCAGTAACGACAAAAATATGGTTCACTGCAGCTGCCATTCACTCCGATTCTGTTCTGATCTGTATGAACATGATCAACAACACAAATACTGCCCACAAAGACTAAACCAGCTTTTACTTTCAAGACATTTTCCAACCTGCAACGCCTAAGTAGGCATAGCAATCTCAGTCCACACCCACCCTGTTGCAGGAGATGGCTCCGCCCACTGTGCCTGGTTCTGCCAAAGGTTGCTTCCTGTTAAAAGGGAGTTTTTTCCTTCCCACTGTCGCCAAATGTTTAGTCGTTTGATTGCTGATTATGATTTGATTTGTCAGCATAACCAAGTCTGTACCTTTCACTACAATATAAGGTGACTGTTGTCCTAATTTGGCGCTATATAAAATTAAAATTCAACGTTAAGTTTAAGTAGAGTTTCATTGTTAACAAGTAGATTTTTCCTGCTGTCACATTAAAGGAAATGCCTGAGGTTAATGAAATAAAGAGACTGCTCTTAGTGAAGCAGAAAACACAGCAGGGAGCTGACGCTGATGATTCAGGGCCGTACAGCGTGTCGCTCACATTTGAACCAGATGGACCGTTACATGTATTGAGGGGCACATGTGTGACCAGGACGTATCCTAAGATTCAAGCAGTCTTTGTTTTGCTCAACAGAAAGGTTGAAAACACAGCAGCAGTGCAGATGAAGCTTCTGGTGGAGCCGCTTCACATTCAGCACTGCTTTCTTTTATAGAGACGGCAAACCTGAAGTAAAACTTGAAACTAAACTTCTGCTTATTCAGATAAACTGCTGGTTTAGTTTAAGTTGATCTTATTTTTTGTAAACGTAAGAATACAGATGTCCTTCCTCTCTTTTTCTAGAAGACAGCAGCATGCAGCAGGGACTCTAAAGAGGGCGCGGTGTAGCCTTCACATTTATTATAAAGCTGTGTCACAGATTAAACAGGCGACATAAATCTACAGTATGTTGTAATGTTCTACATAAAGCTGAGTATATAAAAAAGGCTCCAATGACTCGTCGTGTGACTTGAATTACTCAGCTATTTAAATTTTTTTTTTAAAAACTTGATGCAAACGACTCAGTTGTCACCTTGTAACTAGTTTAATGTCGAGGCTGAGTCTGTGTGCACGTTACTGTTTGTTTTACACAGTGAAAACTCTACAGTAAACCTACAGTAGAATATAAGTGCATGTATGTAGATGAACTGTTACGTGTTTAAATCAGCAGCCGTCCCACTTTCCATCGCTGTCATACCTCCAATAATCAGGGGAGCATCTAAAGGGGGGCACGGGGGGCACTGGATTCATTTCAAGGCTTTAGTAACATTATTTGCAATTTTTAGACAACATGCTTTCCTGCATTAGTAAGAAAGCTCTCCAAGAAGACAAAGTAATGGCCATTTCATTTTACTGCATTTGTCATTATTTTTGCATTTATGAAAATGTTCTCTTTCAAAAATATTAAGTAACAACAAAAGGTTTAGTTGCTTTTAACATCTATTATGTGCAGTTAAACTATTTAATTGATGTTAAAAGGCTTGTGTTTCTCTTTTTAATAGTTATTAAATAGTCATCGTTGTATTCTTACTCAGTTGTATATAGCATTTGTATTTGTATTCTATTTTTATCTTATTGTATATTTATTTTATTCTACTGTATATAGTATTTTATTCTATTCTGTACAGCTGTGTACTGTATTTATTCTTATTGTATTCTAATTTTTGCCTCATAACTTTTGCACTGTCCACTTCCTGCTGTGACAAAACAAATTTCCCACGTGTGGGACTAATAAAGGTTATCTTATCTTATCTTATTATTGCTTTCTCATTCATTGATAGAATAAATATTGAATTACTGTAATAGTTGAAGGCTGCAGCCCTAACATAAAAGAATGTTTTATTCATTCATTTTCTGTCCCTGGGACATTATGTTGGAAATCTCTAAAGTATAATCTCAACAAACAACATGCTGATCATTGAAGACTTTACAACTTAACTTTGATTTTTAAATATATTTATACAGGTGCTCGTCGCTCGCTCTCTTATTTGTCTGGTTATTGTTTAGTTATCGGTGACAAAGATGGTCCACAGCTCAACGCCTGATCAGAGAGGATTTGTGGGTAATCTATTTAGTAAGTCACAGATGACATGGAAACACAGGCTCCTGTCCAATAACTGACTCAGCAGTCGCCGCTTTACCTGGAACCTTTTGTGGAGGTTAGTTGTTGTTAAAGGGAAGCATAACAACAGCAAAAATAAGATGTGCCACCATTTTCCCCGTCACACTGCTAATTTACATAATTCTGTTAGTAATTGAGTAGATTTTACCCCTGACCTCATTTTATTCCTGGTTTTACAGCAAATTAAATTACTGTAACTTGGTTTGAGCTGCATGTGAAGCAAAGTGTCCGACACACAAACATCTCCAACAGCTGAAGGCCACAATTCCTGCTGCTCACAAACACCACACTATTCAGTCCAAAGTGACAAAAGCCCAGTCTGACAGCGCGACGTTAGCACACACTTAAAAGTAAAAACCTCTGCTTACTCAGTTTGACACCAGCAGAGTGACTTCATTGGAAAACATTTCAGAATCACGTGGTGCAGACTCGTTACTGTCCAGTGGATGTGTTGGGGTAGAAAAATAAACTTTCTGATAAAAAAGCAGAGGCTTCTTATAAAACATGCCCTTAGTGAAAGCTAGCTTTCTTCTGATTGGCTGCCCAGTCTGAAAAACAGGTGGGCGGGGCTTCTGGGTCTCAGATGACCATATTAGTAAAATCCACTGTCTAAGTTATCAGGTTGCAGGGACAGGGAAAAAAACGGTTTGATTTCTTGAAACTTTGTGAGGAGCCAGATGTGTAACAGTATAACAGATAACAAAGCAAACAGACATTCACAGGTTAAGTCATGCAACAGCGATAAGCTTCACTGTGTGAAAGTACCGGTGAAGGTGACATTCCAGGTGATGTGAGGTTACACTCATGAAATATCGAGCCCTGAACTCCAGCACTCTGCAGCGCTTTGTAATAAAAACCATTAAATGAAACCAGGCCTGCAGGAAAAGGTCCACTTTACAGAGCTGACAGAAGTACAGCGATAACGAGCCGAAATCTTCCTCCAGGACACAGTAGCTGCTGAGGGAATTGAACCTGTGACCTTTGAGACGGAGGCCGAGCATAGCGGCTGAGACGAAGGCAAAAGCATTCACAATTTAACTGCCTTCAGACAAACAGCTGGACGACGACAACAGAGAGATGATCAGGTTTCCCAGGACAGCAGCCTTTACACAGCGTGATGCATTGAAAGTGGCAAAAATCAGGAACTAACCTTGATAACATAACAGAAAACTCTGTCTTTAATATGCTGAACGCTGTACAGACAAAACCAATTCAACCTCATTTGACAACAGATTCTGGCGCCTGCTGAATCAACAGCCTGAGGATGACAGATTACAGAGGGAACATGTAAAGTCAAAATTAAAGGCTGTGGATTTGTCCCTCATGCAAAAACCTCGTATCGTCACAGGCGTGTGTAGTTTGTATTTTCACTCCACGCATACCATTAAAAACCCAAGGATGAGGTGGGATTTAATGGTATTAGTATTCCATTAAATAAAAAGGTGTACGTTTTTAACCACGCATCCATCATCAAACACCAGACAGTTTCCTCTGTTTTCATTGTAGATAAAATATTAAATAATGGAAAACTGAATTTTTAAATTCAGATAAGAAGAGCATGCAGGCAGGGTGGAGCGGGTGATTTGTGACTGGCAGCGAGAAAAGGAAAGGGAAGGTTTGGAGATGGCGGCACTGACGGAAAGACAGGAGGCAGCGCTGAAGATGTCCAGATTTTTATTAGGAATGACCACGATGGACGGGATCAGAAATGAGTCCATCACAGGGACGGCTCAAAGTTGGAGAGGCTGAGATGGCTTGGATATGTGCGGAGGAGGGAGGGAGGATATACTGGACTCCAGCTAGCCAGGAGGGAAAGAGGAAGACCTCAGAGAAGACTGATGGATGTAGTGATGAAGGACGTGCTGAGGGTTGGTGTGACGGAGGAGGATGCTGGGATCACGTGGAAGAAAGAAACTGTTCTGTGTTTTCACCACAGATAAAGAACTGAAAACTGTTTTTCATTGTTATTATATTAAACAGAATAAAAGTGCTGTTTTGTCCACTTGTTAAACAAGAGAGAAAATAAAGAAGTAGTCCACAACGACTGAAAGCTACCACAGAGCGAAGCTACCTGGGCTTAAACCAGCAGCCGGAGTAGAAGTGTGTATAAAACCGGCTCCGGCACACATGTGGTCATTTCATTTCTGGCTTCAGAGCAGCAAACGTATCACGCTTCACAAATACGCAGCTTACTGTTGCACCCAAACACTTGAGCCATATTTCAACAGGACCAGGGAAACTGAAACCAAAATCTCGAATGGATTATTTGAACAAAAACAAGGACTTTACCTCAGGAGTTCATTTTGCCTCGTTTCGTGTGCCGGCAGGTAACATCAGAGCATTTGGTGGATTAATCAGAGCCTAAAAATACCACACAGCGTCCCAACACATGACAGAAGAATTTAAATTCAATCAGCTGCTCTGATCGCCTTGATTACTTGATTGAGACTAATTACTTCTTTGTTCCTTGCTGGTTGTAAAGTTTGTCCCTGCTGGCCACCATACTGTGAGACTGTGAGCCAATCAGATCAAAGCAAAACGCAAAGCAGCACATTTTGATTGATTGTAAAGCCAGGAGCTGATTTCACAGTGGGAGGGTTTAAGGACAGGTAAGGAGGCTCCTCAGAGGTGTTTCCTGTGAGTCTGAACAGAAAGTGAACCCTGCCTCTGCTGTCTGAAGGTGCTTTGGTTGGATTAGCATTACTGGTTAATTTAATACATTTGAAACTATTTGTTTATGATAATTAGTCTGAATAATTTTGGTAATATATTCAGTAAGAATTTCAAACACTGGTTTGCTGCTGAAATCTAAAACCCAGTCAGAGATGACGGCACCCCAAACATAAGCATCGGCTTCCTTTGCTAACCCAGGCCTCAGGCTCTGAGCACGCTCACATAACAGCAGGACGTCACATCATTTTGCTCACCTGCAAAATAACTGAGTGCTGCCCGCTTCACCACATCACAACCACTAAAATTATGACAGCAAAAAAACAGCTCAGTTGCTGCGATTCGGACGACAGCCTGAAGATGGAGAAGATCAAGCTCAACGTGAAATGCAGCTTCAATATTCTCTGCGATAAACGGACAAGAAAGAGACAAACACATTTTCCAACCCATGTTCAAACAGGCTTAACAGCCAATTAGGACCAAACAGAAAAGTGTAAATATGCATTTTCTGAGTTATCAAATGAAAACATAAAAATTCAGTCATATTTCAGTTTGCACTGCTGCAGCTTTACTGCACTGCTTCCTCCGGTACTCGGACTTAAGCTCAGTAGGGCTGCCACAAACGATTATTTTGATAGTCGACCAGTCACCGATTATTTCTGCGATTAGTCGACTAATCAGATCACCATCCATTGGACATAAAACGTACAGCTTATTGCACCAGCAGCTTCTGCTCTTATATAACTATCATTAGCTTACAGCTTTAAGTGTTTCAGCTATGTGCTAACTAAAAATAAAGACAAGATGATAGTTTATTAAATTTTAATGAAATTTGCAGATTGTTTCGGTGAAGTTTAATAAACTCCTTGCTATCTAAAATATAACAGGACACCGGAGTATATTCTGGAGCATCTCACACTTCTGATAATCAGCTGTGTAAAAACTATAACTTTAATCTCAGCCAAACCGATTTACTCAGGAACAAATAAAATACTGAAAAAAGCCAAACAATAACATTTTAAGTTATCTAAGTGACTTATATATCATGTTTAACCTGAGTAGTGAAAGACGGCGGTGGGTTTGAAAACGATTTGCCGGGAGTCCGGTGTTCTCACGGCGCTAGTGACCTAGCCCCCGGCTAGCTATCGAGCTAGTGGGTCTCCAAAAGTGTCAGAGCGCTTTTCAAAATATGTGGTGTCTTGATAAACTGAGCAGATATTTGAGGTTTACACAGCTACATTCTCGCCTAAACGTTTATTTTGTGACCCAGAAAGAAGAATAAGAGTAATATTAAAACTAACTAGCTGCCGCCATTGTTGGAAACTGAGCTGGGCCGCAGCTTCTTCTTCTTCGGGGTTTAACGGCAGCTGGCATCCTTGTACATGCAGTGCTGCCATCTTCTGTTTCAGTCTGTTATTACACTCTTAAATCCTGCTACTTACTCCTGCGGCTTTTGGGATCTTACAAAGCTTCAAACGACGCGTCGACTATTAAATCAGTCGTCGACGATTTTAATAGTCGACGTAATCGTGACTAGTGGACTAATCGCGGCAGCCCTAAAGCTCAGCAGAGCTCGCTTGCTTCGTACCGTATTCTGAAATGTTTCGAAGGCTAGTTCACGTCACTAGTCACTAATGCAATTAACTGCAGGCGACTGTATGAATATGAACATTTAAAAACAGCAAGTCTTTATTTTTTTGGAGGATTCACAGGTCGCCTGAGAGCTGAGCGTGAATCGCAGCAACATTACTGCTCTGCTACAGTGTGTTAATAATTTAAAATGAAACATAATTAGGATAAAGTTATTGACTTGTTTTAAGAGAACTTGTTGAAATATTTTTTAACAACATAACAAACGTACTTGGATCAAGTAAAACTTCAGCCATGAACATGACGTTACGGCAAGCTGTTAATAAGATAATGGTCTGTAACAGGAATCCTTCCTCTTACCCATAAAATCATCAGATTTACAAACATGCAGGTTGTGTGAGTACTCTGTAATATTCATAGCATGGCTGCAGTTTCTTCTTGATTGTGTCTTGGGGGGTTTACAGTTGGACATGGTGGTGTTTTTGCATGACACAATCATAAAGTCAAATAAAAACAAACTGGAGTCTTCAGATTCTCCATTTTATCCAACCAAAATCCAAAGATACTCCGGTTACCAGCGAGGAAAACAGCACCTTCACATTAAAGAACCATAGAAGAAGAAATAATCTGCTTTTAGACCAGTTCTTGATTCAATCTGTGTCAATGAACTTATCTAATTGGCACCAGTCTCCTGTATCCGGTTGTTGTTAAAGAACTTGAAAGCTCCCCATAAGCTGCACCTTCCTTGACCAAAACAAAGATGGCTGCCAGAAACAGAAACCGCTTCCTCGTTTGCATAAGAACCGATTTACTCTGTCTAATAATTTCCCAGACTTCTGTTATTTTTTAAACTAGACTTTGAGCTCGTCGTGGTGCGGTTCGCCTCCGCCAGCTTCAGCCACGCACTTGTTGTTGTTGTGGATTAAAAGCCGGGTGTGTTCCTGCAGCAGATTGCCCTCGGAGAGAACGGAAAGGCCTTTTAGTGTAAAGGTATTAAGCCCAGGTCTAATCCTGAGCGAGGAAAGCAGCCAATTTAAACTGGATTCAGCCCATGGGACCACACAGTCTCTCTGCTGCTGTCTGAGAGTTGCCTCCATTTATGTCTTTATCTCCCCTTTGTTTTTGAATATTTGACTGTAAGGATATGTGTGGTGACGTCCTGTCTGTAAATTCAACAGCAAGAATGAAAAGCAACAGGAAAACCTGCAGGGCTTTCTCCTGTGAATACCAGAGGAGCACACTGTTGGTTTTGGTCTTTCAAAATTTAGTGCTATACAACGCAGTTAAACAAGAACAATGTTTAGGATTTCCTAGCGTACTGTGCCAGGACAAAAAGCAGAAGTTTGTATTTACAAAGACAGCGCAGCTACAAGACTGTAAGAGCTGAGAATTCAGAGCTTTCTGCAGCTGACCCTGTTGGATGTGTGTTTCTGGGACTTCCTTTCTCAAGCTGCGAAATATCAGGGGAAGAATATTTAAATCCAGTGTGCAGACTGATTTAAATACTTATTTGTTGATATTGAAGTGAACTGACAGTACCTGGATTTGGACAACGGCACAATTTCTTTAAATCCCCCATAAAATCACAACTATTTGGGCTTTTTGTGATACTTTGCCCTGTTTAGTAAATCTGGCCCCTAATGTCTGCAAAGGAATAGAAACAAGCATTGTCACCCAATTCAATCTGTTTTCACCTCAAAAAATGCATTCTGGGTAAACTTTAAAGGGTCACACCACCATGCAGGACAGTTGGCTGCTCATCTTCTAGCCTTGCATCCACCCGTGTCAGGAAAATAAGAAAGTTCTCAGGGTGTTGCATTTACAGAAGAAGAAGCTTGGCCAATGAGTTAACCGTTTGAACCTAAATATCAATTATTAGTGCCATCCATCCATGTAATGCACCGCTGGCTGGGCCCTTGTTCATTTGTACTTTCATAGGTGGTCCTTTAAAAAAAACCAAACAGCTGCAGTTCTTCAACAATCCTCCCAAAAATGCAAGACTTCCTGCTCTTTCTTTCCCTGAATAACCAGGAACAAACGCTCTCATCTGAACCAGCACACACAAATCTTTCTTTCTTTTTTGATGAAGGAGTTGAGAATAACGGGACCCTCACTGCGCTGCACATGAAAGCCTTTTCAGAGCACCCCTCCTGCTCCTGATGCAGAACTACGACAGCACGGATAATTAGGGAATTGTATTTTGAAAATATAGGTCTGCATGGTAATGAGGGCACAACGCTGAATCAAAAACCCTTCAATTCAGCTCAATCTGCCAAAGAGCTGCAAAAAGGAGAGTAGCTACAAGGCAGATAAAGAGAGAGAGGGGGGAAAACACATTACTACTGTGGATTAAAAACAGATCACACGTACAGTGTTAAGTCTCCACAGGGCCGTGACATCTGCAGAAATGCAATAACAACACAGCAACCCATTCAACCACTACAAGAGCAGAGAAAAACAAGAGACCGCTGTCCTCCTGATTCATCCTTCAGTTTAAAAGAGCCCACAAAAGAGGGTAAATATCCCCCGAATGCTGACATGTTAAACAGTTTGCCCTGAAACTCAAGGTTGTTGGATTTGATAGCAACGCCTCTCAGTGAGAAATAATCAAATCCAGGAAGGCAGGGCCAACGTTTTACCAAAGAAAATGAAGATATGAGAGAATATGTTTAGTGTCCTTTGTCCCGCAGCAGATGAGTCCCTGAGCCTGGTTCAGTCAGAGGTGTATCCCGTTAAAAGGGAGTTTTTCTGTCCCGCTGTCGCCTTGCTCAATGGAAGCCCCTTTTTTATTGTTGAGGTTTTCTCTGCATTATCGCAGGTTCTTTACCTTACAGTGTAAAGCACCGTGAGGTGACTGCTGTTGTGATTTGGTGCTATGTAGGGCTGCTCAATTAATCGAATTTTAATCACGATTACGATCTGGGCTTTCAACGATCATTAAAAATGACTGAGCCGATTATTAGCCCCTCCCTCATTTATCCGCGACACCTTAAAGGCCGGTCCGTGAAAATATTGTCGGGCATAAACTGGTCCGTGGCGCAAAAAAGGTTGGAGACCGCTGATTAAGAGGACCCGAGGGAAGCTTGGAAAGCTAAGCAGAAGTTATTTGGAGAGGAGAGTGACTGCCGTTGGTTGAAAGAGAGTAAAAAAAAAACTTCAGTGGTGTTGCACACTATTTTATATTATTTTTTAAAGTCATTGTTAACCCTTTAAAGCCGGTCAGAGCAGCACGCTCCGTTTTGCGTAACTATTTTTAAATCCCTGTAGAACCTGAACCGTGTAAGCTAGCGCAATAATTTGTTTTGCATATGAAACCGGAGGAGTTGTACTTACATCTGATGCCATCAGCTTGTCCTCGGTCACGGTTTCGTTCCACATATAGCTTTGCAAAAATTGCATAAAAAGCGCTTGCAGGAACAAAAACATAATATTCCAGAAACACGCTTTGCCGTTCCTATCAGCTGTTCGTAACACTTCCCACAGTGAAATGATGCACCATGCTGTTTTCTTTGCAAATTTGCATCATAGGATTGTTTTTTGTTTTTCCTGCAGTATATAAAAATTGCTGTATCTCCAAAATAAAACTATGAAGACACTCAAAATAAATTTCCTGTGGTGGGAAACTATTTTTTGCAACTTTATTGTATTTAAAGTTTTGAGGGATAAACCTCTTAAATTTCTCCAAGTAGAAATATATGTAAACAAAACAAAAGCGATTTTCAATTTTTTTTGTAGTTTATTGCACTTTTTTGCAATTTATGTAATTACTATGGACTTAATGCATACATATTATTAAAATATGGGCTATAACAGTTGTATTGATGTATAGCAACTTGAAATGCTCCCACAAATGGCACTACAGCATGTAAAAAAAAAAAGCTCTGGTGGACTTGGTTCTATAGTAGGTCTTAAAGGGTTAAATAAATATCGTCAAATAATCGTGATCTCAATTTCAGTGAAAATAATCGTGATTATCATTTTTGCCATAATCGAGCAGCCCTAGTGCTATGTAAATAAAACTGAACTGAAAAGGCCACGTCTATGAAGCACACTGGCTCTTAAAAAGCTACGCTAGTGCTGTTTCACACATGTGTAACCACACGTATACAGATGGACGATTTGGTTTGTGACACGGGGTTTGTTTTAACCCAGACCATCATCTTTTTTAAAGCCTCCGGTGAACCTGAAGTAGAAAGGACAGACTTAAAATTAAAACCATGAAACAAGCTCTCTGATCTAAAATGCTACCCTGATGCACAGTGGGGCCGCGGGACCACCGTCACCTCCACCCTGTCTGCTGAAGGTAAAACAGTTCAACTCCAGGCAGGTGTCTGGCTCTGACACTAACCTTCATCTCTGACCACAGAGTGCAGAGGGTCAAGAGACAGGACGATTTCGCTGAGCCATAAAGTTTCAAATGACACGGCACATGCTTTAAGCATGTTAGATCCATCTGCAGGAGCAGCAGAGACCACACACAGTGTCCTCACACGGGTTTGCCTGTGAAGGACTTCCCTCACACATCTTCAGTGTTGACATAAAAACTTGTTTAAATGGATTTGCAGCAGAACCAGCAGTTTCTGCTGGTTTAATCAAAATCAAGTCTAACAAACACAATTGATCCGAAATGTTTCTGAAAACCATCTGACATGTGACCCTTGCTCAGCTTTCTTGAACATTTGTGCAGCAGGTTCGTTCCAACAAACTCTCACAGCAGTTCATGAAGGTCCATTAAAGCCTTTAATGTGACGGTAAATAAGGATTACTTTGAACTTTAGCACTTCAGCTGTGTTAAGGTTACCAAGGACTTTCAATTGATACCACAGGTGCAACTACTAGAAGGCTGAAGGGTAGCATTTTGAAGATTTGGAGGCAGCCTCTAATGGTCATTAGAGAAACTGCACTTCAGTGTTGGCTTTTTCGGGCCTGCAGGTTGGTTAAAAGTTGGTGAGAAGGGGCTCATCTTCAAAGCAGACAACACTAAAATGCCTTTTGTTTAATCGTGTTTCACCATCTTTAAAAACCTCGATAGATCATTTTCGCTTTGCCAGAAACTTTTAGAGGACACGAACGTGAAGTCCTCTGTGGCAGCTGTGACCCTGGTAGCAGCAGAAAAGGCCACAGTGGAGTCGAACTAATGTCACCAGTGTCCAGACTCAGACCCATGGCACAGAAATCTGTGTCGTGCTGCGTTTACTTTTTGCAGTGATTCGACACTAGAGGTTAAAAAGCTGCAACTTGTAGTCATTCTGTGTTTAAATCAGTTCCAGATGGAGTTCTGTTGAGAAAGGCGAAGAACTCGATGAAGAAAAGCGGACATAATGACTTTTTGTTGTATGTTAGCTATCGGGACACACTGATACATCAGCTCAACCACTCTGTCGTCTGGACTGGCAGGTATGTAGATATGAATGGAACCGCCCATCAGAAAAAAAGTTATCCCAAAAGGGGGAGGGACTAGAACAACTTCTGTCAGACAGAAGATGAATTGAGTGGTTGCACTTAGACCGAGTACAAGACACACAAGGATTATTTTGAACAGTGAATAATGCAAAGCTGCTCTGATACAGTCCATGAATAAAAATATGGAATTGAATAACTGAATACCAGTAAAGCTAACTGAATAATTACCTTTACTGTTGTGCACCCACTAAAAGAAAAATGCAGTTTTTGGAGACGGCACAGACATTAGAGTCTGAACTCACTAAAATCTTCTGACAGCCAGTAAAACCTAAAAGGGGGAAGTCTCTGTCACACCATCTTAAGAAGGATGGAGACAGCAGTCCTAATCCAGACTAATTTGGGTTGATGCCAAGCAAGGAGTAAGGACAGTATTTAAGATTAATTTATATCTCCGGGGCACCGCTGTAACTTTGGACTCTGCTGTTTCACTTGCAGCTTGATTAACAGCACGGTTTACATTTTAACTGAAGAACTACAGTGACGGTGTCTGTTTGAGAAAGTTATTCATTAATTTAGCCAAGTGGAGGAAGTCTCAGAGGCCAAACTGTCCATGCACAGTGAAGTCGGAGTTTAAGGTCTGTTTTTACTTCCTGGTTCTCTTACAAGCTGAAATCAGGAGTTTTATTTTATCTGCACCACACCCGGAGAGCATGAACACACAATCTGGGAGACAAAAAAGAAACAGAGCTGTCGGCTCATTGTTTGTATTGATCTGTTAGAGCTGTGTGAGGTTCTCCTTGTAGACATATGTGTGTAGGTCCATGCCGGTCACGATGGGCTAATATGCTTGACTCAAGACAAACTGGACAAACTTATGTCCTCTGCAAAAGTTTCATCTGAACGGCATCTTCAGCTTTAGAAGCTGATGAAGTCCTTCACAGGAGAGCTGAAAGGCCGACTCAAACACTCTGCATGGACCCTCCTGGAATTTGGACCCGGTGTTTTCCGTCTTTGCTGTTAATCATTTGTCAATATTTTAAACACAACAAAGGTGAAACCTTTTCTGACCATATCACACCAGTACTCACATATGCAAAATTCAGATTTGATGCCTTCCTCTTTGCCTGCATCACCTCACACTCTGACACAGTCTAATTCACAATCTTCCTGTGTCTGGTTCAGATTCAGCCCTCCTATGAATAGAAAGGATGTTTGGTGTCCAAGTTAGGGATGCACCAATCCAATTTTTTTCCAGGTCCAATACTGATACCTTTGCTTCTGGTATCTGCTCATGCTGGGTTCTGTAATAATGGTGTCAAATTAAAAAGCTGTAACCCCGACTGTGAAGCGGAGACTAGGAACAAAAATATTTTAATGTTATTCAACAAATTTGATAGTTTGATTTCAACTTTGAGAGTCATTAGGAAACTGCTGTTATTGACTTTCCTCCTCTGACTCGGAGTTTACCTTCCTTTACTGCTCCTCACAGACACGTTGTGGAGCTGATCCGAGGTGACGAAATCAAATAATGTCAATTGAACCAACTTTTTAAGACAGGATCGGACTGATATCCCATTCAAATGTCCAATCAAAGCATTAATATTCCATTTTAGTGGACTTACTTCCTTTCTATTCTTTAGGCAGTGGATCATCTGCACCTTATTTGTGGTTCAGAGCATGTGTGTTACCCTCCCATAATTCCCACCATCCACCAGTGAACCAACAGACCAAACTTCCCTCTGACAGAAGTGATTTAAACAATGTTTTCTATACATATATCATTATCTTTAAAATGCATTATAATGAATATGTCATAAAATCTTGAGGCACACCTGGAAGTGCTTGCTCATAGGGGGTCATATGATTGTTGGGTTTTTCTCTGTATGTGTTATTGTAGGGTCTACCTCTCAATGTAAAGTGCCTCGAGGCGACTGTTGTTGTGATTTGGTGCCGTGTAAATTAAACCGAATAGGAAAACAGCTTTTCACCATGTTACAAACACACATTTAATGTAGAATCCTGTGAAAAGTGTTGATGATATTTCACATATGAAATACGTGACTGATAATAAGTCGGTATATTTCCTGACTTCATTTAAATGGATACCTGGATCTGAAGCTGCTGTCTGCTCGTCCTAATAAAACATATCATTCACTAGTTGGGAAGAAGGAATTTTCCTCTATCTGGTCAAATATTTGTTGACAGTCTGAGAAGAATAAAGGTTTTTCTTTTTAGAAGTCAAAATGAAATCCAGGCTGTACAGATGTGACGTTCTCTCAGAAGTCAGCCTTTTATTTTACGTTCAAATTCGAAGCTGCAGAAAAGACCAAAACGACAGCATCTTCTGTTTGAAGCTTGGCGTGAAGGAAGCGTGGGCGACTGGAAGCACAGATGCATCGTGGACAATGAAAAACATCCACTGCAATTCCAACTGTGAAACTACTTCCCACATTATCTGAACAAGAGGCAAGTTTCTCCAACCATCAGCCCTGCTTCTCTTCTTTAACGACAGAATGATTTATATTCAAGGTTCAACACAGGAATCCAAACTTAATATGTAATTTTTGCAAACCTATAACATTTCCAGTTAACACTTATTAACTTCCAATCAAGTTCTCTTCCAAAGAGACCAGTTGCTCATTAAGTGAATATACGAGAACTCACGCGTGAGCATTAACCAAATTCCCCAAACAATGCTTGGAAGTCCTAATAGAGTAGCTTTGCATGATTCACAACTCAAAATAATCCTTCTCAGTTCTGAGGGAACTCAGTTCATTCTATTTAAAACAAGCTGTTTTAGCTCCTCCTCCTTTAAGCCGACTGTCTTCTGATTGGCCGTGCCTCACAAAAATCACAGAGAAAAGCATATTTGGTCTATTTAATGGTTTAATAGTCACAGTGGAAGATTTTCTTTTCTTCGCTCAGTGTTATTTCAGCACAACTCGTGAAATTAATCAGCAAATTTTCTTTGATACACTTACAGATAAATTTAATCTGGGTAGATTTATGTTTTTCCTCAGACTGTATCCTCTTTGGGGATTTTAATCATTTTTAATCCACTTTTTACTCACCATGCATTCTTGAAACCCATTCATTAGGCACCCATATTTTTTTAAACTTTGAATCCTGGGAGAAAAATCTGTCATATTTTCCTTTCATTGGCTGCCCCTCGTAAGCAAGTCTATACTGCAGGTGGGCGTGGCTTCTCTGCGTGAATGACCATATTGAGGAAATCTGCTGTCTGTGACATCTAAGAGTAAAACACTGAGCACTGGGAGCAGAGAGAAGTCTGACCTTCGGTTTCAGGGATTACGTGTACATACTCTGACCTCAGTATTCAAAACTTTGCCCATGAAGTAAGTAAAAGTAGGATAAGTTGACTTTAACAGAGAGTCCATGTTACTGCAGGCCCTCCAACAGCTCATCCACCTCCTTCACACTACAGGCATTTCTCACCAAAAGCTCAGTTTAAAGGGACATTCTGTGTTTTCTAGTCCCTGTCCATAGTGGCATCATTATAAGAGCCTATTATGGCGTTCCAGAGGCCGACTCACAGACTAAATGCCTTGTTTCTGTCCACCATGGGAGATTTCTATAGAGCCTGAACTCCCTCCTTCAACAGAGAGGCCCCTTCATCGTCCTGCCCTCCTCCTCCTCCTTGCTCTCTTCTCCCTCTGACACAGACGAGCCTTTATCTGCCCATCATGTGCTCGCTCTCGTTCTCTTTTTTCTCCGGCCTGACCCTGTTTTCCGCAGGCATGCTGGGTAGGATTTGGGGGGAGACACACACACACACTCTCAGAGTAATGTGGGGGGAAAAGGCTGATTTGGAAATCCAGCTAAATATTTTATCCATGGCAGCGCTATCTGTCTGCGTAGCTTAATACCGATTTGATGTTATCTCTTAAGTCTTTCCAGCAGAGGTTTTCTTTTTTTCCTCCACATTTTATTTTCTGGTCAAATAATCTCTTCATATCAGCCATTCAGCATCAACACACAAACATATGCGAGTCAACAGCCACCTCGACGAGCCAAAACCTGCTGCGGAGGTGCAGGTTGCTGTTGTTTTTAGTTATTCCCAGTTTGTTCTGGAACATCTCAAAACTTCCCCAAATCACTTGTTTTGTTGGATGAACAGTCTCAACAACCACAAATATTCAAAGAAACAAGGGGGTGATTATTAAAAGAAAGTTTGAGAGTTTCTGGTTAATTCTGCACATCTCTTCAAAAGATTTTAACTCCTCTTAAAATGTTAAATTCTCAGAGAAATGTGAACAAAATGCAGCAGAGCATTCCTTAAAGACATCGTGTTTGGACTTTAGTTAAATTAAGTTAAATATTCCCTTACTCATATATTCTTCAGCTTTGAAAATCCAGTTTATTTATAGCCCAAATCCAGACACCTGAGTGTCTGTGTCATCCAGTATGTGCCAATATAAAACCCTTATGACTGGGGTGCTTTAGAAATGGCGCTGTCACATCCACGTCCATTCACTTCAGTGTTTTTAACTCTTTAACTTGTCTGCAGCACACGCTGGAATCTGCAGCTCAGACGACAGTGAGTCGAGCTGCGTCTTCACCTTAAGTTGCTAACCAGCCCGTTCTCGTTCTGGGGAGTTAAGGTGACAGGGCGGTCATTCCAAACTCATCATTTTTCATCAAAGGGGCAGATCTGAATCAAACAGCAACCTTTTTGACTGAAAAATGAAGCTAATGCAGGCCCTCTAATGTTTATGTCCAATTCTTATATGCAGCCTACAACATTACAATCTAACCCAGTACTTCGCTCTCGCTCTGCAGGCCTACTTGTTGTTCCTAGAGTATTTAAAAGTAGAATGGGAGGCAGAGCCTTCAGTTTTCAGGCCCCTCTTCTGTGGAACCAGCTTCCAGTTTGGATTCGGGAGACAGACACTATCTCTACTTTCAAGATCAGGCTTAAAACTTTCCTTTTTGCTAAAGCATATAGTTAGGGCTGGACCAGGTGACCCTGAATCCTCCCTTAGTTATGCTGCAATAGACGTAGGCTGCCGGGGGATTCCCATGATGCATTGAGTTTTTCCTTTCCAGTCACCTTTCTCACTCACTATGTGTTAACAGACCTCTCTGCATTGAATCATATCTGTTATTAACCTCTGTCTCTCTTCCACAGCATGTCTTTATCCTGTCTTCCTTCTCTCACCTCAACCAATCACAGCAGATGGCCCCGCCCCTCCCTGAGCCTGGTTCTGCCGGAGGTTTCTTCCTGTTAAAAGGGAGTTTTTCCTTCCCACTGTCGCCAAAGTGCTTGCTCATAGGGGGTCATATGATTGTTGGGTTTTTCTCTGTATCTATGAAGCGCCTTGAGGCGACTTTTGTTGTGATTTGGCGCTATATAAATAAAATTGAATTGAATTGAATTGAATTACTGTTTCCTCCACCTGACCAGGCAGTTTTTACAGCCAAAACTTCCTCACCACTACTACAGCTTTCCAGTGTGCACCTTGTAGGTCTCCCTGCATCCAACGCTGCTGTGTCAGCTGGCACCTTTGCTAAGCCACAGGTGATGTCTGACAAAAGCTGTCATCATGTCACACTTTCAGGGGGAGTATGTGATGTGCCAACTAGCTCGCAATCACAATGCTAATACCAAAAAATGAGCAATGCATAAGCTAATATATCAATCAACCAACATCCGACCCAGAAACGCAGCGCTGGTCAGACACTTCACATCATAAACTCTGTTCCTGACCTACCAGAGCGATGCTGCAGATACATCGCTGCAGACATGCAGAGCATTACATAAATCAAACATACTGAAAAAAAACACGCTGTAAGGTGAGAAGTTTAAAAAATGAGCATGACTAAGCTAATCAGAAATCAGGGTTTAGCCGTATCCCAATGATTTAAGATAAGATAAGATAAGATAACCTTTATTAGTCCCACACGTGGGACATCGATGCTAAACAGGTGACCTTTTAATGGTAAAGATGAGCGTATACGGAGAAACTCGTGGATCCATCGTAGTCTTGCATGACAGTAAAGCGAAGACTTTGCACATGTTGTGCATTTCACTGAATTGAAAACAACCACATGATCCACGCGTGACCAGAGGAAACAATCCCCTCCTCTGCTCTCCCATCGCGCTCGCCGCATTCGGCATCTATAGATCCATTTTCCTCGCTGATTGTTCGCGGTTAGCTGCGATACGTGATGCTGAACACAGCGTCCTGGGTTCCCACAAAACTTCTGTCATTTATATTTCACTCACTGATTGATCATTATCACCTTCAACTATTTTGTCTCCTTTAATCTTCCTCTAAATGAGACCTCCTTCACCACTTCTCATTCCTCCCTTCCTTCCATTTATTACCCTTCTCTTATTTCTTCACTCCTTTCCTCACTGTCTCTTTGGCTCCTAATATCCTTCTGCTCCATCTTTCATTGTTAACATCTTCCTGTTTCCTTTTGTGCCTTCTTTCTCCTTCTTAACCTCATTTCTTCTCCTCATTCTTACCCTTTTCTTCTTTTTCTGTCTCTTTAATTTGCCGTGCCATCCTCTACATCGCTCTCTCCTTTCCTTTATGCATGTTCCTCCACGTATAAGCCATCATCCATCCTTTTGCTCCTCGTCATTGCTTCCTGCCCATTTCTCTTCTTACTTTCGCCATTTTAACCCCAACAATAATTTGTCATTTTTGTCTATCGTTCATCTTCGTCGTCCCGTCTTCTCGTCTCCTGCGTTCGTTCATTTATCTCCCATTCATCATTCAGCCCATTAACCTTTGCTTATCAGCTAATTAGTCTTCTTTCTGACACAAGCTGGGACTGCGTGTGTGCTGAAGGTGACCATATCGCCTTGGTACTGAGTCAAAACTTGAAATATGTTTTTAAACGTTATACTGACTGTGCAACGATGAGCAGCCTAGGGTCAAAGGTCAAACTAAACGTTCGACATGTTATACACAGATTTTTGTAAGAAAAATCAGAACTGGGTGTGACATCACAACTGGACCAATAGCTGACACCGATCTCTCTCTCTCTATTAGTGATTATTATTTATCCCCCTTTCCTGCAGACAAACAGAGAAATCTTAATCATAAATATTTACTAAATGCCATTAATTTGGTGAAAAACTGATGTAACGCAACTGACATCGGCTCTGACTTCAGTAAATGCCGTTTTATTCTGTGCCGATGTCAGTGGACAAGGCCAATACCGATCAAAACACGGGGCTCTAGTCCAGATTTCCATCTTCTGTGCGTCAATGAATCAGTGTTTACTATGAATTCTGCCCCAGCATCGATGTTTAAAACAACCAAAGCTAATGGCGACATTTTTCCTCCCTTTGATCGTTATGTAAAAACTGCAGCCTTTTAGCTTTCTCAGATCTTTAAACATTTATCTCATGAAAAATTTATGTGATAAATGTCAGATTCTGACATCAGTTTTATTCTTTAACCATATCAGCAAACATACAAATATTCTGCAGATTTATTCATACTGGTATGTACAACAGTTTCCTCCCATCGGCAAAAGCAAACTAAACCTGTTTGTAAAATGTAAACACTGTGAGTTTGGGTTGGATGCTGATATTTTAACTTTGACTGTTGAGTTCTGATTATTTTTAATGTTTATTTTGGTTTTCTAGTTTTTCCACTTCTACTTCTTTCTTTATGTAATGTGCAAATATTATAAAGCCACAAAATCCAGGCAACATCAGGTAAATATCAGGCGCTAAAATCAATAAATCTATAGATGTTGGACGGATATACTGACGCATTTGTGTGAGGAAGATTAATCTATTTAACTGAAACTAAACTAAAGGTGAACAAAATAAAACTAAACAATGTGTCATAAGAAGAGTATCATTTAAATTAAATAAGAAATATAAAGAAAAATATAACAGAAACAGGAGAAACTATGTGAGAATTCAGTTTATGACTAATATTCAGACTAAAGTATCTACTACATTTTTTTCCCTGATAAATACCAATATATATTCTAATAATCTATTAAAAACTAAACTAAAACTGAATGTACTTAATAAACTTATGGAAGTTAAATTTAGTACAAAATACATAAAAAATACTGCCCTGTGTCACAACACACTTCACTTTGATCACAACTCCAAAAACACTCACACTGAAAGTTTCCTCTGACTTGTTTCAACCCCTCCACCACCCCAGCATCCACCTGTAGCCTCCAGGCAGACGTTTACTCATCATGCACCAATGTTTACATCCATCATCAAAAAACAGCAAGCCCGGAGTCTAAACACCAAACTCTAAATTTAATCTGCTGCTGTGACAAATCAGTCATTTCAGACATGAGCCGTCTGAACGAGGAGACGCTTGGCTCTCCTAGCGCCATTTAGCAAGGAGCAGTGCACCAGACCACCTGACGGCACCCCAAAATACAGAAAAATGGGTGTAACAATAGGCAACAGTGTTATATCACATAAAAATACTGCAGAGTTGTAGCACAGCTGTATGCTTTAATTTCTTCTTTTTTAGCATCTTTCAGTCAGAGGGAGCTGAAAGGATTTGGAGTGCTGTCTCAGGGTTGGTTTGATTTTAGAACCTGAAGGAGCGTTTGGACCTGTAAATGTATGACGTCAGACTTTCCAAGCAGATAAAACAACCCTACATGTGCGTTAGACCACAACTATCTATATTTTATCCCGTGTGAATGTGAAATTTGAGTTAAAATAAGGTGACCTCTCATTCTTCACTTTTGCTTCCTTTTTTCCTCTCTCCTAGCTCCGTGTCCTTCTTCCTTTTCTAGTTTAACTTCAACCCTAACCGTCCTCCCACATTTTTATTTCCCCTCTTTTCCTCCGTTTATTTCCACCATGTTCTGCTAGAAGCTGCATGAGCGAGAGAGGAGTGCACGAGCTCTCCTCCTCCTTCTTATTTTATTTATTTATTCTTTATCCGTCAAAGCTCCTGCAGCGTGTGCGCGCAGTGGAAAATGGAACATAAGTCTAATGAGAAGGAGGCAGAGGGAAGGAGGGAGGGAGGCGCGCACACGAGGCCCGAGGAGGACGACGAGGGGAGGAAGCCAGCCAGCCAGCCAGCCGCGCGCATGCTCGAGACAGCAGGTGCCCGAGCCCCCGATGAAGAGGGGAAAAAAACTAATTTGCATTGCTAATGAGCTCCTCTCTGAGCCTCCTCCCCCCTCCATTTTGGGGGGCAAAAAAAGCTTCTAATATGGCGACATGTTTTTAAATCGTGTGCCCCTTCGTCTTTCCTCCCAAACACACCAAAGGAGGGGAAAACGTTTAAAATCCTACCACCATGTTGCAGTTTTAAAGGATAATTCTGTAAGTTATGTAGTAAAAAAATCCAAATCAGAGCTGAAACACTGCAGAAATATGAACAAAGCGATAAAAACATGATGATGCAGAAGGTCAGCAGACTTCAGTGTTTACTACACCTGCTGCAGACACACTTCACATCGATGCAGGAAGGACAGAAAAATATCAGCACAAACATTCGCATTCAGCTCCAACTCGACACCGTTCAATGTGTCTTTATGAAAAGCTTTATACAGGGAACAATGGACGGCACATGGGCCCCCAAAACAACCGCTAAATGATCGATTAATCACCACCTGGTAGTTTAATCATAATCAAGATAAGCAGCAAATGAGTGAGGGGTTCATGGCTTTAAGATCAACAACAACAGAGAGAGGGGGGCTCGCAGAGAATCCATCACTGAGCAAAACAAGTGAAGCGCCAGATTCCCAACAAGCACGTCGTTGTCTATTGTTGGAGGAAGAAAAGAGTGGCATACTTCTCACTTTTAACCCCCAGCCTCGACACATCAGGGCCAACAGGACGGGAAACAGCCGGTAGTGACACTACATACACGAGTTTTCCCGCTTTCCTCGCGCTGACCTCGTTTACGTTTCTCACGTGCACGCTGGGCTCTGATTGTGATGTGATTCTGTCTGTCGACATGTGCGCACCATTTTTTTTAAACACGCGCTTCATCGAAAATGGCTTAAAGACCCTCACGCGCCCTCTCCCCTCCCCGCCCCCTTTCCAGTCTCTTTTCTTCCTGCGCGCGCATTCAGACTGAGATTCTGTGTTTATTGCGCTCGCTGCTGTCCGGGCGCGTAAACAACCTCACGCGCCTCGACGGGTTGTTTTTGAAATTATTATTATTTGTTCTAATTCACTGATTTTATTTTTGTGGTAGGATATTCTCCAGACTGCACGCGCTCAAAACAGAAACACACACAGGCGCGCGCGCGCGCGCAAGTAGGAGATGACAGACACACATGTCAGAGCCACAGGGACCGACCTAACCGTCCGTCCCGGAGAGCAACAAACGCCCCTTGGAGCCGCGTGGAAGCACGGAGAGACATTAACAGCTCCGTGTGACATCAAAGTATCAACCGCAAGCCCCGCGCGAGTATCATCACCTATCACACACAGCTCCTGTGAGGCTCCATAACGTCACAAAAACACGGCAACCATCCTGTGTCCCCCCCCCCCCAACTCAATTAAAGAAAAAAAAATCTATGGAAATAAATATATATAAACGTGTCTCTTTGCAAACAGACGCAATTGGATCAAAGGCTTTTTGGGCACAAGCGCGCGAGACGTCGCCAAACAACAGCCCCCGCTCATTGTCCCCCTCCGCAACCGTCACCGCCGACAAAAACAAGCCCTCGCACGAGGACCCCAGATCAGCACACCCTCACTGCCCCGCACGCCACCACCACCACCACCACCTCCACCACTACTACTACCAGGTTAATATGACCGTTAAAGGCTAATTACCCGCCGGCTAATCGCCATTAAACACACTCCT
This sequence comes from Haplochromis burtoni, assembly GCF_018398535.1. Taxonomy (NCBI): domain Eukaryota; kingdom Metazoa; phylum Chordata; class Actinopteri; order Cichliformes; family Cichlidae; genus Haplochromis; species Haplochromis burtoni. The sequence goes on from NW_024582484.1 coordinate 515,692, forward strand.
GCGACCTGTAGCCTCCAACTGCAGCCGAAATAAAAGGCTCCGCTCATTAAGAGGTGAGCAGGAAAACATGAATAAGACGCCAGAGATGTGCCACTCGGCAGAGTGATGGTCAGAGTGGAGAAATGCAGAAATAAAAGAGGCAAACAAACCTCCTTTCGTGTGCGTAAATCCGTTTCCAGGCGCGTGGACAGAAAGGTAATAAGCTTGTTGTGTTGGACGGGAAAAGACGCTGCCGGGGCTAAATCCTACCAGCCATCCTCTCTCTCTCTCTCTCTCTCTCTGTTGCTCGCTCGCGCGTCTGCCTGCGTCGTCGCTCTCTCTCTCTCGCTCAGCCAATTGTGTGAGATGAAATTGGCGCGAGGGGTTGAGCAGCGGGACGTTGGCAGGTTCTTCTCTCTCTCTCACTCACACACTCTCTCACACACACACACACACACACACACACACACACACACACACACACACACACACACACACGCACCGTTCACCTCTCAACGTTATTTGGTTGCCCCTAGCAACCACCCCTTCTGCGCCCCTTGTCCAGGAGCCCCATCATCTCCACCCTCACCACCATCACTTCACCCGACTCCACCTCCTTAGACTGCCCAAAAAAATGTTTCTGAGAAAATGTGAAAAAGATTTTTCTCTCCATCCCTCGTGCGAGGGATGCGCGTGCAAACTTTGAATTAAAAGAGAGAGAGATGAGTGAGAGACAAAGGGAGCAGATGGAGTGAGATAGTCAGCGGCGCTCCTCTGTGCGCCAGCAGCTTACAACTCTCCCTGTGGTGGCTGCTCCATTCACGCTTCACGCATTGTTTTCCATCCTTGTGTGTGTGTGTGTGTGTGTGTGTGTGTGTGTGTGTGTGTGTGTGTGTGTGTGTGTAGGCCAGAGAACAATGGGGGCAAAGCATCAATGCAAGAAAAGAAGAAAAAGAGAGGAGGGTGCAGGGCGAGGTGGCCCCTTCCTCCTAAATTTAAAATATGCACAAAACGCTCGGATCTTCTCTGGATTTCCTCCTTTTGTGTCCACACTGCATCTTCACTGTGTGTACATTATGGCTGCAGTTTTTCTTTCAGCACAACTGGAAACCTGCAGAACTGCAGTTGCTCTGAGGTCCACTTTAAGGGGAAATGATAGCTCAGTGGAGGCAGCTCATTGGTAGCTCGCTGGAAGCTACGGACTGCAGAGAGGATCTGCTGTCATAAGGGGGCAGTGTCAAAAATATTTGGCTGTACTATGATAATAACAGTCTCACAGCAGTTTGTAAAATATTCACAAGTGTTAATTTACTAATTCAAGGCAGTTCAGTTTTATTTAGATAGCAGTAAATCGCATCTACAGTAAACAGCAGTAAAGGTAGAAAACTGAAAAATGACCCCCATGAGCAAAAACTTGGCGACAGTGGAAAGGAAAAACTCCCCTTTACCAGGAAGAATCCTCAGCAGTTGGGGTTTAGGGGAGCAAGACAGGACAAAAGATTCACATTTCTGTTTCTGGGCACGAAATTTCTAGTTTTTAATGTACCTGAACAGACTTGGCACAACCACAGTCTAATAATCTTCATCCTTTAACTGCGCTCTGCTTCTGAAGAAGCTGTCCTGATGTGACATTTTGGGGGAGTGTCCAGCAGCGACGGATGATACGGTTGGTTTTACAGCATTTCAAGTGTGTTTGCAGAGCAATAAACAGCAACTGCACTTTACTCCTTGTAACTACTGCAGTAGTGTGACACACCAGCTTTATTTTATGTAGGAGAGTCATAAGAAAGCTGCTTCACAGACTTAACTGATAACACAACTCTGAATTTCTGCACAGACCAAACCAAATCACAGTCTCTGCTAAACATTCACTCCATGCCAACTGTTCAATAAGCTGCATTCATTGGATCTTAACAGATATAACTGAATATTGTTGGACATTGCTCTAAACACAGATTTATGTTTATTTGTTTTTTTGCTCTTAGCTCTGGATGATATCACAAAGTGAGACCATCCATAATCTGATCATCTCACAAAGCTCCACCCACCTGTTGTTTAAACTTGTTGTTTATGCGGGACAGCTAATTAAAAAAGCTGTTGGCTTAAAGTGGGAGGGGCTAAAACTGTTTATTTCAGACAGCTGATAAACTGAGGGGCTGCACCGAGGCCCAGTATATTCAAATAAGGATCATTTTGAACTGTGAATCATGCAAAGCAAATCTATTAGCAGGAGCATGAAAATATAGAGCTGGAACTGACTACAACTGATCCCATTTATCCCAACTCAGTGACCCTGCTGTGTGTCAGTTAAGATTTTTAATTTCCCTGCATGAATTTTTAGAGTTTCTATTGACCCACCAGAAACGCTCATGCTCATTCTAAAAAGATTTCACATGGGTTGCTTTCCACAAAAGATCACGCAAAGCTACTCTGAAATGAGGAGCTGGAAATGAGAAAAATAAGTCCAGTTTAAAAACAAACGTCTGCTCCACTGCCCAACACTGCAGTGCATTCGTTTGCAGATCATTAAAGAGCAAAGAAGAAATGTAGCTGTTTTATTCTGAAGCCTAAAGCTTCTGGGACTGGGTTAATTGTCACGTGCAGACACAGCGCGGTCCAACGCCGACCCCTTAAAGGATCTTAAAAGAGACACGAAGAAGACGAGAGAGTGAGCGAGCAGAAAAGGGATGTGTCACTCAGCGTGCCGTTGACTCTGCAGTCTGATGCTGATGATGATTTGACATGACAGCCAGCAGCCTCCTTTTCTCCTGCTCCTCCTTTACCTCTGCTCTGCCCTCATCCCCCCTCTGTGCCTCTGAGGAGAGGAGACATGGGGAAGGAGTGGATGGGCAAAGGAGGAGAGCCAAGGAGAGAACAAAGGAGATTCAACAGAGGATCCTAGTGGATGAAATCAAACTTGTTTTTTCATAGTTTAAGAAAAGTCACCAGATGAAGATGTATTATTTGACTGCACATTTCCACATGAATTGTATCCCTCATAAAATCTGATCCAGGCCCGTTTTCTGGGGTGCACATCTGGCCATTTTGATAAGATGTTCTAAAAAATGTTCCAAGTTTTTGGACGTTGGCAGCAATGAGACTTAAAACATGACTGCAGATGTCTCAGCCCACAACAACATCTTCTGACCATAAAAAACGTGACAGTCTTTTTAACGATGCCAAACATGCCACAATGTGAGCAATATAAAGTCCGGCAGAGCAAACAGGACCTCACACTGTAAATGCACACAGTGGACTGCCTTTAACTTTATTTATACTCATATTGAGTCAGTGACTCGTACTTGGTTTTTCAAAGTACAGAATACTCATACTTACCTGCCTTAGTTTAGTCATGTTTATGTGTTTAACTGGTCATTCCAGTGGATGAGAAGTGCTTTCCAGTGTTTTTTGGAGCGAGAGCAGCAACAGGCCACCAGCAACAGTGCTCGTGTTCAGGGTTACAGTTTTTCTCAGTCGCTTTGGTGCATTTCTCACAACAGAATTAAACATTGCACAACAGTTAGTTCAACCACCACAACATGTAGTCGTTTTGGCACAACCCTGTGGCGGTTTCACGTTCACTGCGTCCAAAGGCAAATGCCTTTGGACATGAAGCAGTTGAGTGAGTACAAATATCTAAAGAATGGTCACGTTTGACTTCCTATTCATCACTATCTCCTTTCTTTCATCATGAATGTCACAATTATTCATACTTGTACCGGCTGAATAGTCATTGTCCTTACAACTAATAGTCTTCATTGCATTGCTTGTGTCAGTGCACTCAAAATTGCTGAACAGCTTGTCAAACGATTCATACACCCATTTTGAAAACCCTATTTTGGAGGAGTTCCCATGAAAATCTCCATAAACTACATGTCTCAGGTGAACCTTATCTCACACTAATGAAAATTGGTGTGTGTCACTCCTACTTGCAACCAATGAAAAGCCTCTCCTACCCAGTCACAGGTGAACCGCGGCACAGCATCCCCCACTCCACAAGTACATATATACTGTAATGTAAACCAACAGACAGGAGCGTCTAGATATCAATGATTGATATGCAGCAGTGTCTGTTTTTCAGTTTGTTTTTTTTGAGTCGTAACTACTGCAGTGAGGTTTACTGTCTAAGTGAGTTTGTTTGCTGTAAAATGTTGGATTTACTGTATTTCCCCAGTTTGCACAATGCTGTGAACAGTTTAAATTAAATATTATCAAGAGTGCATATGGAGTGTCTTGATTGTCCTTTACAATTTATGGTTTTCAACATGCCATGCATGCGGTCCGGACTTGACATGTCATTGGGAAGCACCTACAAAGACATCCGTCACAATGAGAACATGTTCAGACCATGTGATTTCGTGACCAAAGGTGCTGGACTACTGACTTGTAATTGTGACAGCCCTGACACTTTGTTTGGTATCAGTACTTGCTTTTGATGAATGTATTGTCTGTTTTGCTCAAGGGATTTGTTGTTGATGCATTGACAACTTATTTTGGACACCTGACTTTTCTTTTTGATGGAGTGACTCACTTTTGCAAGTTATCCACCATGTTTTGCAGTTTGCACTAATTGTTTTGAGAAGTGCCTTAGTAGTGGTGGAGAGTTCAATTCTGTTGTGAGAAATGCACCAAAGCGACTGAGAAAAACTGTAATCACTAATGTATTAAAGTTCTGTAACTGTGTGTTATTGGAGATTTTCATGTGAATGAGGCAAAGTGTGAGATCATAGAGAGTTAGAACATAATTTAAATACTGTGGACTCACAGGCTATAGGACAGTTCTACCAAAATTCTTCTCTATCTGTTTTTATGCAAAGTATACTAAAAAATTACATAAGTAACAATAGATAGATAGATAGATAGATAGATAGATAGATAGATAGATAGATAGATAGATAGATAGATAGATAGATAGATAGATAGATTAGATAGATAGATAGATAGATAGATAGATAGATAGATAGATAGATAGATAGATAGATAGATAGATAGATAGATAGATAGATAGATAGATAGATAGATAGATAGATGGAGATGAAGTGTATCTGATGTGTTCTTAATTATTCAGAAAAAGACTAACAAAGTAAACTTTTTAGTCCATACTGACATGACAACATCACCAAATTCTGAATGTCTCAGCATAAATCACGATTCATCAGGTAACGTTTTGTATTCATTATATTATATTATCATTATATTAAGTGTATTTAACGTATCCATTTGAAGTCCTACACAGTCAGTCTTTTTTGAGGTAGCAAGTTTGGTAAAAAAAAAGGTAAATGGTCTGTATTTGTATAGCACTTTACTAGTCCCTAAGGACCCCAAAGCGCTTTACATATCCAGTCATCCACCCATTCACACACACATTCACACACACATTCACACACACATTCACACACTGGTGATGGCAGCTACATTGGCAAGCTTGGTTTACATTTTTAAAGTTTAGCCAACTCATCATGTTAGCTGCCTTTTCCTTTGGCTCATATGTCGGCTAACAAGAAATAAACCTCGCAGTCAAAGTGACACACTGTCTTATTAGTGTGTGCCGATGAGAAAGTCATTAGTGTGATGTTGGTTTACCGGTCAAATAGCCTGACAGGAAACAAAAAAGCTAATCTGTGAGGCACACTCTACCACCTAACACCGCTGTGACTGGAACGTTTGCAATATTGTTGTTTTTTGTTGCAGCAAATCTGGAGTCCAGAACCTCTACAACAGGTTCAGTATCATCAGCGGTGGCTGGATTTAAGGGGTTAAAATGTGCAGCACATTCTCAGTATCCTGCATCTTCATGAGGGAATATAAACATCTCCTGAACTGATAGAGGCTGGCAGCTTTCTCGTCTGCAGTAATTACACTGCTGTCTCGACATTTAAGTGGTAATGATATATTGATGTTCTACTGCACGCTCTGATATCTCGAAACATTTCAGGAATTAATGTGTCTCCATTTTATTACCAGTGGTTCAGACTGCCTGCAGGGTCACAGCATGCTGAAATCCCCGACTGAACCGAGGAAAAATCATTTTCACCTGACTGCTCCTGCACAGCAGTAACAGGTCCGTCCCTCTCAGAGGACACTTCCTGTCTGTATATTAAAAAAAAGGTTAAAAGGCAAATTAAAATCATTTTCTACCTTTTTAAAGACTGCATAAAATCTCTGCGGACCAATAAAACAAATCTCGGATATTCGAAGGTAAGTCGTGCGAGTTTTAGTGTGTTCTACTCAGCGCGGTGTATTAAAAGCTGAGAGGTAAAACCGTCGAGCTGTAATTCAGCAGCCAGAGTGCTGAGTCAGGCTTGTTTCTGTTCCCCATCACCGGCAGACCTTTTTCACTCATCACTCCATATGCTCACCTAATGAGCCTTTGAGACCAGGAGCACTGACACACACATAAATATGCACTGATGCTTTCAGGTAAGCGTGTAATTCCATTCACAGCTGCTCCGTGGGATTCCTCAGAGCAGAGGGATGGGCACGTTACGTTTCACGTGTGGAGGTCCTACTTATACGTGTACAGTTTACGGCAGAAATGTCTACCTGGTTTAAAATCTGAGAGTTTGATTCTGTGTGTCGGGCTGACAGATTTTGTGTCTTATGTTTGGGGAAGTAAAACGCAAAGCAAGCAACTGAAATCTGCAGTCGGTCTAACGGCAACCAGACCATAATATTTTATTACAGTGATCTGAACATCCTGTAGGTATCAAAGGCACTGCCCTGCAGTGGTTAGAATTATATCTGTCTAACAAGCCCCTTTTCCATAAGTACCTACTCGGATCGACTCAGCACAGTTGGCCACAGTTTTCCATTAGGTCATAGTTCCTGGTACCAGGTACTTTTTAGTACCTGCCCAGGATTCCAGGCGATCCAAGCAGGTACTAAAATGTGATGTTGCCAGACTGCATGCCACCGACTGGCTGGTCAGTAGCTTCACTACTCATGAGAGTTTCTCATTCATGAAAATTAAAACGGCCATTTCGAAACCCGGCGAACAAGAAACAACGCCGTTTTCCCCGAGTGTAATGAAAAGCCACAGACCGAGCAGCAGGTATATTCTTGCTTTGACATCCACCTGTTTTGTAGCGTTCGTGTTGCATGATGCTTGGACACATTGCTATGATGACAACCACACATGTTAGGTAGTACCAGATTGTAATGGAAAACCAGTCGATCCAACTCGAGTGTTGTGACTAGGTACTTATGGAAAAGTGGCTACAGACTCCAGTTTGTACATGTAAATGGAGAGTCCTCTTCACACACTGAGGTTAATTATGGAGTTCCACAGGGTTCAGTGCTAGGACCAATTCTGTTTACATTATACATGCT
>NW_024582484.1:524167-530601 GCF_018398535.1 Haplochromis burtoni
AGAATCAAATTTAAAATCCTTCTCATAACATCTTGAATAATCAGGGCCATTTTTATCTGAAAGTCCTCATAGATCACCCAACAGAGCACTGCTCTCAGACTGCAGGTTTACTTGTGGTTCCTGGGGTCTTTAAAAGTAGAGTTGGAGGCAGAGCCTTAAGCTTGTCTTTACCTTACAATACAAAGCACATTGAGGCAACTGTTGTTGTGATTTGGCACTATATAAATAAAATAAAATAAAATTGAATTTAATTAATTTCTCATGTGAGCCACAACAAAATCTACATGTTAAGAGCTGGTTGTGTCACATAACCTTCAAAGTAAAACTAATCACTAATCACCTTTTTTGTATGACCTTTTATCGTATCTTCCTTTGGCTATAACGTACCATTTTTCATTTTCTGTCTGTCTGGTTACATTTAGACACTAAAACTACAAAAACATCCCTTCATAATTAAAATATGCATTAAAAGCAAACTCTGAGTACAAAGGCTAAGATGGCTTCTGGTCTGAAAAATGCAGCCAAGCTAGAAGCACCGTTAACATCCTTTCTCAGTAATGGTCAGCAGGGGACGACTTCTTTGGTTTCAAAAAGCGCGTTTGTGTCTTTTCATCGCTGATTTTTAATTGTGAGGAACAACAATAATCTAAAAGTGTCAGCACTAAAAGATAAGTTGGGTGGCAGAATTCACAATCGCATGAATTCAAGCTCTCACCTGGACCACTTCTTTTTACTTATTTGAATTTTTAATTGCTCTTGTTTTTGACTCTGCCTTTTGTTCTACTGTGGTTTTAAGTTTAAGTATTAAAACTAGTAAACTAAAACTACTCTTAAGAGTTTTAATAGGGGGTGACTCCTCTGCTTGTTTAAAAAAATGTATAGGAGCCTGTAAAAAATATTACCCAACAGCTCATCTGATTTATTCCATTAGCAAACACTTCCTTCATGGGTATGTGTATATTTTAAAGCCCTATTAAATACAACATGATGTTTTTGTTTTCAGTTATGGTCTCCATTGGTGTTTAAATAGACAAAAAAAAACAGGGAATCCTTTACTGTGTAAAGTACATTATGTCTATGATCACAACAAGCTCACTGGTGCGCAGGTAAGGTTCTTACAATTATAATAGCGGCAGGAAGATTTCAAGTGTATGTCAAAGCAAAAGAAAAAAAATAGAATTAGATTATTTCTTAAATAATGACTTTAAATAATCAACATTTTTGGGTGGTTTCATGCTTTGGCTCCCAAGAAGCCAAATCAATCGATAAAGGGGTTCGGTAAGAAAAGTAAATAAGGTGAGAGCTAAATTGGAACTTGCTGGAGGAGACACACAGTCTGGCACTCCACTGTGTTTGAGAAAATGACTTCAGGGCGAAGAAAGTCCCCGAGGTGTTTATGTATTTGTAATGAAGTTGGTTTGTTGAGGTTTGGGCTTGTATTATTGTGGGCTGGAAGGAGAACAACTTACAAACGGAGATTAAAACTGTGGTGAATATTTGCAATGATGAATGACATTTATGGAGCCTCATGTGGACATTAGAGGAACTGCGGTTTTTCCAAAAGTTGATTCTGTTCATCTGGACGTAGCGTTTTGTGGGAGAAACGTTTCATCACTCATCCAGGAGACGTCTTCACTCTCAGCTGACTGCAGGTTTCAACCTTATAAACAGTACATTTGCATAATGACTGAAACCAGTTTTTGGTTTTTGGCTGAAAGGCTGATGCTTTTGGTCCTTTTCATGTCATCCTCAAGCAGTTGTCTGATTTTGGTGTTGTAACAGATGATTTTAGGAAAAAGTGTCTTGTTATCCTAATAATTCAGCTTCCCTTTGGTCAAGCCTGAAGCCTCTGGATGATGTTTGATGTGTCTGGATTGGTTGGCACACCGTAACTAAAAGTCTCCCTAATTGAAGCTACATTCGTTAGGATGTTCCCCTCTAGAGGAGAATAGACTTTCCCACTTTGACCTTGTGATTGTGAGGGGACCATCCCACTTTGGCCCACATTATCCTTCTTTTGGTCTTCCACTGTAGACTAATGAGTGTGTGTTGAGGGCTAATTAGGGCTGCACAGCTGTAAGTGGCTGTAATTGTACACACACTCATACACAGCTTTAGGGTAAAGTTGACAAACATGCCAACATGGTTTCATCTTTAATTCCATCTCAAGTCTCTCTCTCTCTCTTTTACTTGCCCTCACCCCCCCCCCCCTCTACACACACCTCCACATTCATCCCCCTTTCATGAACTTCATCTCGCTTCCCCTCACTCACCACCTCCTGACTCCATTCTTTGATTTCTTCATCACCACATACCCCCCCCCCCCTCTACACACACCTCCACATTCATCCCCCTTTCATGAACTTCATCTCGCTTCCCCTCACTCACCACCTCCTGACTCCATTCTTTGATTTCTTCATCACCACATACCATCTCTATCTATCTATCTATCTATCTATCTATCTATCTATCTATCTATCTATCTATCTATCTCAATAAAGAGAGGGGGGTGAACACACACCCGTAGCAAACACACACAATCCAATGTCGTCTGGATGTCACCAGACAGAGAGGTGTCTGGAGAGAGCCTCCTGCCTCTGGTGACAGCAGTCTGTGTCTGTATGTGTGCAAACAGTGATGCCGATGGAGGGGAAAAAACACAAACAGAGGATGGAGCACGACAGGCGAATAACAACAGACAGACGGCAAGACAGAGGAAGAAGAAATGAGATGCAGAATGTGCCAGACAGTGGCATAAAACGAGAGAGAGGGAGAGAGGGAGGCATCGATAAAGTGAGAAAGATGGGTAATGAAAGAGGGAGAGAGTTTGCCTGAGGACAGAGCGACCAGCTTTGGCATGCTCGGGTAAAGCCGACACTGCCGGGTAATAAATAACAGTCATTGGGATGTCAGGAAAGAAATGGATACAGCAGAGAGACAGACAGACAGACACAGAGACAGACAGGCTTGATAAACGGTGTTAGGGACGGTCAGTGGTCCTAGGGATGGCAAACTGTTAGGAAAAGTAATTGGATAAGCCCCTCCCACCACAGTGTTCTGGCGTAGAGCTTTTTTATGTTTACAAGCTGAGATGACACGTCATGTGGGTGGAGCTGAACTGGTGGCAAAAAGCAACAGTTATGCAGTATCTTGCAAACCTTCAAATCTTTTGATGGATATAATTCTGAACTTTGGCGTGATTTCAGTGACATTTGGTTTCAAGATTTGTTCACTGATGTTTATCTAAAAGATTTAAGGTGCACTGACACGCCACGTCCCAAACTAAAAGAGGGGGCACGAAGCAAGGTGAACCTAGGATTGGGTCAGAGAGGGCGAAATGCATAAAATCTTTGCCAGTTCAATGATGTGGATCATCAAGAGTGAGATTTCCATTCCAGAACCACCCGCCCGGGTTCACTGGTGGCCAGCAGGGTGGAAACTGTGCTGCTGATGACCAAAGACAAAGGAAGAGGAGAAGAGGAAGGTGTGTTAGGAGGCAACGAGAGAGAAGGAACACCAGAGTGTGGAAGTGAGAGGAGGAACTTTAAACACTGGGACTAAGAGGAAGACCACAGAGACCTCATGAGAAAGTCTGGTTCTTGTTGCATTAATAGATATCAGCTATTGGTTAGCTTTAGGTAATAACTACTTAGTTAAGTTTAGGCAGATAAACTATTTGCTTGACCAGTGAGAGCAGGAAGCAGGTAGAAGAGAGGTTACATGGTGGTGACTGATCGTCCTGGAAGGCTGGCTTTCCACCCTCTAATCTCACACCGTTGAGAGACAAGAGGGTTGACCCTTTCTGGATTTTCTATGCGTGGACTACATGGTTTTTAAACAGAGATTGATCGATTTATTTCAGATTTCCATAACAGGAACCAACAAAAGGGGAGGAAGCTGAACTGAAGATCTTTACCCTGAGTGATGGACAGGACTAGAGATGAAGACACCAGAGGAACAGCTCAGGCTGAGCGGTGTGGAGATAAAGTTAGAAGGACAAGGCTGAGATGGTTTGGACAGAGGAGGGAGAGGGGCTGCCAGGCAGGAGGAAAAGAGGAAGACCTCAAAGTGAAGGAGGACACGGAAAGGGTCGATGTGACCAAAGAGGATGCTAAGGATAGGGTGAAATGGAGGAGCATGATCCGCTGTAGTGAACCCTAAGGGGAGCAGCCGAAACAAGAGGAAGAAGCTTTAGACAATAAAAACTTCCCTGTCAGGTTAATCAATCAAAACTAAGTTCAGCGATAGACAGAGATCACAGTTTAGGTGAAAATATAACAGAAACTTTTTCAGACCTTTGTATTTTCTGGCTTGGTGTGGTGATGCGTCCTAAGAAAAAGTCATGGAAACATTGTTACACTTAATTTGTGTTTGTGGAGATGAGCAAACAGGTTTTCAGCTGTGAGACCGAGCTGTCGGTGAGAGCGTACATTATAAACCTATGGCCTCTTCACGCTCGGCTACATGTCTGTGCACTCATCAGTGAGCTCATGTATACGTCGAGGGTTGGGGTGTGTGTGTGTCATCAAGCTCTTTGTGCTACCCGTCAAATTAATTTCCCGCTCGCTTATCATGCTCGCTTATTTTCAGATATGCGGTGCGCACGTGCAGCAGGATGCAGCTGTTGCGGACCAATACGGATGCAGTTTAGATTTCCAGTCAGCAGCAAGCTGGTCTCTGACTGGTTGAAACGTGCAGGCTGTAAGTGTAGGAGTTTAGCCGAGATTAACTTCAATATCTAATCAATGTTGACTGGTAGCATAACAGTGAGAAGAAGAGGGAAGGAGGAAGGGGGAAGAGGTGGAGGACATGGGAAAGGGAGTAGAAGAGAAGGGGGTACGAAGGAAGAAAATGAGGAGGAGCTGGTCTCCTTTCAGTGGCTGTGCGTTGATGCATGTCAGCGTCCTCCGCCCCCAAATATCCCACAACCCCCCCCCCCATTCACATGAATTAAAGGCTGTGTGTGTGTCATTGTCACCCTGAGCGGTCCAAGCCATCGGCTGGAACTAAAGACCGCCACAAAATAAAAGTATGACTCATCACACACACACGCTCACACAGAGGTGAGGTAATGGCAGCAAAATGAAATGAATGAGAGGCTGGGGGCTGGAACAGCAGATGGAGAGGGCTTTGTGAACTTGTGATATTAGTAAAACCGTGAAAAATAAAACCATTTTTCTCAAGGCTTCATTAACTGTGTGTGAAATTGTGTGCACAAATGTGTAGGTGCTAAATGTAAAGTGTGAGTGTTTTTGCTGATAGTGCAGTAAACCAGTTTTTGAACTGTTAGCTCCACACAACGTGCACTATAGAGTTATCACTTAAGACTTACCGCATCTCATGGCACAACATGGAATAAGTTTAGTCGGTCTGTGTTTTGATCACACTCAATGATCCAGGTAAGGAAAGTCTCAAAAAGTTGATTCAAAACTGGCACCACTGAGTAACCTTCAGCTGTGAGGTCAGTTTCATGATCATTAACATGCAAACTGTAGTGAAGCCTCATCAATGACCATGACTGCATTCACAGAGAGCTGGGGAATTGCTGCAACCGTCCGCTCTTTAAGTCTGATGTCATTAGCCGTTTTCCGTTCCAAACTCCGCTTTAGGTCCCAAAGTCAAAGTCTGAGAGCTACAAACTGTCTAAATTCTTTCATCTTTAATAAAATGATCAGCGTTCTGCTCTACCAGGTGTAACAATTAAGTTTAGCATCCAGGCATCCATGAAAACAGAATTCATTAAATTTAACGGCATTAGAAGTTAGCAGGAAGTTAGCTCGCTAGTTTCCATCTAAAGATTGAGGGATTCATGAAAAATTCAAACGTACAGCTCTGCTATCATAAATCATAAATGAAGACAGAAAAACTAAACAGCAGTGACGTTTGTAGGGTTACTGAAGTTGGGCTAGCTGGTATATAATGATGTGCTATGTGGTGGCTAGCTACACAGCTATGTTAGCGTAGCATAAACACAGTGAAGCTGGAGGATGAACGCGAACTTTTTTTCCACTTGATAAAAGTTAACGTGAGGGTTCCTGATGGTTACGGACAAATGCAGTCGTATGGCAGGATGCTGTAAATGGAACAAACTGCGACTGTGTGTTTCCTGGGTGAGAGAGCGCCTTTTTGTTGTTGTTGTTGTTGTGCTAAGCTAACAGGCAGAATGCTACAGGCATAACACTAAAGAATGTAGCCTCATGGGCAGTGTAGTCCGTGCTGCAGGGAGAATGGACTGCCATACCCGTTATGTGTCTGTGAGCGCGAGGAGGTAGAAAAATGAGAGTGGAAAAGTACGAGCTGTCATCGAGCAAAAACGGGAGCTGGAAGCATGTAAATTCAATTCAATTCAATTCAATTTTATTTATATAGCGCCAAATCACAACATAAGTCGCCTCAAGGCGCTTCATAGATACAGAGAAAAACCCAACAATCAT
>NW_024582484.1:531908-545532 GCF_018398535.1 Haplochromis burtoni
CCACTGCAGCACAGTACCTGTAATACCTACAGCATGTTCTAATCGCTCTAATAGGATATTATGGTCGACAGTATCGAACGCTGCACTAAGGTCTAAATATAATAATAACCACTGCAGCCAAGAAGAGAGCCTGATGAGCCCAGCTGTAAGTAAGCTATTAAGACTCGACTGTACAGTGTTCGTGTTTCCCTCTGAAACAATGAGTTCCGTTGGAGCAGCCTTTCAACGCCTCTCTCTGTCTCAAAGTTGACCCAGACAACAAAGTAAAGCTAATTTTCGGCTACGAGCCAACACGAACCCGACGTATTAGCCAGAGGTCCCTTTACTACGGTTCTGTGCCGCGGACCTTCAGTAATAGTAATAAATCACATTCATGTAGTTGTAAAAAGCATGATAATATATTAAGTAATCCAAAGTATTCAGAATACGTTACTCTCATTGAGTAACGTAACGGAATACGTTACAAAATACATTTTGGGGCATGTAATTTGTTACCTGTAGTGGAATACATTTTAAAAGTAACCTTCCCAACACTGTTCATACGTCATCACTTATAAACGGATTGCAGGTCATCATACAGATGTACTTTCATAGGGTTGGGGAACCCTTCAGCCAGCGGAGTCTTTTCTCCATCTAGACAAACAGAATCATCTTTCTGGGATTTAGTTGACCAGGATTTGAAACACTTGCTATTGTAAAACTAACTCTGCAGCTTTGGTGCCTAAGCTCAACCATACAGTGAAAAACACCATGACGGAAGTGTACAGTAACACCAAACAAAGAATGAAACTCATTGGTTAAGAGTTTTACCCAGGACACTCTGGTTCACCCTGACGTTTGGCTTTGACTCATCGGATAGGATTTCAAAAAGATCAGGCTACATTTTGTATGCTATGATGGTCACAACTCCACCTGATGTTTTAGAACCACGAATTCACATCATCACAACCAAAGTAATCTGGAATATTCCATCACTGATCTAAAGCTCATCAAATAGTTTTGTTACTTAAACATAACCGAGGAGGTTTTAGTTCCAGTTCTTAATGTCTGTAATTTCCCCTCACGTCCAGCTGGCCATGACAGATGGATGCTCCTCCCTCCTGAGCTTTGTGCTATCAGAGGTGTCTTCCTGTTAAAAGGGAGTTTTCTCTTCCCACCATCTAAAAGTGCTTGCCCACAGGGGGTTGTCTGAATGTTGGAAGGAGGTTTTCTCCAATACTGTACCTCACACCATAAAGCCCCCTTTTTTTAAAGTGAATATTGTTGTAAATTGGCATTATATAAATAAACTTAAACAGAAAAAAATGTTTAATATAGAGGGTAATAGAAGTGAGTTAATCTGTCCATAAATCAGGCCACTCAGGACTATTTCTACGAGGTGTTAGCCCAGTCCAAATGTACTCCCTGAAATAAGTTGCCTGGGTAACCGCCTTCACCTTTCCTTAACCATATAGTTAGGAAAGGTGCCAGAAAATAAGCAGTTTCCAGTTCTGCACTATAACCTGTTGATGCACTATAAATGATGTGTTCAGGCCAACAGGTTAATAAGATGATCATATTGTGCAGACGTTGTAAGTTTACTGATGTTGAAAGAACAGCTGTTCTGTCTGTGGAGCCCCTCCCCAGTGTTTGCTGTCTGTCAACAATAAGAAAATACTGGAAAAAGTTATTTCAGAAAGTTCTGCAATGATTTAATGTTGCACTTTATATAAACATAAAGTTGAGGGATTGTAAAAGAATGGTGAAAATTGCAGCAGCGGAGGCGGAAACCTCCCAAATTTACTGTTTACCTCAGAATCAGTGAGACAGACGATAAAGCAGCCGTCGCTGTGATAACTCTCCGGAGTTGTAAAACTGTTTCTGTGCAGCCTTCAAACTCACACATCAATCCATCAAACGGGACTCTCTGGATCTCGAATTTCATTAGTTCCAATTCTTGGTGATGTCAGTGATTTGTTTCAGAAACGGTGTAATGGAAACGTGTTAATCTGTCCTTAAAAGCCACTGAAAATCTGCCCACTCGGGACGGGCTCAGTCATTTCCTCGAGGTGTTATTTTGTTCGGCCATGCCACACGCTGAACTGCGCTTTATTTCACTAAACCCATCGAATTGAAGTGAAGTGACAAAGAGGGAGAGGAGAAATTAGAAAAAGTGAGGGAGATTATAAAGTATAGTGCTGACACATGCTGTCTAACGAGAACGAGCGAGAGAGGGTGAAAGGTATAGGAAGCGGAGAGAGCGAGCGAGCCGGGAAGTCATCTATTAACATTAGAGTCTGGAGCATCATGGAGTCTAATAGTCTCTCTCTCTCACCCGCTCTCTCTCTCATTCTGTCTTTTTAGTCCATTTGGGTAACTGCTCTCTCCACGCCACATTAATCTGTGTAATTAGGTTCGAAGCTTGTTTTACTTCCTTTCCTCCTCTTATCTTTTTCCTTGGCCTTCCTCTTCTGTTTCCTTTTCTTCTTCCTCTACATTTCCTCCTCTTCTCTCTTAATTTTACTCCATTACCTTTCCTACTCATTCGATCCCTCTCTGTATCTTCTCTTGTTTTTCTTTCTGCATCATTCGCTTCCTTTTTCCTCCGCTTTTCTACAAACTCCAGCTTCTCTTTTTCCTGGCTAAATCTCTGGAGCCCCGTTCACACAGAACCTGGAAGGACTGAGTTTAATTATTCATGGTGGATAGAAACAAGGAACAAGACTACAAGCCCGCAGTCACAGCTCTACAAAGCTGCACTGGGTCGAACACTAATGTCACCTTGCTAACATGATAATGACAAACCAATGTGCTACCTATCTGCTCGTTAAGTCTGACGTCATTATCCATTATCGGGTCCAAACGCTCCCTCAGACAAATGTCCAGGCTCCCCTGAGAGTTAAAAACAGTCCAAATTCTTTCAGCTGTGATAACCAATCAGTGTGGCCGGGCATCCAAGAGGGTTAACTGAATAAGTCAGCAGGAAGTTACCTGATAAGCCATGTTCTGGTTGAAGTCTAGTGCTGATCTTGAATCAAAGGCTTTCTTGCGATGTTTTAAAGTAGTCTTGAGCAACAGTTCTCCTTTTTCTTTTGACATTGGCTGCTTTTTCACTCCAGTCGTTGTATCTGACTGCTTTCAGAGGAGTCATTTGTTTGTTGAGCCACTTAATCATGACCTATGAATCATTCAGGCATGAAAAAGAGACTCACACATAACACATCATTTAACAAATTGCCTACATTTAGGCTTTGTTACTAATGGCCTGTCACATTTCCTTTATCGAGGATAAGACCGTTTGACAGACATAAAATAGCGTTTCTGCACCATTCTTAAAGACTTGTTATCTGAAAACATATCTCAGCACGGTGTGCAGGAGCTGAGGAAACTGGACGAGTGGAGGACCAAAGTGTAGGGCCTAAAAAACTATCCACAGCAGATAAACAGGATCTGAAAGTCACGTCGTTAAGAACCAGGAAAACATCCAGCAAAGACCTGACACAGGACCTGAGAGATGCATCTGATCCATCTACTGTTCACTCATCAGAAATGGTCTCGGGTATGCTCAGGTGGCAGTTTTCACAAGGTGATCACTATCAGTCATGAATCGGTGTCCCTGGAGCCCGGACCTCAACATTACTGGAGCGGTGTGGGATCATCCGGACAGGGACCAGAACAAGAAGAGACTTCAAGCTATGCTGAAGAATAGAGATGCTCACACCAAGCTTAGTGACATTGTACTGTTATTTTACCATAACAGTGGAAAATATGAAGGGATGAGGAAAATCCTCCATGTGAGTATCTGCTTATTGGCCTCCATAAATGCATCAGCTTGTGCTGTTGCAAGTAGATGCAGAGAGCTGTTTATCTGTAACATCTCTAAATCCTGCAGACTGTAGGGAAAAGCTGAGGGGATGCCGTGAATCCTGGAATTCGGGTTTGTTCGCTCTATCATCTTTACAAAAAAACCCAAAGTTCAGTCCAGGTGGAGCTGAGATGAAAGGAGTAAGGAGCCACCAGCTGCTTGCTGGAGGCATCAAATAACCTCTACTTAAGCCTTAACCTGGATAAAGGAGTGAGTTTGAGATTAGTGTCACTTGATTCAACATCAAGTCTGCAGCTCAGCACAACGTTTGGCCTATTTTTACCTAACTGACCCGAGCACAAGCACACCAATGGTGAACACACAAAGTTCAAAGTTTTACATACGTGTGTGTGTGTACTCATCACAAGAACATCGAATTTCGGCGTATCTCCCCAGATGTCAGTCAAATGTGGTATTATTTTGACCTTCTGAAACAAAGGCGAGGTTTGATCTACTAAACATTTTTAAATCTCCTTTGGGTTGGTGTGAGGAAGAGCATCCAGCATAAAACTGCAAAATCAAATAAGTGAAACTACCAGCTGTGGCTGCAAAAGATTTCCAGTCCTATAGACGTGTGTGTGACAAACAACCATGAGCCGTGACGCCTGTCAACACCTCCCTGATGGGTTCATGGTCTCAGTCACGAGTTTCAGGTCTTACTGAATGAAACATGAAGCATTTTTTTAAAATACATTTTGGCCATTGTGTTAGAAAGGTGGATCATTGTGAATTCACTCACCAGTGGGTGATGTCAAAGTGGATTGGTCCATCTTTTATATGTTTATGAGTTGATGCCAACTTCTGAACAAACCATAGTTAAAAATTATTAGACAACTTTGTGAAAAATAAGTACTGACCAGGTAAGGTTTTACTTTAATAACTAGAACAAGTTAAGGTGCAATTAAAGCCCAGCAGGAGCTTCCATGTGTGTAGAAGCAGCTGGTCGTGGTGGTTGGAGAGGATACCATCAGGAGGCTGCAGCTAAAAATCTTCTGCTGCTCACCAAATGCTTCGGCTCGTGGTGCTCAAACATTCCTGATACTCACAGAAAGGTATTTTACTATAACAGAAACCAGTCGAAAACAATCTAAAAATTCCACTATATCTGTTATCTCAGCCTCTTCTGTCAAAAATGTGATGAAAATTTCCAGAAGAAAAGTGTTTTCCCCACAAAGTCTACATTTCACAGAGCCCCATTCACGCTGGATTCTTTGACATCCTCATTTCTTGCTTCCACTGGCTGAAAAATGTTTTGTGATCTTTCTGTTTCCTCTCCGAAGCCAAGATGGTGAGCATCCAGCTTTTTGACCTGTCACATACTCTTAGAGCCCTTTATGAGGTAGTAGTCGATGGTGTGAAGACACGCATGCCCTCAGAATAGTTAGCATGTGAGTATGTACATGATTTTAGACACAGCTGTAGTTTGCTGTATCAGTGTGCTAATGAGCTCAATACCTGAAGCTGATGCCGATGTTTATGTCTTCAAAACATTTCACTTTTTAACCAAGTCCTGTGTCAGACTAGCAACCTGTTCAGGGCGAACCCTGCCTCTCAACCTGTGGCACGGGGGGTAGGCCCCCCCCCAGGACCCTGAATTGGATAAGCGTAAGTATGGATGGATGCATGTATTAAATGTATCGCAGTGTATGGCACTTTGTTTTCAGTTGGGAGTTTTCTGTAAGTGCTATATAGACTGATGGTTGAATAGATGGATGGATGCATAATGGATGCATGGATGGATGGATGATGGTTGAATAGATGGGTGGATTTTTAAATAGAATTTGAACATGAAAATAAATCTTATAAAGGGTTAAATACCAGATTTGGTACAAAATTTACCCCCCATGAAGCTCTTGTGCTTAGTGGGCAGTAATTTTGCACATATTTAAGATAAAATGATGAAGTCGCTTAATTGATTTGTTTACATGCAGTATTTCCAGCTCTTCATCCGTTTGTCCTTCTCTGTGTCTCGATGGCCTGTTTCCGTCTGTCTCTGTGTTGCTGATTCATGGCAGAGCTGCAGGGGCTGACATGACAGTCAGGCTGGTAGCACTCAAACACAAGTCCTACTGGCTGCTCAGCCCGTGTGTGTGTGTGTGTTATCTGTGCTGACTAGTGCTGTCTGCTGTCTTTCACCTCTTTGGGTCACATCCCCAAACAGCCCTGAAACCTCAGCAGCAGCAGGAGGACAAACAGGGTCAGGACGGCTGCAGACAGAAAATAAGAACTGAGTTTATTTAGTTTGCCCTTTTCTTGTTTTGTCTGGAAAATTCTTATGCTGCAAGCATAATAAAATAGCAGAAACTCATATTTGGGTTTTGTGCAGAATATTAAGAAACCTGGCAATCATTTTTATAGTGATGTGTTCTTGTCTTGGGTTTAATTTTGGTAGGAATGTGCTGCATTATCACTTTAATCTCATTACAGTTATGACTGCTTCACAGTTGGAGACTGGGTATATTATCCTGATAGAGAAGCATAATTTCAACAGAAAGGAAGAAAATAACTTCATATTTCATGTTTGTATGAAAGAAAAACAGCCATGAACATCATGTATGTGTGTTTGCTTACCTGCAGCAACATGACAAAGATCCACACCAAGACCTCAAGTCCGGGTTCCAGTTATTGTTTATGAATGTAGGTAATCTGCTGTAACTCAGTCCTTCGCTTGCTCTCCAAACTCAAACATGAAACCAAAGCCCACTCTGCTTTGGTGGACTTGGACTCCACTCAGACTACAAATGGAAATCAGAAGGCTACTACAACCAAAGATCTTGACCTTTGACCCGATGTGAAAGTGGGTCTAATAAGAAAAAAAGGACATTTAAGTCTACAGTTTCACTCCCTACCTTTGGTCATGAGCTGTGAATAAAGAAAGAAGACACGTCCCTTTTGATGGATGACTGAGCTCACCTTTAACCTGACCAACAGCCACCCAGGAAAGGTTCTGGATTGAACCAAGTTAAGCTCCTCCCCCTTTTAATATTATTTCTGCCTGTTTCAAACACTGAAATCTAAAGTCAACTGTAAGGCCAAAGTTAATGTGCGTGACTTCATTTAAATGGTCACATCTTCAGCTGTATAAAAACTGCCATTTCAGCATTTGGCTAACCCTGGACGGGTCAGAACCTGCCTGCTGTTAGCAGGTTAAAGGCACATCTGTACAGGTATTCAAGGCTCGCTCTGTCTTAGAAATATAATACCATTCTCCATTAACCTTGTGAGACCCAACCCTAAACTAACACTGAGCACTCAGAATGTGTCATTTTATTCTTTATTAAATTCTTCTCCTGAATCTTGGCATTCAGGAAACAAACAAACAAAAACAAACAAACAAAACAAACAAACAAAACAAAAAACACTCATACTATTGTTGTTTTTGCCTGTTATAGTTAACGGTTGTGGTTAGCGCCAATGATGAGTCGGGCTACAGAGGTTTATAAGCTGGAGGGAATGGCTTACACCGAAAGTGGGAAACTCCAGGCCCGGTGTCCTGCAGGTTTTAGATCCTGGGTTAACACACCTGAATCAAATGATTAGTTCATTACCAGGCCTCCGGAGAGCTTCAAGACATGTTGAGGAGGTCATTTGGCCATTTGAATCAGCTGTGTTGGATCAAGGACACGTCTAAAACCTGCAGGACACCGGCCCTCGAGGCCTGGAGCTCCACCACCCCTGGCTTAGACCAAGGAAGAACACGCTAACGTATTTAGCCTGATGCCACTGCGATTACACACAGTGAAGAAAATAGATGCCATATCCACCATGAAGTTACATGATGTTGGTGTTTTGAAAGCGGACGTGATGAGTGCAGGACACGTCTGACTGATGACATTTGTGTTCCCACATCGTAGAACAGTTCAGGGCTGCTGTGCATGTGTGAACCGCTGAGTTTATGAGCCAGGAGTGCTGCGGTTATTTCTGTTACTGGAGACACTTAGGAAATATTGTCCTCTCAAATACTTATTTAGCACTGTTACTATTGATTATGAGGTCAGCCTCATACGACTACTCCTTTGCTTCTTCTGTACACCTTGGCTCAGTTCTTGTTGGACTAAATGTCGCAGGTTTGTCAGCCATCCTGTTTCAACCTTGTGTTTTACTCTTTTCTGAATAAAAATAACTGATTCCAACTTTGAATCATGCAAAGCTACTGTAGCAGAGTCCAAGAATGAAGAAATGAAGCTGAATGAAGCTGTTTCTGCTGCCTTATATGTGAGTTACATTAACACAGTGATGTCGTGCCCTCGCTGGCCTTATGCTCTGGACTGACTGCTGTTTCTGACCTGTATCAGTTATTGAGGGTGGGAGGCTTTTTTTCAGGTGGGGGTCTGCTTTCCCGTCACTATGGCAACAAACCTTTGGGGCA
Source organism: Haplochromis burtoni (assembly GCF_018398535.1). Lineage (NCBI taxonomy): Eukaryota > Metazoa > Chordata > Actinopteri > Cichliformes > Cichlidae > Haplochromis > Haplochromis burtoni. The sequence goes on from NW_024582484.1 coordinate 540,122, forward strand.
GTCGTGTTCCTCTTTAGCTGTGATGCGAAAACGCTGGAGCACAGCAGATAAACTTTGGATCCAACGCACACCGACACAAACCCTGTCAGAGCAAAGAGGGGGGAACAAAGCCTCCCTCTCACATCCCTCCACCCCTTGTCCCTCCATAATCCCATTATGTGTAGCAACGACCTGTCAGTGTCAATCAGTGTTCTCGTCATGCCAACCTCCCGCCATGAACCAGACCGGCCAATGGGAAGCCTCCCTGCTGATTAGCTGGCGTGATCTCATTATGTAGCCCAACCCACTCTGGGGGGAGGGGAGGAGGGCTAGCGGTGGGGGTGGGGGAAGAACAGAAGGATTTTCAGGTGATGTAACGCACCTGCTGGCGGCCATATTGGATGTTTTTATCGGGCTGCAGCAGAAACGAGGATCCAGATTTGAGTCGTGCTGCTTCCAGGAGTTAGAAAAAAGGTTTTTGTGCTGCGTTGAAGTGGCACCAAATTTATACGATCAGACTCTGTTTGGTGTTTCTTGCAGGAATGATGATGAACGCCTAGAAATGACATATAAAATTAAATCCACACAGGATAACAAGAGCATGGGAAACACGAGGGAACACAGAGGGAACTAATCAGACATGAGAGACAGACGGAAGCAAAACCTAACACACTGAACACAGGAGAGACTGTCAAAATAAAACAGGATGTACAATAACCATGGAGACAAAGACTAAGACACGTGGGAGCAGGCATACAAACATAACACATCAGAAAACAACTCAGAGACCCGGAACCAGATAAATACTCAGTCAAATAATAATAATTAAACCAGCATAGAAAAGAACAAATCCATAAACACAGAGCCAGGACGTTACCAGGACACACCCTGTTACCCTGTGACTGTCATGTCTGAGCAGTGCTTCTTGCCCATCTCGTCTGGTTTATGTTTGAGAATTCAGAAAACAGAATCTGACTGAAAGCAATGCTTCTGTGTCTTTTCCTGATAAAATATGTCGTCTAAATAAAATCGAATCCCTGGTTCGTGTTCCTGTCGGGTCTCATAGGATTCATGTCTGCGTGCATGAAAAGAATGTTTTCTACTTCAAAAAGGAGAAAAAGTCCACATCTGAAGGTTGGAGGGTTTGGTGGTGGAGCAAATCGTTTCAGACTTTCACACATCATTCAAAGTGCCTGACTCGAGATGTGTTATAAAGAGCTCAAATTTGAGTTCAAATAATAGCTGTCGCTTCTTTTAAAGCTCTGATTTCTTTTGTTTCTTTCTGCTCTTTCATGATTTCATGATTTACTGTGAGACCAGGCCTGACGCCTCGTGCAGAATGGAGAAACTAACTGAACGCGCTGGTTCTTCTTGAGATCGACTAAACCTTTCACAGCTGTGTAGGACCGGATGGTTTTCGCTCAAACACCACTGTCTATGGACGTAAACATCTGTCACAACTTCACCCACTGGATAAATAGATCCAAGATAAAGTTGCTCAACCAGGATTTGCTAATCCGGTTTATTCAGTTTATCAAAGTAGCCAGATTCAACCACCTGTGATGATGACTTGCTCGTGTACTAGCTGAGCAGGGGAAACGTATCAGTATCAGAAATCATGATCAGCATCTCTATTGGAGGAATGATGAGAGATGCAAATGATTTTCCTGACAGGATTCACCAAAAATGAGAGAAACAAAAGGTGACTGAGGTTTGGGAAAGTAATAACGTGGCCTTTCCTTCTCCCTCTGTTAATAGAAACTCTTTATAACATACTTTTCTACTGCACAGTGAATGTAAACATGAAAGAGAGAAACAAAAGTCTGTTACAGGAAGTCCAAGATAACAGAGGCGAACACAGAATAAAGGTCAGTCAGAAAACTCAGCGTGAAGGACAAGATAAGACGAGGAGGAGAAAGAGATTAAGAAAAGCAGAAAGAGGTGAAGAGGGACAAATGTTCACTCATCGACTGATCTTTCCTTTTATTGCTCTTTTTTATTCCTTAACATTCAGAGCAAGCAGCAGCAAACACCAGGTCGGAAATGTAAAATAATCTTCAAACAGGTATAGTTGATTTTTCTGCTATTGCTCTGTGACCTATTAAAAGGTCACAGAGCAATTAATGTTTTCTGTTTTTAAATCAAATAGGAAAAACAAGATTTCTGCACATGCAGAGAAAATATTAATCAGCTGAGGGTTTCCAGCGGTCTGCAGGGGTTTGGCTCGCAGCGATTACGTTTAAACTTTGACGTTTAAGAGAAAGAAAAATAAAATATGTGCACTTTTATAGGGGAGTAAATTCTGTCTGGAGGATTTGAGCCAAATCATCCAAAACTTGATTGGCTGAAACAGTAATCCATGTAAAAAACAAACAAAAAGCACATCCATAATGCTTGAGAACTAAAATTTGGAAAATTTGGAAATGTAGGGCAGCATATGTGATACGCACAAGGTGGTTGGTGTTCACCTCACCTGTGACACACCTGATGGCTCCAGCAGGAAAGTTGTTGTTGTGCAGCGTAACCAGTCTGCTGGCTCGCCAACAATCAGCTGTACAGTCAGGCTAAAGGCTAATCTGGTGGCAGTAAACATGGTTTGAAACTGGCCAATGGGTGGACAAGAGGGCAGATTTACAAGTCAAACCAGGACAGTACGCTAAGCCCGGCAGCAGCTGTACAACACTGTAAGTGAAACAACAACACGAACAGGCAGTGGTCAGCAGAAAAAAGACACTGGGAGTATTTACTGAGGTAAAAAGAGACATTTTTCATACAGCGAGGACGACAGGATATAAAACTAAATGGGTTAAAACATGAACTCTGGAGATTATTTCAAACAGATGGTTCAGGATCTTTGTTTTATTCTGTCGCTCACAGGCATCTTACCTTAAACTGAAACTGTACAGTCACAAGACAGACAGGAGGTTATTTATAGCTCAGGATATATAGACCACCTCCATATTTAGATAGCAGTGAGAAAAACAGCATCTGTGTAAGAAATGTGTGTTTAGATGCGGCACAAAAATCTGATACAGCTGCTGAATGTGGACCTGTTCTATTGCTCTTTATTGTTGGACTCTATCAGAGTAGCTTTGCATCATTTCCGGTTCAAAATAAGCCTTCAAATTTTGGTCATGTTTAATATGAACACCCAGCCTTTGGAGAAATATCTGCTCCCTTTTAATCTCCAACAGTGACCAGGCTAGGGCTTTGTTACCTTTGTCCTGTATGCTTACAAACTCAAACCCTACACTTGACCCTAGCTGGGCTGCTGATGAACTGGTGGATGTTAAAGGGTTAAAGAAAATATACTTTGATATAAATCATGCAGACTGTAGGACTTGTCACAGTTTCAGGTTCCAGCATCAGTGCTCCTCATTGGTGTCTCCCATGGATGATGTGACTGTGGCTCAGGAGGTACAACAGATCATCCACTAATTGAGAAGGTTGATGGTTCCATCCCTGATTGCTCCAGTTTGCCAAATATCCTCGGGCAAAATACTGAACCCCAAGTTCATGTGTGATGCACCCGTTGGGGTATATGTGTTAGACGGCACTAAGATGTAGAAGAAACTGCTGTGTGAATGAGGCATGTTACATAAATCACTTTGAACGAGCAGAAACATGCTTGATACAGACCAGGCCTTTCACAGATTTTAGGTCCCAGAGTCGTCGCTCATGCATCGCTTTAGCTCACAATAAGTAAGCATGTGAACTAAACTGTGCTCACCGTTAGACCACAAGTCACCAACCTGTGTTAAATTCCTCTGCTTCACCTGCTGTGGTCTGATTTGAGCTTCGTTTGTGTTGCACCCACTTCATGAATGGACGTCTGAATCTATCGGAAACAGTTTCTGTCACGTACTCTGATAGAAGCCGCGACACAGAGCCCGGCTCACTGCTACCGATTTATTCTACACTGTGGCTCTAGCTCCTAGTGAGATCTGTCCCAGAGAGGCAGACCTACTGCTGAGTGTACCGTGCACGCACACGCGCACACACACACACACACACACACACAGTGTCAGCTCTATATTCTGGGACAGTCACATCTTAACCAGACTGCCCTAAAAACACAGTTTTTCCCTCTTTCTGTTTTTTCTCTGTGACTCACTGTGAGCTTGCAGGAGTGAGCCCCAAAACTTTACTGACCCCACGCCTCGGGGTACAGTCAGCGCCTTCCCCACCTCCCCATGATGCCATTTTGTCAGACGCACCAGGTGGTCTCTGGCATTTGTGCATTGATGTGTGAGCCGCCAACAGATGACAGGATTGTTTTAGAGAAGCACAAAGTCTATGTTAGGAGGTTGGAGAGGTGGCGGTAGTGGGCAGCTGTCTCAGCGATCAGGCTGTGGTTTGCTCCGAGGTTTGACCTTTGAGTTTCAGATCTGTCCGTCACAAACCATTTCACATCGCACAGATCAAGCCAACTCTTCCTTCTGACCAGACGCAGTTTTCTGCACCGTCTTTTCAACATCCTCATACTGATGAAGTGCACTTTCACTAACGCAGTTTGTAGAGGGTATAGCAGCCTTGGCAGTAACTGGAATCATTCTCAAAGTGACCAATAATATTTTTTCCTAATGTGGCCCTGAGGCTCTGTCGTAGGCTCCAAAGCCTCAGCATGGTGACAGTGAAAACGTTCAGTTCAAGGGGACTTCGCACACACCTGAACAAATGAAGGGAAACGGTGCACCAGTGAGTGAGCCTGTTATGCCTGCTGTGTGGTTGGTTGAACTAACAGATCATCTAAGAAGTACGAGGAGTTCATTAGTCTGACTGCAGGTTATCCGAGTCTCTGCAGTTCAGCTTTCTGTGTGAGCTGGCTAACATTCGATGATAACACCGATCTAAATAATGCAGCTTCTAAATACAAAAACAACAACAGTAAAAAACCTACGTGGTGTTTCATTTTTCACAAACCCACCTGGTGATGTCATGGCGGCTTCGTCCAGCTTTTACAGACATATCGAGTCTTCAACAGCTCGCAGCGTGTCACCACTCTGTACTGAGGAAGTGGGCGTAGCCGTTTTCTGTCACTCAGATAGTCGAGCACAGACAACGCCCCATGTGTGAGGATGTTTTCACCTGATCGTGTGTGTGTGTGTGTGTGTGTGTGTGTGTGTGTGTGTGTGTGTGTGTAGCATCAATCCCCTGATGCATGTAGCACAGCGCACTTGTGTACATTTGCATGATTCAGTTGTGTGTGTAACTGCTCTGGGTCCACAGTCCCTGGAGTACACTCACCTAGTCAATAGAGAACATAATGTTGTGAGTTTACCCATAATGCCCCAGGGGAGCGGTGGTTGAGTGAACTCATAGCGGTTTGACTGGTGTACTGAGTGGACCCTCGGGACGAGAGACATGGAGAGAGGCAGATAGTGATGTGTTTCCACAGTGAACACACACACACACACACACACACACACACA
>NW_024582484.1:545552-547519 GCF_018398535.1 Haplochromis burtoni
CACACACACACACACACACACACACACACACACACACACACAGAGCTCACTTCCGTACAGAATCACTTAAATGTCAAGTCATTCAAAAATAAAAAGCTGGCAGTCTGCGAGGCATCGCTGCTCAGGTGGAGAACAAACGTCTTAGATCGCCTGAACGGAGCCGCACAGCTCGCCACAGCTCAGCTGTCTCGACCGTCTTTATTCTGACCTCAGAATTTTAACTGCTCACATAAAGAACACAAAACTAAAAATGAACATAACTAATGACTGCTGAAATAAACCTGAGTACTTGCACAGGTGAGCATGCAGCACTCCACTTGTCTCCTCTGGGGGGCTGGGCTCTAACAGGCGGACAGATGATTGGACCTGAGGGAGCACTGACTCAGGTCAATACTAATCTACTGAGGCTCTAACCTCAGTGACCTTTAACCCTGAGACGCTGACTGAAGTTCACCCACCGTGATGTTTAAACCTCTGAATATTTGGCTTTAAATAATAAAGACACATGTGTAGTGTTACAAAAATCTGATTACAAATAAATGTTTGATTAATTTAATTCATTCAGCTCATTTTGCAGTTTCAAACTGCTCACTGAGACCTTTTTTGTAGCTCACCTGTATGGATGATAAAGTTTGAATTATTAGGGCCGTGGCCTCTTTGACTGACAGGTGGAGGCAGCTGCTAGCTGCCTGCTCAGCTTCACCGGTTGATTTTCTCTGATCAGTTGTATTAATTGTACTAACGGACCATCTGATGAAGCTCCAGCACAGACACAGGGAATATTCAGTGTAAACCTGGTTTAATTATTGTGTTTTTCTAAGACTTTTTGAGAAATTGAAGGTGTTTAAACAGCTACATGAAGCTTACAGCATCAACTTCTTAAATATTCCAGTCAGTCTGCTCTGGTGTCGATCGCTTCAGAGGCTCATTTTAAATAATTAAGTAGCAAAAACACCCCAACGTCTTCCCCTTTTCATGCTCCGGATCCAGCGTGTCACTTTCAATTTCCAAAAAGCATCAGCTTCCTGCCACACACACACACACACACACACACACACACACACACACGCTTCCCACCATCAGCTTCCTGCCTCAGCTGGAGTGTGTGTTGAGTTGGCAGAGATCCAGATGTTTTCCCACAGCAGCCGGTTGGTCAGTCAGTCACTTCTGTCACTGTCAGGCTCTGATCCAAAGCGGTTAGCTGGAGGAACATCCTGACTTCATCCTGCGCTGCAGTACTAACACACACACACACACACACACACACACACACACACACACACACACACACACACACACAGTTACACATTAATATGGCACAAGCACACCACTGCACCATAAACACTTAACAACACATTCTTCATGTACTCCATTGGATGACATTCATAACCATCCTCTTATAATCGTTCTTTGGTCTTTTCTGGCTCATTTCACTTCTTAACACAATAAAAGGGTTACACTATACACAAGTGAAGAATGCAATAGCCTGTGAGCAAAGTGAGTTTTCTTACCATTCTATACTGTATTATAACACTGTGTGACAAGTAGAAAGCATATATGTATGTACTGTACTATGACTACTGAGAATGAGAACAATCCACTGATAAAAGCATGTCTGGGTTACATGAGATTAGGTAACAAAGTACACTGAAATAATAAATAGTAACACAATGTTGTATGTTAACACTGAAATGCGGGTTCCATATATGTTTTGTTAGACCGTTGTGACACTAGTGGCTTGGTACTAAGCATTGCGTTTGTTAGCATGTTACTGAAGCACTATTCTTGTGTTGGTTTCCTTCCAGCCAATCCAAGTTGAGGTGACTGAGATGCTGGGGTCAGCTGGGGTAGTGGAGGGTGGAGTCGGGGGTGATGTAGATGGCCTAATCAAAAGGAAATCAATCTGGTCTGTCCCCTCAGCTAATGTGGGGATCATTCAGAAAAGCTGGTGGGTCATTTTTTTCTTG
>NW_024582484.1:547539-602379 GCF_018398535.1 Haplochromis burtoni
CACACACACACACACCTGTCCTGTCCTACAGATGGGTGCAGGTAATGCTGTGTTAATTGGTGTGTTTACAGGCTCAGGACTACGATTAACCTCCTTTGGATGCTTTTATCGGCATTAACGCTCGCAGCAGAGCGATGATGGTTAGTGCTATTAGCGATCCGTACCCGTGACCTCTCCAACATTAGCAGCGCTATAACAACAGCCTGAGCTGGAGGTCAGGATGACGTCCTCCTACTTGATTTCATAGTTTTTTGGGGTTTTTTTTTAATTGAATTTCTTTCTCACACATTTTCATACCAAAAGATTTTTTCTGCTCACTTCCAGCTCCAAACTGTAACTCTTGATGCAAAGCTACTCTAGTAGAGTAGCTTTGCATCAATCCTTTTCTTGTACAGGGCTCTGGTGCAGCTCCTCCCGTTGTCAGATACTCTGCTTCTCCTTTGCTGCAGGTTTGTCTTTACAGCTGCTCTGTTGACTTCAGATCAGGCGACTTGATTACTGAAGAATCTCACATTTCCGCTTCTTCATGTAGAAAAATTAAAAGATGATAAAAGTTTATATTTCTCACAGTCATGATAATATTGGCTGTCAGCCACTGCTGTTCCATACACTAAAAACAAACTGCGTCTGTGTGGATGTATTTGTGATGCTGAAATGCAGAGAATGTGTTTAGGACAGAAGTGATGAGAGAGTCTTTTAAGGATGCTGAAACCTCGAGAAGATGGCTGTCCAGGATGGTAATTTGGACGGTTCATTAGTTTTAGAGATCAGGGAGAGTGTGTGTCCAGCCTCACTGGGTTATCTGCGCGCGCGCACACACACACACACACACACACACACACACACACACACACACACACACACACACACACACTAAAAAGAAAGCTGCATTTTTCTGGTTTTGTGTTTTTAAGCACTTAATAGACTAACTCCATTACATCTCCATTAAATCAGGAATGTTTCTCTCTGACATCAATTTTCTTTAAACGTCACTAAAACCTCAGTGTGTTTTAAATCTGATTAGCCACAGCAGCTAGCAGCTGGCGTACGCAGCACAAATTAAATCAAATCAGTGCAGGAATTTGTTTTTTTTTCCTTTACATTTGCTCCGTTGGTGCTCCGAAGGAATGGCGTTTAAAATTCTTTAATGAGAAACGTTAGCATGTTAAAATGCTAAACTGTGGCCTCAGTGCGAGGAAGCAGCTGCGAACAGAGTTATCTATAGCCTGGAGGCTGAAGGAAGGTTTGTGGATGCAACAACACGGCCTGTGTGCTCTTCCTAAACATGCTCTGAAATATCTCACATTCCTGAACGCAGCTGCAATGCGACTGGAATCCATCGCAGTCTTTTCCCTTTTCGTGGTTTGTTTCTGCAGTTCGGCTGAGTTAACTTTAGTGCAGTTTACAATGTTGTGCAAAAGTCTTGAGCCACCCTTCAATTCTTTATATTTTGCTAAGAAACTGTAAAATATGTGCAGGAATTATTGAAATTGGCAAGTATAGAAAGAAATACAGCATGGGTGGCTCAAGACTTTTGCACACTGCTGTTTATTTCTAGTTTAGATGAATGCCTGCACATTTCTAAGTCTTAATAAAGGCATCTCAGTTGTATTTGTTGAAAATTAGGGTGATTTTACACATGAACTCTGGATAAAGTGAGGATATTTCTCAGGTGTAGCACAAAGCAGGAGATATTCTGGTTCCAGTGACCATGAAATGCACTTTGCAGATAAAGAACTATGTAATATGTGCATATTTGACTGACTGCAGTAACTTTCAGGAAGAGTGGTGAAGTTTGCCAATGACTGCCTAATTTATTATTACAAATTAAAATGTTGCAATCAGTCTGAGCCGGTCTGAACTGACGAGCGCAACTCATCTGCAACGCAACTCTCAAACAGCGGACAGCTGCTTTCCAGCTGTTTGCATTCTGGTTACATTCTTATACATATAATAAAATAAAAACTGTCATAGTCTGTGTATGTAGATGCCAACAGGTTTGTGATTTTGATGATTCCATGAAGAAAACAGGATTCATGAAATTTAACTGAGTTGGAAGTTAGCAGGGAGTTAGCTCACTAGCTTCCATCTAAACATGATATAGCATGTTCTGACTGAGAGATTACCGACAAATGAAAACGTACAGCTCTGCTATCACTTCCAACATAAAGACAGAAAACTAAACAGCAGTGACGTTTGTACGGTTACTGAAGTTGGGCTAGCTGGTATATAATGATGTGCTACGTGGTGGCTAGCTACACAGCTATGTTCATAGCATAAACACAGTGAAGCTGGAGGATGAACGCTAACTTTTTTCCACTCGATAAAAGTTAACGTGAGGGTTCCTGATGGTTAGAGACAAATGCAATCGCATGGCAGGATGCTGTAAACGGACCAAACTTCAGCCAGGAGAACAACTGAGATAATCCATCCACAATACGAGGTTAGTCATTAACATACTGCTGCATGGGCTTGGCTGTAGTTACATCGGAAGGTTTAAAAACTGAGCTTTAAAATGAACAGAGAGGCCGACAGTGATCACTGACTGTTTTTAGGGGCTTTTTCAGATTAAATAGAACAAGATACAAAGCATTAAAACATATTAAAAACACAACAGCCTTAATAAACGCAGAGTAGTTTGGACCCAGAAGCAGGATTCATCATCACTGAAAGACCGGATCGTCACCAACAGATGACCAACTTGACCCCATTCAGTCGCAATCTGTTAGCAGACTGACTCTATCATACTGCTGTTTTACACCAGCTTGGTTCATAAACAAGTTGGTCTGTGGTTAAAATCCAACAGTAAAAAAACAAACAAACAAAAAAAATAAATAAATAAATAAAAAAACCTTGATCACTGATTTTAATTTTTTGTCTTCCTCTTAGTTACCATCCTGTTTTGTTTTTTACTTTCAGTGTGAGCCATAATGTGGTCTTTGGTTTGTCATGTTCTCAAGACGGATTACAAAACTCTCATCTTACATATTTGTGTGTTTTGCAGTAAAAATGAGGACAGCCCAGTGAAAGATATCACTTAATTACAGCGGCATCTCAGGGGTTTCCAAGAACTTTGGTAGTCCATAAAACCGGAAGAACCTTTTCCTGAACTCGGATTGGATTTCAGTTGTTTTTGAGTAGGACTGCTTCCGAGAATTAACCCACTACCATTTAATGCTCTTTGGAAGGGAAACATATAGACTTAAATATAAAAGAACTCCCTTTCCACAGTGACATATTTGGGGGGCAGAATCAGTCACAGTGAGCTTTAGTTTAAGAACTGCAAACCTGCACAACTCCAACATCATCAACACTTTTATGTTTGTGGTGAAAGTTTCACTCACATCATCTTTGGAACTCTTCAGTCTGCAACAAATGTTTTGCAGAATTATTGTGAAGCTTCCAGTTGTGATCTCCATTTTACACAAGCGTGTATGTAACACTATCCTCCCCACTCACCTCACCAGTCCGAGCCATGGTCTGAGTAACCCTCATCACTCGGGCCACTCACACACAGACTCTATACTCAGACCAAGTCCTTCGCACTGCTTCCAAACACTTTGCTCTTCAATGTGTGCCTTTCTCGTTTTGCATGTATCCATCTTCGTTGTAGATTTTGTGTTCCTCCTATTTATATTTGATTCCTGCGCTGTTGGTGTGGAGCACCCGTAATTTTGTTGTACATGTACAGTGGCAATAAAGGGCTATTATATTCTATTCTTTTATCTTCTCTTTCCATCTCTTTGTGTGCCACAACTGCCGGGTTAAAAGTCCACTGTTGAATTCCTCTGCTAATGTGAAATTATTTGCCCTCTAACTGAATTTGTGCCGATTTCTCAGCTGTTGGAAACAATCGTGTCCATTCATTTGCTCGCCGCCCTCGTACGCTTTCCGCCTCCCTGAACCTCTGTCCCGTTTCCACGCGCAGAGGCTGAAAAACAGGCTTTGTCCATCCAAACACACGCTATCTCTATCAGACAATGTGCAGATTTGAAATGGGAATCCAGCTTATTGATGTTTCAAAAGAAATGCTGCTGCTACTCGCAAAGAAGCTAAAGAAATGAGATTTGTGCGAGTATGTAAAACCTCAACAGATCTTCCAGGAATATTTTGTTCTTAGTGTGAAGAACAAATTCAGTCCCCTGCGCTTTTGGCTTCAATTTGAAACTTAACTACAGTGCAGTGGTTGTTTTGGTCGTCTTGTGGTTTCAGTGAATGAAGTTTAAAATTTTCTTCTCTTTTTCCCTCCTCTTAATGAGCGGATATCATAATCATCATTGTCTCAGCTGCAGGCCTGCCGGCGCTCCGAACAGATGGAGCACTTTCATTAACTGGATCACCAGCAAAGCGCACACACACACACACACACACACACACACACACACACAGAAGCTGGAAAGTCACGCAGATAAAAGTATATTATCAGTGGAGTCATTCATAAGAAACCACACACACAGACACACACAGATGAAAATCCGTCTCTGGAGGAAGAAACACTCGTGCAGGCAAAAACAGGCAGGGTGTGACAAAAATGTAGCTGAACACCCGAACATAACAGTGTTCAAATAGTTCCTGGTTTAAAAACATAATTTAAGGATGCCTTAATTGAAGCTATATCAGTAATCAGCCCCTCACAGAGTGATATCAATTAAAGATCAAATAAGGTTCTCTGTGAGTAATACTACTTCTAACCACAAGATGGTAAATGGCCTGTATTTGTATAGTGCTTTACTTGGTCCTAAGGACCCCAAAGCGCTTTACACATCCAGTCATCCACCCAGTGTCACACTGGTGATGGCAGTTACATTGTAGCCACAGCCACCCTGGGGCGCATTGACAGAGGCGAGGCTGCCGGACACTGGGCCCTCTGTCTTGCCCCAGGACACAACGACCGAGACTGTTGGAGCCGGGGCTCGAACCGGCAACCTTCCGATTACAAGACGAACGCCCAACTCTTGAGCCATGATCGCCCCATGATGCTACATTGAGTCAGCGTAGCGTTCAACCTGCCCTCTCGAACTAATCTTTGCTCACTGTTTGTACAGAATTCATGTTACTGTGATATTTGTCTGACCTGCCTGTGATTAAGCATCGAACACTTTTTCAGCATGCGAGCTAGTTATAAAAATGAAACTGAAAATGATCTACCTGCTATAAAATTGTAAAACATTTATAAAACATCGAGTATTCTTTATTTGTACAATACATGTTGATGTACCTTGCATAACTGTATGAATCATTGCACAATACATTTTCGGTTATTACCTTACTCTGATGACTTTGACTGAATGGACTCAGCCAGGGATGCATAGTCCAGATATCTCGATGCACGCTCAATCATCCAGGTAAGTAAATCCCAAAAGGTTGATTCTGCTCATCTGGATGTAGCGTTTCAACCTTGTGGGATAGTCCAGATAGCAGCTGCTGTCAGGCCCACTTCCAAATGATCACCATCATGGTGGAACGGTAGAATTTGATACAGTAGAATCTACTGGTGAAATTTCAGTGAGCAGTCCAAAATTGCCGCTCCACATTTCGCTTCTTTGGAATAGCAGTGGTAGACTGGCAGATGAGGGCAAACACACTTTGAATGTGACATTACGAAAAAAAAAGTCCTCCCATTCTGTATGGAGATGGGAGGTTTTTGGCTTCTTACTTGGCTGATGTCAATTTTTTATTAAATGCCATGCGATCTGCCCATGCTACCTTTGCGATCGCTGGGTAGATCTTGATCGATGTCTTGGGCACCCCTGGTGTACACACATCAGACATCGAGGACTAGGAAATCCGTGGGCAGTCTGGCTTCTCATCACAACAGCTAGAGGTCACTGAGGTCTGGCCTGGCACAGATTAATGTTGTTAAAGACAACTTTTACTTTGAAGGAGTCTACAGGAAATTAACAAAGTTATGGCCCACTGCGCAGTGCCCCTGACTGGGTTGTGTTTGAGCTTTAGGTTGAGGAATGATTATTGTTTGGTTTAGAAACTGATCCTAGTCAAGCTGAGCACTTCACCATACAGCCACTTTAGTTTATATCAGTAGAGCTCTGTATCTGACAGGAGAGGCGACCGCAACATCCTCTTGCTTGCTTGCCTGGTCTCTCAGCACACACAGGTAACTTCCTTTATCTCGTCTGTGCTTCACTACACCTGAGAACATGAAGGAAAAGGAGGGGAGGAGGTGTGGCTGTCACACCTGTGTTCTGCGACATCCAGTGGTGCCGAATGTCATGTACAGAGCTCCATGCACACACCTCGCCCTGCAGCATTGATCCTTTTTAAGTGTATTAGCAGTGTCACTGATCGCTGTGACTTGGCATTCTGCAGACACGTGAGTGCGGCATGAGAGCCAGCATGCAAATCTGGGCAACGCAAAATCTCTCACGCACACACAGCTCTAGATTAGATGATGCCTCGAACATCTCACAGAAATTCAACCTGCAGACACGCTGCAGTCAAACTTGACCTTCCAGTGTGGTTTGCACCAAACTGGCTGTTCAGCTGGGATTGTTAAAGCTTCCTGGAGTCTTCTGGTCCTTCTGGACATCCAGGTCCTGCTGAGCTGGTTTGTAGCCGACACCGCAAGGAGGAAAACTGGCTCCTCCAAGTCCCTGATTATTGGCTGGAAAATGATGGACTGTGCACTGTGGGTGTGAGGTTTTTCTTTACAGTCAACCCTTTAAAACCAGCACGTTTCAGGTCCGCAGCATGGACGTTGTCTGAATCCAAGAAAACAGATTATAAAATAAACTTTTCGTTTCTCCAAACCCAGTTTGCTGGTAGATTCCTTTCTAGTCTCACCTGTGGCAATGAGCTGAAGACAGGGACTGAAAGAATAAGCTCAAGGATACAATCAGAGTCTGTCAAAGGGTGTCTGAGTTCACCTTTAGCAATAAGATGAAGAGCTTATTCATTCAGGAGCTCAGAGGGGATCCACCGCTCATGATGATTGGGATGTTCTTTGGATGAGACTGCAGGAAAGCCAGAGGAAAGACCGAGGTCTGTCGCGGAAACACCTCAGTATGGCCTTCAGAAGAACTCAAGAAGGTGGCTGTTAAGAGGGAAGTGTGGGCATCTCTGCTTCTAGTGATTTTCTCACAGCTCAGATGGACAAATAGACGTTTAACTGACAACTAAAGTGACCAAGAGAGACATTTTCTTCATCACTTTAAAATCCTAAACTCCCACATTACAGTCCTCCCCCCCACTCTGAGAATTAGCAAATACCATTTCAAACACCACCTCAGTGAATATTTAAGATTAATTGTAATTCCACTGAAGCTTCTCAAAGGGGGAAGGAAATTCAGGAAAGCCCGTCTGGCTCTTTAGATTCAGTCAAAGCTAAACTGCAGACAGTAACGTGGACTTTGACCAGAAACTGATCAGGAATTACTGAGGTCATTGATCAAAGATCAGAAAATACCACTTTTTCATTTAATTAATTTTTATTAATGTTAACACATTTATATATATAAAAAAATGACATTTCATTGGAGAAAAAGGCTTTTTTCAAATATTCAACAACACATCAAGAATTATTCTTGTATAAAAAAAGTGAAATGTATGAGGTGGCAGGCGACCAATACAAACGTCAGTTTTACAGTTATTTTGCCAACACATTAAAGCTTTAAAAACACATGATCTCATAATTATGTAGCTCATGACAGCAACAGAAAATGACTTTTCCCTCAAACATTTAGGAAGCTGTGCTGAACTCAGACTCACACATGGCATCAAACAGCTCTTCATACTGAAAACATGCTCACTTCTTCTAATGTGTGAGTGCTTCACATACCTCTGCAGAACATGACTGCCGGTCAGTCAAAGCTCGTCTCTCTGTTTAAACAGACACCATGTTGACTTCCACAGGCCCTGTTTACACCTCTCATTAATGTGCATCCACAGCTCCAAGAACATGAGGGGACCAGTTCTTCCAGGATGTCTCTCCCTACATTTTCTTTATGTTTGCAAAGACCAGATGCCAGAGTCCTGCACGGGTCCTGGTTTGCAACCCGGCCCCACATAGCTCGGTAGACTAGCAGAGCTGTGAGCTGTGTAGGTGGTCCTTCAGTGTTGCCCAGACCACCTTCAAAGATGGTCTGAGTAACCAGGTTTTAGTGCGTGAGAACAGCTCTGAACTTGGAAATCAACAGAGATGCTGGATGTCAGGTACCAACAGGGCCAAAGATGGGCTCTACAGTTTGATTCTCACAGAAGTCTGAAACCTTAGAAACAAAACATACTTTTTCTAAATTGTAATGAAAATATTCCACCACAAGGTGGCAGCACGTTGAGCAGAAGGTTTCATTGTTGCTGTCAAACTGTCATCTTTTCAATCGTATTTTCTTTTAACTATTCTGAAGGATGAACTCTAACGAATCCAGAATAAGTCGGATTAGCGCGACTATTTTTGGGACGTCTTTACCTCAGTGCGCCACCTTCTGGTTTAAAGTCTTATTACACACAAAAAATAGAACCCGGCCCCGTTTAAAGTCTTTAGAAAAATTTAGGTTTAGAAAAATTTCAACGTCACTCTCGGTCATGAGCTTGGACACAAACGCTGATGTTCACTCAAAGTGAAGCATTTTCCTGTAAAACATGCAACACTGTACAAAGTGAATTAGGAAAGTACCGTCACAGGCAGACGTGGACTATGAAGTACAAAATACTACAAATATTTGATATAAATGGCAAAATTATATACCGTCATGTAGTGAGGGGGGAGGTCAGTTTGTAAGCTGCATTTTAACATTAGCACAGTTTGAGGACATCACCGTGGATATATAAACCTCTCCCATATCATTTTTACAAAATGTGAGGTCCCTGCAAGTCAGACTTCAGAGTGAGAAGATCTCCAACATTCGGTGCATCCTGTGTATCATTGTATACAGACTTTCTTCCATCTTCTAGCAGAAGACCTGATTGTTTTTGTGGTCTTGTTTCAAGTTATTGCTGTTTGAACTGCTCACAGCAAGCTGCAAACCTCTGTCCTGAAGAGCCACAAGAAAGCGTTTCCACTGGCACTCAGGTAGGCGGGGGTCCGTTGACGTATCTCAGTGTCAGGTGGCAGGTACGGGCCATCGTGTTGCTGCGGTGACATGGCTGCTCTGCGAAGACCCAGGCCAGACAGGCCAGCAGAACCAGTGCTGCAGCCAGGAGGAGGCAGAGGAGGGTGGGGGAGAGCGAGGAAGCAGCCCCGCTGCTGCTGCTGGAGGTCACACGGGGAACACTGCAGGGGAAGGTGGAGGCGTTAGTGTTTGGTTTACCTGCCCGGGGAGTTTAAAGGAGCTCAGTGCAAACCATTAGGTTTTAAGGAGAGCTGCTGATGTCAGATAAACTGAGTCAGGGCTGCAGTTTGCCATGTTTGATGTAATCTGATTTCGCCAACAATAACATTAGGAAGCAAGATGTAGATTCATTGGCCACTTTATTAGGTACCAATAACATGGCAGCAGTTCTGCACATTTAGCCCTGCGGTTAAGACAGCCTGCTGAAGTTCAAACTCTGCATCAGAATGAGGAAGAAAGATGATTTTACACACTCAGGTTTACAGATAATGGTCAGAAAAAATTCTCCGGGAGAAAGTGTCAAACTGCTTTAAGCTGAAGCAACACCAACTCAAATACTCACTCATTACACCCAAACTATGTAGAAGAGCATCTCTGCATCTCAAACCTTAAAGCAGACGAGCCACAGCAGCAGAAGACCACCAGGTACCACTGCTGTCAGCTAAGAACAGAAAGCTGAGGCTACAGCTCACAGACCCACCAAAACTGGACAATAACAGATGGAAAAAAGTTTCCCGATGTGTCTCAATTTCTGCTGCGACATTTAGATGGTGATGCTGACAGGATGGATGCATGCACCAGTTCAGGCTGCTGGTGGTGTGGTGGTGTGGGGGAGGTTTTCTTGGCACACTTTGGGCCTCTTGTCTAAACTCTGTAGCCTGCCTGAGCGTTGTTGCCGATCACCTCCATCCCTCAGTGAGAACAGTATCCCATCGTCTGATGGGACTTCACTGTGCTCACAGTGTCCACAGTCACCAGATGTAAAAAGTTATAAAGTCATCAGAAACTGCCCTGGAAATACTCCATTTAAATAAAACCTGCAGAAAATATAATTGAGGCACTAAATCAATAATTAAAACATGAAAAGTTGAATAATTAAAGCATTTTAAGAAATTTGCTTTGGGCATCTGAAGTTTGAGTAGAAAGGCGAGTACTCTCAAAGCTGTGCAAATGGAAACTGACTGTTTATGTAACAGTTTTCTTCTCTTCCTGACCTCTCAGAGCTTTACATCCACACAGTCACATCAATAAAGGCAGTTCGAGCGCTTCATCTCCTCTCAGTCACCAGCCTGAGATGCGCGTCTTTGTGGTTCGAGAAGAAACGCGAGCAGCCGGAGAAACCTCCTCACACTGAGGCGACACCACAAACCTCATCTGGTCTCAGTATTTCAGGGAGTTCACAGACAAAGGCCGTGCTGATGGGACACACGACGCACACCGATTCCATAAAAAGTGACAAAAACATTAGCGTCCATTGTGTGTGGGAAGAAAACTTATTTTTACAGCGAAAAAAACAAAAAAAACCAAAAACCCTAAACAAGCACCGAGTGCGCTGCTACGTAATGGGAAATTCACAGAGAAACTCGCGCTGCGGCACACCTGCACCAGGGTAACCCTCCGCCTGCCCCACTCCTGCTTTACAGGTGAAAATAGAGCAACAGGACCGCTGAGTCTTTGACTTTATTTATTTTCTGCTGTGTTTTACTTGCATCTATTTGAAAGACTGAGTGTAAACACAAAAAATATTTTATTTTATGTGCTGGAATGTGCAGAAAATAGGTTTAAATGTTAAACTAATTTCTTCCAGTCAGAGAATGTTGCAGATAATTAAATGTTTGCTTGATGCATAAAGTTAAAAGATTAAAATAAAACAAGTTTTAAAAAGAGACTTTTTCATTTGATTACATTTTGTATGATGGATTATGCAGAAAAAGTAGAATTGGGCTGAGAGATCTATCGCTTTATCACCTACTCAGGTTGTAAATCGTGTTTTTAAAAAGTAACTCAGTAACTAAGTAATTAATTACTTTTGAAAATAAGTAGTCAGTAAAGTAACGGGATTACTTTTTTGGGGAAGTAATCGGTAATTAGTTACTGATTACTTTTTTCAAGTAACTTGACCAACACTGTATTCAACCGTCTAATCATATCCTAAATCTAGAGGTCAGCTATTTATGTGACCAGCTTACCAACTTTGTTTATATTCCCAGTTAAGTATTGAGTGATATTTAACCCTTTTATGGCTCCAAGCCTTTAAAAACAATACAGTCATCATCCTACTTTTGCATGTTTTCAGGTGTTTCTTTAAAAACACAGGCTTTGGGACACAGTGTCCCACATATTGAATATTTTAATACTTGAAAAATGAATCAGTTAAGCTTGGGCTGAGACTTAAGCATCATATCAGGCATATCTGCTCCACGTGACATCATACAGATCCGACAGTAGAAAAAACACTGATATAGTATTTACAGCTATCTGAACTCATAATTACTTTTGCATTTGCTGACCTGAACAAACTGTTAGAATGTTAGAACAGGACATGAGTTCCTCTGAGGGATTTCTGCATTTCCTCACCTTTGTTCAGAGATGAGACGCTCGGGTTCCTCACAGCAGTACAGCTCCTCTTCCTCCTAAAAGAACAGAGAGCCTCCAATAATCCACACCAGTGTCAACAGCTTATAACTTTATAGATTTAAATCTATCTACCAACACGTCCAGATGCTTATTTTCTCCTTGAAGTAACAAAAACAAAGAGTTGTTATTGAAAACCCATCAGCTCACCGGTGCTTGTGACTGATAGTGGTTCCTCATCCTATCAGAGCTGGCCTTTAAATTCAGGTGATCTGACGGTGAAAGCCGCCGTGTGTCATCGTGGCAGCCATGGCTGCTGCTGGATGCATCAGCGTGGTTTTCATCCATGCAACCCTGCGACATCTGAACGTGGGGATTTTGGTAAACAAACGTAAATGTTAGAGTTTACTTCATCCTTCCTCAAATCACAGTCAATGTTTAAAGATGGACGACAACTCAGACACGGACGCTGTGTTTCTGAGCTTTGAGATTATATTTGCATTGTTATCCGTCAGATCGGAGAGCAGCAACATCGGGATTGAAGCATTAAGCAAATGTGGAAGTCCCAAAAACATGCAGCTCCTCAAATGTCCACTAGCAGTGAATCAGTCCACAGACGCCCAAGTTAACGTGGTTACAAGCACCTGTTTGGTCTCTATGGCCAATGTCCTCCTTCATAACAGCTGTACGGGGATAGATTTTGTTTTATGACTCATTTTTCATCACGGCGGTGTCCATCTTTTATATACAGTTTATATCCTGTCGCATGAACAAACGCCACACACTTCTGTTTTCATCACAAGTTTGCAGCTGCTGCAAAACATCGACAAACTTTGTGACTTTCCCCTTCGCTGCTCTCGATCTGGACTTGCAGCTAATTTCTCCTCCAATTTGTTTTGCACTCACTCGATAGTTTTTTCTGTAATGAACCTCCATTAGAAAGTCCCAGTGCTATTTCGCACAAACACGCGCTCAATCAAATTTGCATAATTCAAATTCAAGTACATAAAGAAATCTGATACAATAACACTTTGTCATCTGAATTGACCCCTAAAAACTAATCCACAAACTTTCTTCCCTCTCTTCCTCATCTTTATAGATTTCCTGCACACGGACAGTTATGTGGACCGGCTCTAAGTCAGACGGAGGAAGACAAGGGCAAGGAGAAACTAAAGAAGGAAGAAGAAAAGGAGGAAGTCGGCGTGCTTCTCTGTTTTTATGGTGACAGTTAAAGTGCAGTCAGACGATGCATAAATCAAGACTTTATGGATTCATTCGGCGGCCCGAGGAGCAGCAGACGGGACGGAGGAAGAGGAGGATAAATAGATGCTATTCCCCAGTAATGAGAGCGAGGGAGAGAAAATGAAGGCTGAGGCCAATGAAGTCTAAATGGAGAGAGAAACATGAGGCCTGGAGAGGAGGGAGAGGACAGTTATTCAGGAGGATGAATCTGGGAGGAAAATAAAGGCTGATGGGATCTGTTGTGTGAGCTGCAACTTTAAACTGGAACATATAGACTGTGCGGCTGCGTCAGTGTAAAGCCTAAACCTGTATTAATGAGCTTCTGGGGACACTTCTGCCTCTTCACCCACACTTCGGGGACCCGACTACCATCTCGGGACAAACCAAGGTAAACAATAAGGACGTGAGTGAGCGCTAAACAAATCTGTGCTCTCCAAAGTCGGGCCGCAACTCGACATCTGTGAGCACGCAGGACAGATTTGTAAGAGCCGAATTGGATTTGTGTGTGTGATTGAGGACAAACTCGTTAATGCAGCAGCTGTTTGGAGCCATGCAAAAGAAATTGTGTAACTAAATCTGAGAGATCAACAGAGCTTCTCTTGCTTACAATTATCAAATCTGCTCACGCTCACTTTTGGCAGTCAGCGAGGAGAGCGTAGACGGTTTAAAGCTGCGCGTCTGACATGTCGCTCACAGCTTCGATTTCTACAAACTTGCTTAAAAAGAACTTAAAAACTTTCTAACTCAATCAAAAAAGATATTACAGATGTCCGTGTGATATCTGCATAGATATCAACTAAAGTTGAACTAGACCTGAGCTGTACTAGTGTGTAATTCTGCTTTTAACCACAAGGCGGCGTTCGATTTACCCTCCAGCACAAGACCTCTTTTCAGGCCACTGCTAGCTCCAAATTTGTACAGAAGTCATGTTAACGCCACACTTTGCTGATTTATTTTGGTAGCTTCAGGAGCTCAATCTGTGCCGTCGTCGTTTTTAAATAGAAAACAGTACAAACATTAAATTAGGCCAAACTTTGTGGTGAACTGCTGCCACCTTGTGGTGATGTTTGAGAAACCGACTGTCCTCAACTCTTTTTTTTTTCTTTTTTTAACTGAACCCGTTTTCCTGGAGTTGAGCATTAACATTCAGCACATGAATATCATCTGCGTGTAAAACCTCCTGACCTGAGTCTGCTGACATTCTGCTTCACTCTCCCACAAACAGATGCTCTCAAATGAAGGGCCGACCTCGAGGGCACCGGCTTCGTTTTGGAAGTGTTTAAATGGAAAATCAAACCGTTCTGAATGCACAGCTCCGCTCATGAACTTCTAATGACTTAAGATTTGTGAGAAGCGCAGCAGCACCAACTGTTTAAGCATCTCTGAGAATGTTATTTGTAAAGAATAAACTATAAAGATAACTTCAGTGATCGAGCGCGCTGTTCGGTTGTTTTTCATGGTATATTTGGACCACAGGAAGTATAACCATGGATCTTGAACATTTTTTAAGACAGTACCTTCAGCCTCCCATCAGTCTGCACTTCTTTTGAACAGGACGTGCTCCTCTCTGGCAAAGCGGCACTCTGGACTCTCAGCCACGCCTGCACGCGGCCTCCATCAAAGTCAACCGGTTCGCCGTCCTGTCGGTCGGGAGTCGAGGTCTTCCACTGGTCCCTGCAGCCCAGAGCTTCTGCCTTTTGGTCTGCGACAGGCGAGAAGCCCAGCTGAGTGTGATCAAGCCATTCCTGCAGACAGAGTTCATTATAGAAAAGTTTAAAACCTCACTGAGATGATTTAACTTTTTTATTTTCCAAGTCAAACCCAGAACTCTATTATCCATCCAGGTTTGCAAAACTTCCAGTTATTCTGCTCATTCCCACCTCCGTGTTTTATTATCTGCTGGAGCAGCTTAGCAAGAGTTTGAGTAGAAGCAGCAAACAAACAGGAAGACAGCATGAAATAAAGAAAAGCAGAAGGTTAATTTTGTTCCACAAAAAGGGAAAAGTGCATCCAGGCTGCTCACCACTAACTCTGCTTTGCGCTTGTACATAAAAGCTAAATGAAAGATCCTGTGTGTCCTCATGCAGACAGGGTCTATGCTGGTGTGTGAGAGCCTACAGGTTTATAGTAACTGGTGTGTTTTTAGATCTTTAAGTACCTTAACGAGTCGTGTAATTATTTTATTCTGACAAGTAATTAAGTAACTTAATTTTGCCAAAAGTAGTTTAGTAACAAGTAATTAAGTTATCAGTTATTTTTGAGTAGTCACCTCATGACCTGTAAGGTTTAGTTTATATCGATATTTTTTATTTTAATCTTATACCAGCTTGTGTGCATTTATTTCTTTTCTTAATTTTTTTTAAAACATTGTGGGAAATGATGCAAAGATTATCTGTGCTGTAAACATGATGTTCATTAAGACGACGCCACCTTGTAGTGCAGGTCGTCATTACACTTTGCAGAGGGCTCTCACAAAATGTACCTTTAATGAGTTAACTGTATAAAAAGATGACCAGGAACATTTTCAGTCATGAAATCACAAGAAGTGGAAACAAATCTTTTTACAGGGAGCCAGCGGTGGTGTAGTGGACATGATCACAAAACTCTGCAGGCACGTCTTTTGAGTAGCACTCAGAATTCATGCGGCGTGCGAGCACCCAGAGACGAGGTCACACAGTCGCAGATTTAATGAAGTACGACCACACGAGTCCTCGGGGCAGGCGGTGCCGAGCCGAGCCCGTGGGGATGGCACGCTGACATCACGTCTTCGCCAGCCCAGTAAATAATGAGGCTGGGCTTATAAGAAAGCAGAGCGAGATGACACAAACTTTGATGTCTTTGTTGTGATCCTGCAGCTGTAATCAGATGCTAATTCAGTTTTACATGCGCCTCTCGTTTGTTTCTTTCCTGTTGGGCTTTGGGTTTCACCGACAGTGCGACACAGTGCGTTTGTCTGAAAGAGACAGAAATACACAAAAACGAGGAAGCTACAGGCTGCCAGAGGAGGACATTCAAATTACTTCAGACTCTGACAACGTCTGTCCTCGCCTTTGTTTCCAATCTTATTTTCCCCTTTTTCCCTCCTCTGCCTGTCTCATACAGCAGCTTTTTCAGCACACTGCAGCGTCTCGCCACAATAAAGCTAAAAAAGGAAACCCGACAACATGCAGAGGTGCCACGTTCTGCAGGCATCATCAATAAATCAGCAGAAGAGGAGGTGAACTGCTGTAACCAGCTCATACAGCCGACAGCCGCTGATGGGGAACGTTTTTAGAGAGCCGCTGTATCTGAACATCAATGACTGTGTGAGAGAGACAGAGGCAGGCAGACAGGCCTCTGGGCCATGCAGCATCTGGGTCAGAGCAGAACAACCAAGAGGAGAGAGCAAACAACACAATTAGGAGGCCAAACGCCACAAAGACTGGCTTTAATTTCATCCAGAGGTTTTTGCAAGAAAAGGTTTTCCAACATCAGTGTTTTGCTGGTTTATATCATCACGGTGTGCTCCAGACTACAGTTTGGTGGATGCTGTGATGGAGGTAGAGATGGGAGGTTTTGTAGCCATTTCATTGACTAAAAAAAAAACAAAACCAAATTATGTATTTTTTCAGAACCTCGAGAGAAATAAATGACTTTATCCATTCAAAAAACAAACAAAAAAAGCAATGTGGTTCATATCGTTCGAGCTAAGGCGTTAAACCGGAGAACAAATCAAACACTGCTGGATGGTTTGACAATCACCTGTCATACAGATGTGAGTGTGCGCAGGCAGAAGGAATCACTTCTACCATAATGGAACTAAAGGTGTTCCCCAGGGTTCAATTCCAGGACCACTCATTGTGAGAATCTTGGTGGTATCGTAACAGCAAACGTTTTTTTAGAGTGAAACAATCTCTGCGATTTAAAACAACAAATGATGATTTCAAACGAGAAAACTACTCATCACTGCAGTCCAGGGCTCGGAAACTGGAACCAGATTTTTACTTCAGAATCCAGTCCTGTCCGTCCTTCGAGGCCGGTAACGGACGAGCTGCTTCCACTTTTGTGCCACTTTGTGCGTGTCAAATCAGAAAACTGGAGTTTACGGTTTGTTTGAGGGAATAGAATAAATGTATCGCAGTATCCTCCATCACCAAAATATAGATGAACTATTGACTCTGTAACAGTTTGATCAATAACAAATTACAGTGAAGTCACCGCAGTCGGGCGATTCTCATCCTTTGAAAGAGAAGCACGGAGTAACAAAGTAAATAAAAGGACATAAATGACAAATGGGCGGCAGAAGTGGAATATTTCCAAGAGTTTGTGCAGCAGGAAGTCTGCGGGGTTCACTGCAGATCACAATCAAGATTTCTTTCTACCAACCTGTGGAAATGGATCAATGTTAGACTTTAACTCACCAAGTCTCCCTCCTGGTTCCCGATGTCGGCGCTGATGTCAGACCGAGAGTCAAAGGAACTCAGGTAGCTCCACCTCTTCAAACCTGCAGAAGAAAAAAAAAAAATCCTGTTGACAGAACAAATCTGCATTCTCACGGTGCCACCTTAGATTTCTTAAGGCGGTATTCCCGTGTAAGGTGAGGCATCTTCTTACCTGTGCTGGCACTGAAATACGATGAGTCGGCGTCGTCACGGGAGACAGAGCGTCCAATGTCAACTGACGGGTCCCACTCCAGCCCCAGGTGCTCATGGGTAGGAGAGGATGGAGGAGGAGGATGGTGAATGGGTGAGGGAGGGTCTGAGGAGGAGGCAGATGAGAGGTTTATGGTTTTGATCTTAATCCTTTTGTGAGTAACTGATCAAATCGACTCCTTCAGGTCAGAGATGTTGGTTTACCTTTAGGATGGTTTGACGATGCGGGGAGGTCCACATTTTGCTTTTCAGCTGTTCCCTCATCTTCTAAAAGACTCTCCGAAGGACAACCAGAGTCTGTAGCCTGGGACAGGATGCAGTCGTCCTCAAACACCTGGAGGAAGAGGATATTTATGAGTGCTGGGGTTTGGTTGATGTGCATGTTTTTGAAGCTTGACTTCAGACTTTATCACAGTACTCAGTTACTGGAGCACTCATGTCAGCCCACAACATTAAGTCCTTAATACGCCCGAGTTACTGTTACGCATCTCTATGACTGGAATATCTGGATAGTCCATTCAGGATTCCTGAATCTGGGAGCTACTGCCTGCAGACACGGCTTCTGGGAAAGATGGCCAATGTTTCAGATGCAGCCAGTAAATCTGGGCCAAAGAAACAAAGAGGGGCCTGATATAAGAAAGTCCAAAACACGGAGGCTTAGATGATGACAAAGAAACCTTGCTCACAAACAACAGGAAGCTAAAATAAAAAACGACAACTGATGCCAGTATATTCAGTCTATTCCTCAGAGACCTGTTACCTGCATGCAAACCAACCCTGAATTGTCAGCATGATGAAAATAGTAACCAGGAAGCTTCTTGGAACCAATCCGAGGGTTAAGTGGGCGTCCGGTTCAGTGGTCTCAGGATCTCGTCTCTGCTTCTTGGGGATGATGGTTTTATTGGCTTCGTCAGGTGGCGGCCGAGGTTGGAGCAGATTGAATGAAAATTAGCGCCTCAAAGTCTGAGGGCATAGTTCTCAGGTGGAAAGAGGGGAGTGTCAGGAGTGAGTTGCTCCCACAGAGAGACGTATTCCGAGTTCTTCTCTGCGAGTGAAGCAAGAGATTGAAGAGCAAAGCCAGTCTACTGGGAAATGGCCACAAACCTTCAGTGGTGATAGAAAGAATGAGGTGGTGGATAAAAGCAAGAGAAATGAGATTCTGCCCAAGGGTGTCTGGGCTCAGCCTCGGGGATGGGATGAGGAACTCTGGGAGGGGCAAAGAGGCGGCCCACTAATCCTCATCATCGAAAGGAACCAGTTGAAGTAGTTCGGGTATCTGACCAGGATGAATCCTGTGTAAAATGTTCTGGGCATCATCCAATGGGAGAAGACCCTGGGACAGACCCAGGACACGGAGGGGTAGACTGGGAATGCCTTGGCATCATCCCAAGGAAGGAAGGAAGGAAGGAAGGAAGGAAGGAAGGAAGGAAGGAAGGAAGTACAAAAAACCTCATCCCTCAATTTCTGAATATTCCCACTAACCTGAACCTGAATGTCCCTTCAAACATAAACTCATCCTGGACTTCATGAGGCACAGACGGCTCCACCCCCACCCCACACCTCTGCTGATCTCACCTGTGAGGTCGTCTTTTCTTTGCACTACCTCAGAGCACTTTGCATCTGGTTCTCTGATGTGTGCCTTTATCATTTTCAAACATATTCCTGTTGATTGTACACAATTCTCCTGCATGTTATTTACTCCTGATGTCTACTATTTATATTTTATTCCAGCACAGTTTGTGTGGTGCCATCGTTGAACATGTAGAATGACAATAAAGAGCTATTCTATTCTGTTCTATTTTATTGGGAGCTGCAGAGAAGTTCAATTTTACTTTCAAGAGTTTAAAATCAACATTTCAAACAGGTATTTGTTGGACACACTGTTAGTCTGTTTGTGCCCTCAGGTTACCAGACTCATGCTGACGCGATGCACAAACACCAAATGAATGATAAGTGTGATTACTTCAGATCCTGACATGTTTTTAAATGTCTAAAAGCACAAAAATCAAACACTATACCAATTACCTGAGACACGCTTTGATTAGTGTGTGTGTGTGTGTGTGTGTGTGTGTGTGTGTGTGTGTGTGTGTGTGTGTGTGTGTGTGTGTGTGTACCAGTCTCATGCTGAGCAGCCGCGTGTGTGTTCGTCCAATGTTGTTGTAGACGTGGCTGCAATGCTGCAGCAGCTCCAGCAGCTGGCTCTCGACGTGCTGAGCGTCAGAAGGCACACTGTGCTGGATCAACGCTTCGCCGCGCTGCAGCAGGGCGTTCACACGCCCCGAATTCTCGCACACGCACTCCTGAAACGACTACGCATAAAAAAAAGATGAAATAAAATGAACAACAAAGTAAAAACATGCAGAAAGAAACTGATGTGTCACTTCAAAACAAGCCCACACCTGCAGCTGTCTCAGTTTTTCACAGGCGTTTCCTGTCAGCTGCTCAACCTCGATCAGGCGGACATCCATGTCAGCCAACCAAACTGCAAGCTCCTCCCTTTGTGCATCAAACGCCTCCCACTCTGAGACAAAGAGCTGAGAGAGAGGGAAGAGTCAACTATAAAGAAGAGAGACGTGAAATCCTCCTCAGAAGGTCTGACTCGCGTACCTGCAGTTGGCCTGTGATTGACTGCAGTTTGGCGCTCACGTCATCCCAGCGGCGGCCGCACTCCCTCGCCGATGACAGCAGCCGAGCCTGCATGGTACCCTGGAAGAGCCGAGTTAGTGTTCGATTCCTCCGTGTCAGGCTGTCCAGCTGGATGAGGCGAGGCCCCGCCTCTCGCCGCAGCCTCTGAACACACAAACACAAAGTGCATCTGAAGCAGATGTTTTTTGGTTTCCCAAATCCAGGCTTGATCAGGTGGAGATATTCTTATATTTGGAAAACTTGGACGAGCCTGCGACTGTCGTCTTCCAGAAAGAATGAAACCCGAATCAAATCTATGCGATATGCAATCAGTTCAGAAAAACACTCTAAAAGCCCCGTTTCTGCCCGATTTCAACTAAATTGTGCATCAAAACAGGCTGAAAGAATTAAAACGAGTGTTTGTAGCTACAAATGTGGCTACACATCTACAGTGTGAGCACAAAGCCTCACTTTGTACATGCCTGCTATGAAAGTTCTCCTCTATGCAGACGACTTTCCTGTTCTCAGGCACAACTTAGATCTGTTGTAGAAATCTTATAGACACACACACTTAATAAAACTACAGTGTGCACGACTCCAGATCCTGATCCCTCGTCCTAATATGTGGCTCACAAAAACATAGCAATAAAGCAAATGCTAAAGCTTCAAAATGCAAAGTCCATAAACCAAAGGCTGACATGGGTTTATCACAAGGATGATAAATATACAACATATGGTCTTAGGACTAAAAGTATAAACAGATTTTAATCCGTTTTAGAGATTTGATGTTCATTTACCTGCAGATGCAAACCTGATCAGAACATTTTGCAAACCAGCATTTAACCTCCGAGGACCTGGCGTCCATATATGTGGACATCACATTTTGGATTGTCTAGACCAGGGGTGTCAAACTCAAACACACAGTGGGCCAAAATTCAAAACTGGAACAAAGTCGCGGGCTAACGTTAATATTTATTGAAATATATTTATTCCTCCAGATATAAGAATGAACCTTTTCTTATGGACTCAAACAAGTTTTGCTGAAAAACTGAATATGGAACAAGCAAAGCTTAATACGAAACAATAAATATATTAGCTGTATAATACCAGTAGGCCAGCTCTGATAGTCATTTGGTATGGCTTCGGCCAGAGTTTGACACCTATGGTCTAGACCAAAATACTAAATTTTGCTCTACATGGGCCTGATGTCCACTTACGAGGACGATATACTGCCAAGGTCATATCATCATATGTGGACCTCAATTTTCTCAGAAACAAAAATCAGATTAAAAAAAATAAATAAAATCATGCAATTCTTTGTTTTTACATTCATCAGGTCCCAGTCAGTCCAAATAGCAAAGAGAAATTAAAAATGCCATGAGAGTTCGGGTCTTAGGAGGTTAATGCAGGAAGTAGGTGAACTACATTGGGGGCGTCTTTCTTTGTGAGAGGATCGTATTAATGACAGGAAACCTCAGTGACATCATAGAGATGCATAAAGACGCTCAGTCTCCCGATTCTCTTCCTTCTCCTCCTTTTCCATCAAATTCTAACTCAGTCTAATTGTGTTTCTCCTCTTCCTCATTTTGTTGGAGCTGCAGACACAATCAGTGTGAACCTGAATGAATTTGTGCAAACAAGAAGAATCTACAGCTTTTCAGTCAGAGGTGGTCTTGTTATTTAAGCCGGCAGCACGAGTAGATTTATGCGTTGATGCTGCCTGCTTCAGCTTTACGACTGGCTGCTGAGTGATATTTACACCTGGCTGGGTGACAACTTTAACCATGTGCTGAACTTTGGCCCAGCTTTGCTCTGACCCAGGTTTTACTTTGTGCGAGTGCCTGAACACAAACACAGAGCTCAAACATCAATTCTGTCACAGAGAGACAACAAAAGAGATTCAGTGCACAACAAAAATACAGATGAGTCCAAGGTGAAAGATGGTTGCTGGAATCCCTGTGAGGTTAAAACACCTGAAGCCAAGTTTAGATTTCAGTTTCTGTTTAAGTTATTTCTTTTTCCCCACCTCAAACTTCTTCATTTCCTCCTTGGCGGTCTGGTAGGTAACGTGGACGGAGTTTGGGGAAGAGACGGCCTCCTCGGCCAATCTCAGCCAAGCATCCAAGTGGTCGTACTCCTTCATAAACTCATGCCAGAGCAGCCATCTCCTCTCCAACCTGGCAGAAATACGCACAAAGTGAGAAGTTTTCAAGCTGAAGAAGAAACCTGAGAAAAGTGTAACTGTGCTGTTATTAGTCTGCAAATTCATTGTTCAAAATTGACCTCAGCTGAAAAAATGCTGCAGAGTAGCCGCACAGCAACTCTTAAAGATCCATCATCTGTTTTACTGATTACTCAGGTCTGATTATCAGCTGAAGGACACTCACTGTCCACAGTCCTGCAGGTCTCCATCTTGGCTCCAGCTGCTGTCGACTCGCTGCATTTCCTCCTTTAGCTCCACTGGAGACGAGTGGACAGGAAGCCGGCACTGGTACAGATCCAGGAGGTGCTCCGTGTCACTCACTTC
The DNA here is from genome assembly GCF_018398535.1 of Haplochromis burtoni. NCBI lineage: Eukaryota > Metazoa > Chordata > Actinopteri > Cichliformes > Cichlidae > Haplochromis > Haplochromis burtoni. Next base: position 570,207 of record NW_024582484.1, read on the forward strand.
ATCTCCGGGTACAACACCACTTCCTGCAGGGTTTGGGGTGATGCTGCTGTGGCGTTCCGAGGTGGGCAGGTCTATGCCAGGCATTTCAACATCATGTGACCTTTACCTGATGGAGAAGACGCCACTGATTAGAATTCACATTAATTCAGAGACATATGCCTAACGCAACACGCCAACAATATTGGTTACACTAACCACTGCCAACCACCCCTCCGTGCTCTGCTGATCCAACTCTGGGTCAGTTTGTGTTTTTCTGAATTTTTGGTTGATATTCTGTCCATGTCCATTAATATTCAAACAAAATTAATTCATTTTATTCTGAGAAAACTTAAATTCAGCAGGGGATCAAATAATTTCCTCACTCTATAGCCAAATATGGAGTTACTGCATTCAACGACTAAACGAAAGTCCCAGTTTTGCCAAGTGTTTGTGGGCAATAAGGAGAATCTTTATTCCCACAATCTTTAGTTGTTCCTGAAGTTGATGCGACTGCTTTAACAAGGTGACACGAACACGTTTGAGACGGCGCTCCTGGAGAAGAGCAAACAACAAGAAATCAGGCTGCCAGTCAGTGGTTTAAATCCTCAGAGCCACGACGACCACACAGCCATGAGTCACCATTATTGCTTCCACTAGGGGGACACACACACACACACACACACACACACACACCTTATTCATGAGTCACTCGGGTTCTTTATTGAGATGGAGCCAGAACTGTTCTCCATGAGTGGAGACAGAGCGGGTCTGATTTATGAAAAGCTGGACAAATTTACACTGCACCTTTCATTCAGTTGGTGCTCACAGTCTGTGTGTAATTATCTCCCGATTTACAGACGCAGCAGGTGATTACACACTCAGGACCTGTGACCGACATCCAGGCGCTCTCTGCACAATAAAACGCCATTTTCCCCTCCAAACGTCTCAAAATTAAGATGATCGCAAACATTTTCAGACAGCATTCAGGGGATTTGGCAATGTGGAAGTTAAAGTAGACGATCATGTAATAAAAGGGACGTAAATAGGAGATTTTATAATTTAGCCCAGTTACTTGTGCTGCTGACTAACCTGCCAGCTGTGCTTCCAGATGATGGTGAGAGACGTCTGTAAAAGCTGTTACAGCCCAATTTAAACACGTTTAAATACGCTGCTCTTCTCAAAGAAAAAACACTTTCATATCTTAGTGAGGACATCTAATTAACATAATGCTAACCATAACTGTAACCCTGACTCTAAAAACCACTTTGAGCCCCAAAACAGCTTCAAACTTTTAATGCTGGAATATTAAATTACAGCCGTTTGGTCCGTCTGCGCTTCATCACGTAAACGGGCATCAGAGACGCGATGATCAGTTTCCTGTTCTCAGCTGAGAGGAGAGTCTGACCTTTCTCCTCTGATGTCAGAGTTTGATCATCCAATCATGACGGGCTGAAACATTATTCAAATAAATAACTGCGTCTTATCGAATCACATTCCTAATCATCTGGTGATTGATTAAACTCACGACTTGTTGCAGCACAACAGAGATACTAAACTCCGGACACTTTCGACGCCACTCGAGCAGTTTTTTGTTTTTTTGTTTTTTTAAAATCAGTGCATGAACCAAAACCATCAAAAACTAATAAAGTGTGGCAAAAAAATACGAGCTCGACTCCACCTCAAGACTAACAGTGAACACAATTAAAAACCGAGTGAATGACGTACGTGTGTGCGCACCATGTTTGTATAGCTATGTGAGGTATATATGGGGACAAAGTGCCGTCTCCATGAGTCTGAAGGCATTTGAGACTAAATGTGGTTTTAATGTCAGGCTTATGTTAGGCATTGATTTTTGATGGTTAGGGAAAGCATTACGTCATGAGAGGTCCACGCAAAAATATGAAAAACACACGAGTCTGTGCGTGCGTGAGAGTGTACACACACACACACACACACACACACACACAAACTCAAAACACTTCCTGTCATAAATCATACCCATCTATTGTGCGTTTAGTGGAGGAGCAGGAGTGTACTCTGAGATAAAATGAACACAGAGGAAACAGTGATGGCAGATCTGCCAGTCTCAGCTCAGTAAATTCAGACAAATGCAAACTGTAGAGTCTCATCAGAAAGTGTGCTGCAGGGATTTCACAGTTCAGTGAAGCTGAAGTTCAAGCTCAAGTTTAATGAAGAGAAAACTGCTCGTCCTCTGTGTTTGAAGACAGTCTGCTTGGTTTCCCTTTCCAACACTCGTAGTTTTCTGTGCACCTTTAGTTAACCTCTTAAGCCCCAAGCCTACCTGATCTCCTGCTTTCAGGGGGCAAAAAGCAGGAGATCAGGTAGGCTTGGGGCTTAAGAGGTTAACTAATTAACTCTTATGATAAGGAAATAATAGGAGAAAATATCATTTATGGTCACGTATCGGTCAACATCTTTACTAGTTGATCGGTTTTTGTCCACCAGGGGGAAGAACAACAACATCATCAAGCTGACAGAGACCGTCTGTCCTCCTGCCAGTGAGCCATAAATCAGCGAGCCATCCCAAAAGATGTTTTCCTGAATTCCCAAGATGCACGAGGCAGTGTAGTGTAGTAAGTGTAGTAATGCACAGCTGTTTTATACAAGCCACATCTGGAGAGACTCTACGTAGCAGCCCCCTTATATTCAAATGCTTTGGCGACCTGTCCACGGTGTACCCCGCCTCTCGCCCTATGATAGCCGGGACAAGTTCCAGTAAACAGTTTCCTGATGAGTTTATGGTCTCAGATGTTGGATTGCAAACTCTCAGCACTGGCTTGTTTTTAGAGGTTTTTTTTCTTTTCAGCCCCTCAGGCTGCTGCTCAGTGATGCTATGATGGCCATCTTTTATATACAGTCTATAACTAACAGATTTCACCGTGTCGTCCGTTTGCTCCTCGTCCTTCCCTCTCCGGTCAGACAGCCACCTCAGGTGCTCGCACACACCTTTGTCTTTCCACCTGAGCACTTTAGTATCCCAGACTCATAGATCAGGCGCTGCCTGTCCTATCAGGCCGAGGCCGCCTCCTCCAGACTCCCACCTGGGGACTGAGTGTGTAACAGAGTTATGAGGCCAAGGCGTCAGACCTGGACCACTGAGGCTGCATAGATCCTGCTCACCTGTCTGCCTGCTACAGCAGAGCGTGTGCACCTCTCCAGTCTGCGTCCAGTTATATTTTAACCATTACACACCATTCATTTCTTACACAGCAAAAGCATGTGTGCGTGTCTGACCTGGACTTTACCTTCACACCAGATTTATGGCTTCAGGCCTTTAAAAGCTTTAATCAGGTTTGATTGTCAGATGGTAAACTGAGAGCAGCTTTGTAATGTCACATCTACTGACCAATCATGTTTGAGCAGCAGGTTTTAGTTGCCTGCAGGTAATTCACTGCACAGGACTGATTAAAGAGGAACTCCCTGAACCGAACCACTGGTGGTGGGGAGGGAGCTGACACGGCATCTAGATCATCTTTCGTGTAGGATAGAATAAAACAGCCGTTCATTGCCATTGTACGTGTACATCGACGCTGTGGTGCAGTCTGTGCCTGAAGAGGGCGATCGTGGCTCAAGAGTTGGGTGTTCATCTTGTAATCGGAAGGTTGCCGGTTCGACCCCGGCTTGGACAGTCTCGGTCGTTGTGTCCTTGGGCAAGACACTTCACCCGTTGCCTACTGGTGGTGGTCAGAGGGCCCGGTGGCGCCAGTGTCCGGCAGCCTCGCCTCTGTCAGTGCGCCCCAGGGTGGCTGTGGCTACAATGTAGCTGCCATCACCAGTGTGTGAATGTGTGGATGACTGGATATGTAAAGCGCTTTTGGCTCCACAGGGACTAATAAAGCGCTACACAAATGCTGGACATTTACCATTTGAAGTATGAAAGCGGCAGACAGGCAGGTTCATCTCAGTTCATTTAGTGACATTTATCACCTCAGTCTCCACAGAACAGACGTGAACATCTGCTTAACATCTGAACACACACACGGCTGTTTTCCCACTGAGCTCAAAGAGTGAATGAAGCTTCAGTATGTAGATTTACCAGACAGAGAGAGCAAGCGAGCATCTTTAACTGCTGATGAGTCGCCAGCTGCCTGCAGCGCGCACACACACACACACACACACACACACACACAGACCTGATTTAATGACTGCATCAACCTCACCCCCCACTCATTGAGTCTTATCAGAGACACGAGTGAACCCTCAGTCCCGAGCTGTCCTCTTAGTGCTGTCAGTGCAGTTTCAGACCCTGGAGGAAGTCAACATTAGTCTATTTTAGACCCAGCAGGTGTAAGACGTCGGCGTGACAGAGGAGGAAGCTGGGACAGGAGGCAGATGATCTGCTGTGATGCCCCTTAAAGGGAACAGCCAAGAACAAGATGAAGAAAACAGACTGAGCAGATCTAACTTGGACTCTTGCACGTCTTCATTCATAACAGCGTTTGGAATTGAACCAGTGAACAACATCCAACTCCACAGATAAAATAGACTCATTAACCTTTGTTGCATCTAAAGGAAAGTGCAATAAGAACAATAAAACATTTCCAGATATGCAGAATGCTTAAAATGAAGATTAAGGGGAAACAAAACTATTTCCTGTTACTCTGCTGATCCCTGCTGCAATTCTCTCAGTAAAAACAAATGTAAGTTACGTCATGCAGCAGAAATTAAAAGTGAGTTTGAATAACAACACAATGTTACTAAGAGACACTGGAAATTTGACAGGGTGGGAAAAAAAGTGTTGAATTTCCTGTCAGACTGAACAAACGTGCCATCTTCAGTTTCCCTCGTTATGCAGCAGCCTGGTGTGTAACAGACTCACAGCACGAGGCTGAAACCATTTCCTGCAACCAACCGAGGACAAGCTCATTATATATTCATTATATTTATACAGGGAAAAAACCTCCATGCTTGAGAGAAGAGCTCGAGACAAAAGGATTACTTATTATTTGAAACATTAATATGAACACGAGACATGACAGGAAATAAGAACAGGTCCACTTTAACCCCAGTTTCCTGTCTGTGTGCTAAGCTCGGCTAACCGTTTGTGGCATTCGTTTCATGGCCATCTAAACATATTTGATGAGTGCACTTCCCCCGAACTGCTGAACCAGTCCTTCAAATGTGGACAGAGCGCAGAGCCCAGGACAACAGCAGGCAGGTGTCTGGAAATTTTCCATGAGAGGGAAAAATTTGAATATGAGATACACCCACCCGGCTGAATTACAGGAAGAACTGCTCAAACATTAGAGTCACACAACACACACACACACACACACACACACACAATAAGTCTACTACCTGACATACTGATGACATCACTTATGATGTCAATCACCAGCAGGAACAGGGAGGCAAAAAAGAAATCAATAAAAATCTTGTGATCGTATTGGACGAGAATACAAGCAGTGAAGTCTGATTGGCTGTAATGATTGATGCTTCGTCATCCAATACGATTCCCCGACAGCTGTGCGTGTCTGTGCGCACGTGTGTGTGTGCACGTCTTCCATGACTTTGACGCCGGTAACACCTGTCTGCAGGGACAAACAGCCGGGCTGAGGCTCAGCAGGGCGTAAAACCAGCTGTCCTTATTCTCCTCTCTTTTTCAGCTGGATCCAGAAATCCACCTCTTCTGCCTTTATTTCATTTTATTGGCCCACTTTTCATCATTTTAACACCTGAACTTGCATTTTCAGACGTTACCAGCCTCTAGCAGAATCTAATTTCATCAGATAGGAAACAACATCAGGGCAATTTGTTGCAGAAAGAGAGCAATGTTCGCTCTCGGAGCCGAGAAATCTGTAACCAATCAGTTTGGGGAGATCTGGATTCATTTAAACTTTTATTAACCATGAAATCTGACTCTTGGGACATTTAGGAGCTCTGTGGGGGTTACTACACGATGTTTGCCCTTTCAGCTAAAATCTTTCCTTTTCCTCATCCCTTCCATGACGAGTGAGGTTTAATAGGGTTTGTTTAATGTCATGTGACTTTGACTGATGGACCCGTCCTCCCTTCATTCAAAGGAGAATAAAAGAAGTTGACAGTGTGAACCCACAAGCGTCTTGCTGTGTGTCGTTTTCTGGCACCGTTCTCACTTTCACACACCCCGATTAGGTTAATGCAGTGGTTAAAAATGTCTTTGTTCACATCATTTTCTTTCTGAGGAAGTGAAACTGAATTAAAATCTTTCACAAACCAGACCTGGCAGAGACAGCAGCCATATTATTGGCCAGATATTTGCATTAAAAAGGTCCAACAGCACAAACGTGGTACAAAGGTCCAGTTCAGGGACTCCAGGTAGCTGAGGCGACACCTAGCTGACAGCTAGCAGCTACAGCCGCCTCTGTCTCCATCCGTCAAACAGGCCACGCCCCAATGATGCAAACTTGATGCCTTAATAGAATTTAACCAGAGTTACACAGTTATTACGAAGTATTAAACTATTCATAGAAAGTTCATCAGTAGCCGCCTGTAAACATGTTTATTCTCCCCTTGAAGGGCGCCAGGATGTAATCAGCTGATTGCATTTTTGGTGGAAACCAGGTCAAGGTCATTAGGCGACACCAAATGTGAAAACCAGTAAATGGATCATCTTCAGGTTTAACCTTCGTTGTTTGCAGCCAAAGTAAAACTTAAAATAAAAATATATCAGTAAATACGGTTTCTTGAATATCGAGTGAAAGGGCAGGCAGAGAGCTGTGCAGCACACTTCATTTTTTCAACACGACGCCATATGATGTCACAATGACATCACAGGCTGACACACAAAAAATAAAACACCAGTTTTAGTTTTACCTTTGACCTTCTGGTGTTTCTGCTGTACAGTTTTAACATCGAGCCTGACGTGAATGACTCGCTGCTGGAGCCTCGAGTGGACATCAGAGGAACTGCAGTTTTTCAGAGTACTCTTTAGTTTGCACTGCGAGTCAAATAATCATCTTATAACCTCCGTTTACCTGAAACTGACTGTTTTAGCTCCTCCCCCTTTAAACCCCTTCCGATTTGCTGCCCCTGCATCTGCAAGAGTAGGAAACACCGATGGTCTGGGAGCAGCCACTGACCATTACTGGAAGTTTTTAACTTTAACGTTGAACGTAACGCCCACGGATGGAGCAGGAGATGTACCACGAGACGTAAGGAGAAGTAGAACCCACTTTATTTCCATGTTCCTGAAACACAGGATGATTGTGGTCGCACCGCTTCTGAATAATGCTTCATTTACATCATCTTATTAAAGTTGTGTTTTTTTTAAGGTTAACTACTCTGACAACCCGACCAGAGTCGAGGGAGAGGATGGCATTATCAGATCTTCCTCTGAGCTACAATTTTAATTGAGCGAATTAAGAAAATCCAGTTTCAGGAACCTTTATCTCCCTTTCTGCCGTTTCCAGCAAGCTTCTCTCTGTCCCTGCTCTTTAAGGTCAGACAGCACGCAGTAGTGGATCTTATCCGCTAACTTTTCTAACCCTGTTGGCAGATCTTCTGTTGGATACCAGCAGATTTCTCTTAGATTACGTAAGATTTTATTCACCGTGCCATTCTGTTCTGTCTGCATGAAACCACAAGCAGGCAGACGGAGCAGCGTGAGGGAACGAGGGGAGGCAGCTCATCACTACTATTAAGACCCGTCCCTGCTGGGATGAGGAGGCTATCACCTCTGCTCTAAACCGCGCTGCAGCAGAGATAGGAAATGAATTCGAGTTATTAAGATTAAGGAAATGGCTCTGGTTGAGGCTGATATTGATATCGAACTGAGGGAGAGATTAAGATGAAGAGGAGGAGGAGGAGAGGGGAAGAGGCGATTCTGCTTCCTCTGTGCCCTGAACCACACTTTATTATAGCAAGATAAAGGGGCGGGGCTTAACTTCTACATAGCTTTATTAGCACAGCACTCTGAGGTGGTTTTATCCAATTAGATGTGCAGAATGTGCAGCTGTGAAGGTGACAGGAGGCGAGTTTACAGCTTCAGAGCAGGATGACACTCCCACAGTGCCCCACACTGTCCTGAGACTACAGAGCAGAGCACCAGCAATACGCAGGATGTGTCTGAGGTAGAAGGGGCTTGCATGCAGCCGGATTTACACTTTAACTGTGTGGCATTCCCTAAAAAAGTTAAACACGTTTCTAGAATATATAATAAGAATTGGCAGAATTAGCAGACAGGCCACAAACAGAGGGGTCTGCGGGGGCCTTCCTCCAAGAGGGCCATAGCTGCTAGCTGTCTGATGGGCTTCACTGAACTGGACCTCTGGACTGCGTTTGTGATGTTGGAGCCTTTTTAATGACATTATCCGACCAGTAATATGGCTGCTGTGAGGTCACTGTACTAAGATACCATCCAAGAAGGCGGAGCTACAGATTTGATGAAATTCTGGGATTTCGTGCAGATGTTGGTCAGCTGTGATTAGCACGTATCTGTGGGTATAGCTGAACACTCCAAAAATCATCTGATCACTGTGTCTCAGTCTTTTTAAACAATGTTGAGCTCACGCAGTGATGGATAATTCATAACGACCACCGCTCCAGACGTTTGTTTTTACGCGTTTGCCCCTGAACGCAGCGGCTTCGTTGGAAAATTGGATTTTATTCACGTCAAAAGCTCCAAATACAGAAACAAATTCATGCGTGGTTTTCAAATCTAACCCACGTGTATCCTGTGCAATTATATCATTAAAGAATAAAGTGCAGCTCAGCTTTTTAAAGTTAACTGCATTACCTAGATTTATCTATTAGACCAGTTTCACAGTAAGATACGCTGAACCGGAGCTTTCCCCCATCACCCTCCTTTCTGTGGATGCAGCATAATTTCCAATGAACAATGCAGGAAAAAGATCCATGTTTAAGAAATGTTTCCATTAAAAATAAATAAAAAGCAGGAATCGGGCTCTCCATTTGTTTCCACGTGCATAGCTGGCAGTCAAGGTGACACTTTAATTTGGCTGTGACCTTAAAACTGGCATCGAGCATATTGTGCGTGCAGAGCGAAGCAGCGCAAGTCAACGAGTGCAGTTTGGAAAATGCTGGAAACGCAGCCCTGAAATGCATCACTCGCTGAAGCTTCGGCGGCGGGGAGAAGAGACGAATGGCTCCTATTAGAGCTCGGCCGCTTTAGAGGGAAAGCGATATTCAGCTGAGGAGATGATGAAGGTGAGAGGAAATCAGGACTATTAGAACCAAGACTGATTAAAATAACGTCTGTGTCCTGAGACAAAGTTAATCATCCCCCCTGCTCCTCAGCAGAGAACACAAGCACCTGAAACCTGAGCTTCTGTGGCCTCTCGGCGACCACATTGAGCATCGTTTGTTGTATCGACAGTTTTAAGTCATCTCAGCAGGAAATCGCCGATTCAGAAACATGTCTGAGAACAGCCGGGCTAGACCCGAAAGCAGCTTTGCATGAGTCACAGCTCAAAATAATCCTCCTTTATCTTATAAAGAAGAGCCTCAGTTGATTGTCTGACACAAGCTGGTTTAGCCCTTTCCCCGTAAGGCCTTTCAACGTTATCCACTTTGGCAAAACACTGAAATGACTAAACACAGGCATTCATGAATATTTCAATCCATTAAAGTCTGTGTTCACACCATTACTAACAAAGATCTATCAGGGCAGGGGTGGAGAACTCCAGGCCTCGAGGGCCGGTGTCCTGCAGGTGTTAGATCTCACCCTGGGTCAGCACACCTGAATCAGATCATTACCAGGCCTCTGGAGAACTTCAAGACATGTTGAGGAGGTCATTTAAATGAGCTGTGTTGGACACATCTAAGACCTGCAGGACACCGGCCCTCGGGGCCTGGAGTTCCCCTACACCTGTATTAGGGCCACTGAGGGTTGAAGAAAAATTCAATAATTTCTTTTAAAATTTCTGTTAAAGTTGGAAAAAGTGGTGAAACTGGATTTTTATTAATTAAAGACTTAAGTTGAATTTAAAAAGGAAATAAATTTCCAATAAGCTCAGTATAGCAGGCGACAAACTACGAGCTCGGCTTTTTTAGACCGCGTTGAAAAGTGTTTGCGGTGTCGTGCTGCAGTTTGCTGAAAGAAGATTGAGTAATAACTCAATTTATAAACAGACGACATTTTCTGGTTTGGGCTTTTCAGTCACCTTACACGAGACGAGCGTCCACTCTGACCTCAGGAGCACTTTGGTCGATCTGCTCATCAAACATAAAAATTAGGAGACACCAAGTCTCGATTACATGCTGATAAAAAGAGAGAATAATGACCCAGGAATCACTGTAAGCAGAAGGCCTCTGCTTAGTTTTTACAAGGCTGCCAATCAGAGGAAAGAAGAATTTAAAGGGGGAGGAGCTAAAAAGGGCTCCATTCAGATATTTTCTGGACTGAGGGGTTTCCTCGAGGCCCAGTAAGACAAAGATGAAGCCTTTTATTTGTCACATGCAAAGTTTACACCTGCAGTGAACCCCCGACCATACATACACACACATCACATGGAAAGGCAGGTCTGAGACAGGTTGGAAAAACAATGAATTATTATGAACTGAACCACGCAGAGCTACTCCAGACGACTCCAATAATAAACACATGGAGTTTGCAATGAGCAGATCTGCATATATAAATGTAATAAACTATAAACAGGAAGAAACTTGCTGCTGACTTTGTGTTTGTGAGGTTCCTAAATTTCATACACTAGAAAAAAAAAAACACTTTAACTTGATATAGACACTCATGTTTTTCCACAGGCATGGGTAAAATTAGTCTCTTTTGCTATTGTCACCTTTTTCTCCGCCTAACTCACTTTTGCCTCCTCCTCCTCCCCCTCTTCGTCCCCTGGAGTCACTGCATTGTCTGTTCTGGACAAAGGCAGGCAGGCTGGGAACAAGCAGCCTTTGTGTCGCCCTCGCAGAGAAGAGACAGATTACGTGGAAGTAGACGAGGATGCGAGATGATGGAAAGTGAGACTGTGAGAATAGGTGGAAGGTGCAGAGTTTACCGATCATCTCCAAAATAACTGACCGAGAAAATACAGTCAGAGCCACGTGGGACAAAACACTGATGTGTTGTGTGTTTCTGGACAGCTAACAACAGGCTCATCTTTGTGACTCTCAGCAAACAAAGTGCATTTGTTATTGGCTCTTTGGCAGCAGATTAATCTCATTTAAAGCCGTCTGAGTCAAAACAAACTTCAGTGTGTGGGTTTGTGGTTATGCAGCGCTGACGTGTTATCCAAATATTCAAATCAAGCTCCTCTGAAAAGCTTTCGCAGCAGAGGAAGTGACGGGCAGAGCCCAAGAAGGAAGCTGTTGTTCCTCTAATGTCCACACGAGGCTCCAGCAGCGAGTCAAACAGTCCCGCGTTAAAATGTCCGACTTTACAGCAGAAATAAACACGTTTACAGCCTGATACGAACACAGCTGTGCAGGGGATCATTTATTTTATGACTCATCGAGTTGGACACTACTGAGGATAAAACGCCAACGCCAGATAAAAGCCTGAACTGGTCCTCTGGACTGTTTGTGATGCTGGAGCAGCTTTAATAAAACTACCTGACAAATAATACACCTGCTGTTCATCAAGAAGAATCAAAGGTGCAGTCCTCAGACCTGGGAGCTACATTTGGCTTTACTGAGTCTGACTCATCGTGTTTTGTTATTATTGTACAGAAACTTGTCCCGAGGCTCGGGCGCCGTCTTAGGAGCTCAGCTGCAGTTCAACAGGAGCCAGAGGATTACAGAGCGAGGCCTGCAGAATGGAAACAGCTTCAATGTCACGGTTTCTGTTCGACACCTTCACGTGCACCCGGGTTCGTCCTGCTGTGGCAGCAACACTGTTTAAATGGATGGTGAAGTAATTCAGATGGAAAGTAATACGAGCCTCTGCTCCTGCTGAAGCAGGAAAACGCCGCTTCAGTAAAACGTGAGATGGTTTCGTCCTCCGTTTGCCAAATTTAAAAAGGAGAAAAAAACAAAAGTGCACATCACAAAGCTAAAAGCAAGAGCTCTTCTCTGGAGATTTGCTTAAAGTTTTAAATTTCTCCCCGTTTTTTCCCTCTCGTGTTCTCAACCCAGATTGTGGCCGAAGCTGATAACAACAGATCAAAGTCTTCAGATAAACTTTCAAGAAACACATTTTGGGCTCACACTGAGCACCGACAGCTTCCAGAGACCATTTCAAGCTTTACTTTGTGACTCCGCTGAATCTTGAATGTTTTAAGAAATGAACAGAGCTCCTCAGGAGGAAACTCAAAGCAAACAGATGTTTCCGTGAGCACGACTGTGGTGAACGTGCAGTGATGCAGAGACACGTGGGTTTGAAGAAAAAAAAAAAAATCCAGTTTATAAAAGCTTTAAGCCTCAATCACTTTAATTCTAGTTTTGACTGCCAGACAGAGCAAATGTACGACTTGAAACCTTCTTCAGAGCTTTTTGTCTAATTTTCAAACTGTTCAGACAAAAGCAGATAATGGAGTTTAAAACAACCAAAATGTTTTATATTAAATGTGGAGCGACTCGTGTGGATTTAAAGTCTTTAAGAGAAAGAAAATTCAGCCCCACAAATACAAAAAGGATGCACTCGCCTGCTGTGAAGGACGGAAACAATGATCCTTTTAAATGAAATTAGCCGAATACTGACGAGTTCGATTCCTCTTAGAAACTGCACAAAGCCAGAAGTACAGCAGGCAGCGTGGGCATCAGCAGCCACCCATGGCCCGTTCAAACAGGAATTGGACCACCCAGGCCTCCACTGGCGGCTCTGGTCCTGGAGGCCTCTTAGGTGACGGTGTTGTGGCGTGTCCTACCAGGAGAAGAGCCCACGACTGCGAGACTGTGTCTCGGGAATGTCTCGTTTAGACGCATTTGATCCAACCCGAGTGACTCATGTGGATAGAAGACTAGAAAGAAACATGAAGTAAAACTTGTGGTCTGTTCAGTCCAATCATCAGACCAATGACATCGCCATTATAGTCTTCTGCAAGGCTTAATTAAAAGGAAGCCCCTCCCCTCCACATCCACACACAAACTCTTCTTCCTGCAGATTTCGCTCTGTGGAGGCCACAGGAGGCTGAAAGGCACATTTCTTAGTGATCATTTTGGCCGGTTCTTAAAAATTAACGAGGCTCTGACATGTTGATTTTACAAACCAGCATCTAACACCTTTAATGGAGCACAGAGGCCAGCGGAGCCGCGATAAACACACGTTTATAAATCAAGATAATTACATTTGCCCCGGAGAGCGTCTCAGTCGAGGCCAGCGAGTCGTTAGCGTCCTGCTTTTATTTGGCACTCTGACGCCAGCTGCTGTACTGCAAAGACACCGAGGCGTCATTTCTCACACCGTGGCATTAAAACCGAACGACTCGAACCCCAGATTATTTTTCCTAAAATGCAAAAACAGCAGTCTCAGTTTTCTCAGCACATCGGACAGATGTGAGTTCATAACTCAGGCTCAGTGATTATGTCCCGTTTGGTCTCAGGACAGAAAAAAGGACTTTCTAAAGGTGTCGGAGGACTCTCTTTTTACTGCATAGATCTTTATCTCGTGACCCAAATACACCAATGCCGCTCTGGAGATTTGAATGTTAAACCAACTCATCTGGAAGTGGTGTCACGAGGCGGCGGATTGCGATGAATTAAAGGCAGAGGAAGGAGCGAGCGTTTGAGACGAGAGGATCACAGAGCGGAGAAGCGTCTTTCCACACGTGACCCTAAAAACGACCGTTGTTACTGCCATGTTATCTGCAGGCAGCAGGTCTCTACACGTCTCATTATAATACTTTTTATACACATCAGGAGACTTCTGGATCAGACTTTTACGACCCCGTGACCTTTCTTCAAACTTCACCTTCATAATGAAGAGATCAGGTGTCTCTAAATGGCTTTTCTATGAGGTGTAAGACTGCATGTCAGTATTTCCCAGTAAAGGCGTAAAGAGAGATGAGCTAAAACATCTTGTTTCAGGCAGAGGATGGACTAAGTGGCTGCACGAAGGCCCAGGTAAGATGAATGAGGATCAATGTGAACTCTGAATCATGCAAAGCTACTCTAATGTCAAACATCTGGCTGTAAACTTGCATTACAGTCTCTTTAAGCAGGTCATGGAACTCTGGAGGCCGAGTGCATAAGCACAGGTGTCGACACCTTAAATCCAGCTTTCCAAGGTGTGTGTAACACTTTTATTTGGCTGTACTTCAACCCCAAAAGCTTTTTCCAAGCAGCACACATTTAAACTGATAGTTAAAGAAGGCAATAAAGTTTTTAAGCAGTTCTTAAATACAAACGTTTTACTTCAACTATTAGATTGGAAACCAGAAAGCTGAGCACAATATACCGACTATTAAATCAGCTTTGCAAACATCCTGATTAAACTATTTATTCAAAGAGGCTTCTGTGTTTGCACAGCAGGGAAACAGCAGTTACAATAAATAAAAGTCTGGACCTGGCTCGACTTTTGATGCAACCTCATCCGGTAACGTGGAGCACCGAGGCTCGCACACACATCCCTCCAGGCGGCACTTAGCTGCAGATGCACTGCTGTTATTCAGGCATTTGCCTCACTGAACTATCAGTGCAATTTTCAGCCACATCCTGACAGTAAACACTGCAAAGGAAGCTCGTGTGGGTCTGCAGGCTGCCCGAGTGTGTTTGTGTGAGAGGGCTGCAGGTAACAGCAGCCATAAAGCTGAAGGAAACAGGCTGTTTAATGGTGTAAAAACATTATGTGTTGTTATGGCCATCAGAGGGGACATTAGCCTGCAGATGTTAGCTAGCTGAGAGTCAGAGCGGCCCGCCGCCTCGGGGTGGGCGGAGCCTTGGGACACTGTGAAGATCATCTGAGTCATAATGAATCCCAGCAGCCTCGGCTGCTCTAATGAAACACATTAGAAAACGCTCATCAACTCGGAGCCTGCTCCGCTTACCCTTCCTGTGGTTTTCCTCTCCTTCAGGTTCAGTATTTTGGCTTTTCCTAAGCAGGTTGATCTCAGGGCTCAAAGAAATGCACCGACTGTTCCAGACAGCAAACATCGGTAATCAGCATCATCATCCACACACATTCCTTCCAAACAAAACACTCGACTCGAAGACCCAGAAGTGTTTGTTTGGAGCTGAAACCATGAGATGATTGTTTGGTGAATGATTTCATAAAGACAAATCTGCTGTTTGCTGCAGCTTCACAAAGAGGAAAAATGCTGCTTTTTGTCTTAAATATCAAAGTGACTCCCTCCTCTTAAATCCAGACCTCTGGATTAAAATGGCAGAGCAGCTCTGCAGCAGTAAGAAGTCACTCGGGCGTTTTCACGGCTGTAGGTCATTTACTCTGAGTTTGCAAACTTTTCTCGTGATTTGAGAAAAATTCAAGAAAACTCCAAGCGAACCGAAATGTCACTGAAACCACGTGACAATGTTCAGTCTGCTTATTGGCCAGATGTGTCTGGGGCGGAGCAACAAAAGTAAATACAGGAAGAACACGCTGTGTTCTGGAGAATTCACGTCAGCTTCACAGCTAGCTGCTAGCTCGTACAGACCGTTACACGTCTATAGTACTTCGTCCAACAAAGCCACTCTCCTCTGCAAGTCCACGTTTCAGCCGTACCTCTTTAACTTTGTCTCCAAACCACTCAACCTGAGCTTCATCTCTGCTGCCTCCAGCTCAGCCTCCAGCTCCTCAGACACTACCCACCATATCGTCTTTGTTTCGTCTTCACCCACTCCACCCTGCCTGGAATCTCTTCACCACTCACGTGCATTGTTAATCCAGGTATTTAAACTCGTCTACCTTCACTATCACACTGCACGTCTCCATCTCACTCACACGTGTTCTATCTTGGGTCTTCTGACTTCCATTCTTCTCTCCAAAGCATTCCTTCACCTCTCCAGGCTCTTTCCCACCTGCTCCCCACTCTCACTACGGCTCGCCAGCTCCACAGACACTCCTGCCTGACCCCATCTGTCAGTCTGTCACCACTGCAAACAAGAAGGGGATCAGAGCAGATCCCTTCTAAAATGACCTGCCAGGTCTTTGGCCCATGTTTAGTACAAAAAAGTACTTCAGTAGAACTGCGGTCAACACAGCCCAGACCCAGCAAACATCTCAGCACTGACCAGCTGCCGTCAGACTCCTCTCACAGGTTTTTATTCAGAATGATGTTGGAGGTGAGAGACAGCAGCTTCGTTTCAAGTGTGCTTGCTGGGACGTTTTTGGAGATAAAGTCAAAAATGTCTCTTCAAATTCTGCTGACAGTCACATTTGCAAGCTTTCAAAATTATCTTAAATACAAGAAGTTTCCTTTAAAGATCAAATAACTTCACTTTTAAATTTCAAAGCGACAAACACTGGAGCTTCAGGGTCAGGCGGATCTCTCCAGTAACTCCATCAGGTCCAATCACCGTTGAACACCTCAGGCTGAAGTGAAACTGTAGACAGTCATGTGATCTGTCACACAATTAAAAGCTGCAGGTGACCTCACCTGTGCTCTGCGACACGGTCACCTTCCCCTCAGAGTTCATACAGCAGCCAACCGAGTACATTTAACAGCTAATTTAAGCCTGCACGGTCAGATCTAGCTCCTCATCTAATAAGGTGAGGGATTGGTTAGTTATCCACAGTGACATCAATGACATCGTACATGGGACAGCCGTATAACGCAAGTCTGCAGCCATCAGGTTTAAACTACAGAGCTTTTCAATAAGAATCAGCGGCACTAACATGTGACCAAAACATACAACCTGAGAATCTTAAACCTGACACAGCTGCACGCGCTCAGGCTCGAGGTTGTACAAGGACGCAGTATCGACCCGATGCCCACTCTGGCAGCACATTAGCAGAGCAGGTGGCGCCTCACTTCTTCCAGGTATTTGTTTAATGTCGGACTTTAAACCGATCAAATTGACATTGACTCAAAGTAATTGCCAAACAGACACCCGGGCATCATCGGAGCCGTGAAGGGTTTAGCTCGTGGTGACTGAGTCATAGCTCGCAGCTCAGCTGACGCTCGCCAGACTTTACCGAACAGCAAAACCTCAAGTCAAACATTTTTAACTCTGCAAGGTGAAAGAAAACCGTAGCGCACACCTGGAGAACAGCGAATCCTTGTTTTGTGAGCATCCACCAACAATCAGAAAGGGAGAAATTAGTCATGCTGTAGCAGTCACGGTGCTCGGCCTTTGACCCGGAGTTGGTGCTTCGTGCATTTCTTTAGTGTACCGAGTTTAGAGTTCTCTGTTCCTGGTTGTATTAGCGTTTAGTTTATACTTTAGAGTTTCTTGTTCCATCCTCTCGAGTCCCTGGTCTCAAGTAAATGTCTTTGCGTTTCGCCGTTTAGTTATCATTTCTCACTTCCTGTTTTATTCTGGTGGTTATTTATCTCTAGAGCAGGGTGAGGAACTCCAGGCCTCGAGGGCCGGTGTCCTGCAGGTTTTAGATCTCACCCTGGGTCTACACACCCGAATCACATGATTAGTTCATTACCAGGCCTCTGGAGAACTTCAAGACATGTTGAGGAGGTGATTTAGTCATTTAAATCAGCTGTGATGGATCAAGGACACATCTAAACCTGCAGGACACCGGCCCTCGAGGCCTGGAGTTGCCCACCCTGCTGTAGTATCATCCAGCAGTGTGTCTGGTTGCTTTTCTGTGCAGTCGTTGGCCTTTGTCAGAGTGTCTGCACGTACAACTTGTGGTTCATTAGTTTGGACTTTGTTTTGTCCCTTGTAAATAAGCAGCTCACCTATTATTGAATCCTGCCTGCTGTCCACGTCTACGATTTGGGCCGTCAACATCCCAGCTGCCGTAAGGCGAGAGGCAGGGTACGCTCTGGACGGGTCACCAGTCTTTTACACGACTTGTTGATTAAACATTTAAACAATGAAATGTTCGAAAACTTAGAAAATAAAGATGCTGTAATCTGACAAAACCTGGAAGAAAAAAAATGAACCAGGCAAAGGAGGAAAACCTAGAAAAGCCAACTTTTAGATCTGAGATGGGTTGAAGTCATCAAGCTGACCCTAAACTCATGTCTAAGACCAGCTGGCACGCTCAGTGTTGAGGCATAATGTCAGGTCTTAAATCCGGACTGCAAGATTAAATCTTTAATCACAAAGCAAACCTCCTTTAACTGATTACTCATTTTGGGTAGATAAACTCTAGTGTTTGCTGCCCTGTGGTGTCAGACGGGCTTGTGTTTGTTCGGTTGGTGGAAAAATTCAGAGACCGACAAACGTGCATCTAATTGTTTCTTAGCTCAGGCGTGGCGGAGGATCAGCCTGCTGTCGGACGCCCACAGTAGGTATGAGTATTTTTCTGCTGTCGCTGGGTGGAGAAGCTGTTCAACCACAGCCACACATTCCTGCAGCGAACCAGTCAACACAGACCGGAGGAGCCGAGGGTGCGCCTGAACGTACACTTATGTTTGGAGTGGATCAAGACCTGTTGATAATACTTTACTGTGCAAAACATGGGAGAGAGAAGACAACTTATCGAAATTTATAGAAAGCTTAATGTTTGGATTTAAAGCTGGAGTCCAGGGTGCTTTGGTCAGCTAAAGATAACAAGTTCAAAGTGATATAAAACTAAAATGTAGCAAATCTTCTGATTTGGGAGGTTTTTAAATCAGTTTGACTTTTTTAGATTAAGAAGATGATAACATTAAACTCATTAATCTGAATATTTTCAGTCATCACGTGTCAGGAGTAACAGTGGGAAGTTCTTTAAGATTGTTTTGCAGTATGTCACAGTGCTGCAGACTCTCGTTTATGGCCCTTTTTAGAGATAGCATGAAAGAGCTGGGGCGGGGGGTTCAAAGTGGCTTCCAAAGGCAGCAGCAACTGAAGTCGATCATATTATTGCAGTAAAGTAAGCAAATTCATGCTCTTTGTACTTTCAGTGCAACATTTAAATGACAATGTACTTGGTTAATGAATGGTTGGCAGAACAAGAGTAACCATCTATCACAGCGTTTCCATTTTATGTTCTTCCTCCTTTATGTTTGCTCAAACTCATAAAAGCGTGCAGCACAAAAAACTTCCAATAGCCAAACTTTCCTTTGATCTAAAGTCCAGTTAGCGTGAAACAGAGCCGAGCTAACGGCACCAAAACCTCCAGTTTGGATCCAGTTTTGGTTAAAACGGCGCAGAAACAGACGGTGAGCGGCTGTTCGACATGCTGCTGCCGCCCGACGCTCACAAACTTCTTACCATCCACTAAATATAACATACGTATAGTTCATATGTAATGTTTTTACAAGTTTTAAGGATGTGTAGAGTTTGTTTTCAAAATCCCGTATCAGTGTTGGTTTTGTCCTCAGGTGGTTTGCACAGGTTGGTGTTAGTTTAAGTCAATATTAGGTTAAGTGACGCAAACATGACGGCGCTGCTGGATCATGAAGCGGACTCCGCAGACGCCGCCAATAACAAAGCATTTACTAGATTTAAAAATATGTATGCACATTTAAATTAAGTGCGTGTGAAGCTGAAGTGACCCCAGCAGCATGCGTGATGTCACTGTAACCAAGGCAACAGGACCATTTGCACACCAAACACTCACGCACGCACCTCCGCAAACTCGTGTCGGGAGAGCACACCGGACACCGGACACACTCCCAGCAGCCCTGCATCCAACAACACGCGCGTGCACAAAACCAGTTCTTACGCAGGTATGAATTACACATCACAGTCTCGCATGTTTCCTGAAAACAACACGAGCGTTGATGGAGTTTCGCTGGAAGTGATTACTGAAGTCTGCTCTCACGCGACACACAGCCAGAAACAAACAACCAGAAACCAACCAGCCAACAAGCTCAGGCTGTGAGGAGACGCTGTGCAGAGGCCGCAGGTGTGAGTAATGACCGACTCACCTGCGGGTGGATGATCTCCGCTCTGCGACTCTGGGCTCCTGACCGGCTGAGCGATAAGTGAACAAACTCATCAGCAAACACTGAATTATGTTCTTCCAAAGCGGAGCAGAGACTGGAGCGCTGCAGGTAACCCGAACCTTACCTGCTGCAGGTAGTTTATAAGCCACGCCCCCTCCACAGACCTGTCTGCACGCACGCACACAAAAACACCTGCTGCAGGTCACCTGCATCACGCTGCAATAGCTCGTCCTATTTTGGTTTCCTGGGTCCTATTTCTGTGCCAAACCTTCCTCTGATCTGTCCTCGTTCGCCTCCTTACTCAGAAAACCACGACCTTTCACGTCCTCGTGAAGCTTTTGTGCTTTTCGCTCTTTATTTCACTCGTGTTTAGTCTGTCTGAGGATTGCCTCGGTCCACAGGTGTCTGTCAAGGACGCATAGACGTGCTCCGAGTTCGGAATGGGACGTGGCCACGTCAGTCTGGCCTGCTTTCAATTTGTAATCAAACCATAAAGCAATAAAACTCAGAAACCATCTAGCTCACAACTGTAAACACGCAGCTTAATTTTTAATGAGCAGACACACTTTCCAAGGCCTCACATGTGATGATGCAGCATTTATAATCGCAGCGTTAATTATAAACCTTATTCAGGTATTGTTGTGCTTACCTGAGCTGCCAAAGCACCGACACTGAACCACATTTAGTCTTTAAGCAAAACCTGAAACACAGTCACACACAGCAACACGTTTATGATGAAAACAACACAACACTTGTGCTTACGGGCACCTGCTCCTCTCCAGCTCAGCCACAACACTTCACGTGTGTTTTAAAACACATCCATGTACACAATGTTTAGTTTTTGCACTGTTAGTGGATGAAAAAGTCGACCTTTGAACCCTGGAGAGCTCAGTTCGACTTCCTCACACAGCTGACTGCTACAGACTATTTTAATCTTGCTATTAATTATATAAAGTTAAAGTCAAGCCCTGAAAACTTTGTAAGTTTTAACCAGCAGAAAGCTCAGAAAACATTTGTGTTTTCGGTTCAAAGAGTTTTTTAAAGCCCTGTTTTCTGGGTTGCCGTGGTAACAGATCCCTACTGAAGACAAATCAGCTGTTATTAAAATCCATGAATATCTGTGACTGTGAGGAAAACTCGAGCACAAACACGTGCTGCTTTCTGAAGTGTTGGTTTTATGTTTTGTGGTGTTTGTGTCTCATGAAGCTGCTTCATGATCAGGATTGAAACGTTCCAGGATGGAGATGTGAGCGTCCACCTGAACCAGCAGTTTCACCAGATTTGAGGCTGTTTTCAGATAATTATTCATTTTTCAGTGTTTTGTGTAGTTTAATTATAGCTTTTGGTCTTTTTGTACATAACTGTTGAAATTAAAAACATTCAAAGGCCACAAAAGGAAAAGTGAAGCCCGTGTTGCCGGCCTCGCCTCATTTCCCGGCGCCGTCCTGACCCCTGTGTGAAAACATGCCCAGGCGGAGGCACAACACCTTTGTGCGTTTTATGTGCAGAGGGGAAGGTGTTTGTTCAGCACTCGCGCAGTGACAACATCACCATGGAAAAAACTCGCAGTCCTTTATGAACTGATGTTTTCTTTCCTTTCTTTTGTCCGTGTGATATACGTCTTCATGTCACTCTCTGAGTTTGCACAGTAACTACAGTCGTAATGAGCTGCCTGCACATACGGCCGTTTCCTCAGCAGTGAGGACAAAAAAAGGCAGACATTTCAAAACCTGACAAAAAAATGTCTTTATATTTGCAAGATAATGTTTTGGTGCCAGTGTTCAGACAGAAGGAAATGTGAGATGTTGAGATGATCAAAAACATGCTTATTTTAAAACTTTCTTCTTATATATTTTCTTCTTTTTTTGCTGTTTTCTTTCCTAAAACTGACCCAGATATCCATCGTGCGTCTGAGCCAGCCTGAAACGAGCCTGGTGTAAGTCCAGAAAACCATTATGAGTGACCGTGGAGGCCCTTACATTGTAAATGAAACACATCTGACAGCTAACAGAGCCTGCATGTGACGTACCTCAGACTGTGCTCTTCGAGTCTCTGCAGGCTGATGTCACAGCGCTCTGTGAAACAGTCACGACCTTCAAACATCTGATTCATGTTTCTGAAAGCAAATTTTCATCTCTCTGGTCTCACGTGTTCATAATTCGTGTCAGTGTATACAAGATGAACATTTTCTACTTGTAAAGAGCTGAAAAGTCCACATTTGAAGGTTGAAGGTGTGGGTGATGGAGATGAGATGTGATGTTCATGTCTAAGAAGACAGATTACCGTTAGGTGACCATGTCATGTGAGGCTTTGATATCAGGCTGGAGAGATGAGTTAGCATCATGGATCGTGTTAACTGCTGGTTTGGCAAGCTAACAAACTATTTCCTGTCTGATTTTGTTATCAGTGAGATTACAAAGGGAGAGACAGTTAGCCGTGCAAAAGTCTTGAGTCAAACCTTCCAAGGAGCCAAATGTCTGGTAATGTCTTAAAGCAGCGGTCTCCAACCTTTTTTGCGCCACGGACCGGTTTATGTCCGACAATATTTTCATGGACCGGCCTTTAAGATAAATACAACAAAATAAAACTAGTACTGGTATCGAAAAAAAGAAGATTTATTCACAACACACGTGGAAAGACCGGGAAAACCGAGTTAACGATAAAAACGATAACAAACTAACGCTGAAAACCGATAAAAACCCTGAAAACCAGACATTTCACACCTGAGCCTCAACTCTCGCGGCCCGGTACCAAACGACTCACGGACCGGTACCGGTCTGAGACCCGGGGGTTGGGGACCGCTGTCTTAAAGTGCTCCTGAGCAACAGTTTTCCTTCTGGAGACCTGTCAGAGTTTTCCTTTGGACACCAGCTGCTTTTTCACAGGAACGATAACGCAGACGTATGAATCGTTCAAGCATGAAGGGCTCCCAACGAACAAGGTTGTCTAAACATCGCAGAGGACTGAGCAAAGAACCAGGTCTAAAAAGTATCTTTAGACACCTTGTTACCAGCAGCCTGGCACACAACACATTTTTGAACAATTTCTTTAGTTGAATCTATAAAAAATCTCAAAGAAAACACAGTTTGACAGCATGAAAGAATATTTCTGCGCAAACAAAAGAGCTGTTAGAAATTCTGAGGAAGCTGGGCAAAAGAAGTGTAACGTCTAAAAAACTGTCTGCAACAAATGAACAGCGTCTGAAAGAAACAGGAAAACAATCCAGCAAAGAGCTGAGACGAGAGCAGAGAGACGATCGGGACCTTCGGCTGATCGTCTGCTGTTCTCTGAAGTCTCAGCAGAAATGGTCTCAGTGAAGGACGGCTGTCAGGAAGCCGTGCTTAACGAAGGGAGAGGTATGAAACTGGACTGAAGACCAGAGGAACCGGTCTGATGGAGAGATGGACCCACGGTCAGGAGGAGGTCAGCAGTCGGAGTCTGCAGCCATCTGTGAACACGCTGGAGGCTCTGCCATGTTTGGCTTTTTAATCGCTGATGTTGGAGATCCTTCGAAACTGCTGGAACGCAGACGACGCCATCAGATTTATCTGGAAAGCAGCTGACTGATAACAGCGTCACTGTTTTCCTTTTCTTTCTTTTTTCTTTTGCTTTGTTTTAGTTTATGTTTTCATACATTTCAATAAATATATTTTCTGTAATATAAAGAGAAGGGGGGTGGCGTGAGACTCGCCCAACACTGCATTCACTTTTCATTTGTAACGTAGCATCTCTGGGCCATAACGTGAACGACATGTTGGATGATTAACCATCCATGATCATCATCGTCCAAATCACAGATTTATAACACAGAGCTGAATCTGACAGCTGAAGTTTATCTGTTGTGGGGGCAGACAGCAGAACAAAACTGAGCCTCAAAAATACTTTTGAACTTGTGGGGACCAGGATTTTGGTCCCCACAAACATATGAATACATGCTCACAAACACACATTAAAAAAACAGACAGAAGAAATCAAAGTCCTGCCATATTTTGAGGAATTGTAGACACGTGAGGCTCATTTGCATATATGTAAATGAGGGGACACACTCTGGGCCATAGATTAGCGCAATGAGTTTATCGCTATACAATTATGTAAATGAGGCCCGGTGTTGTAGGACAGTTACGTAAGGCGGCGTATTTCAAAGAGAGGTTTAGTAGGAAATTACATAAGATGCTGGTTCTGAGGCTATTTACGGCCACGGCGAACGGCGTGCTGCCAACACAATCCCACCAGGACAATGAGCTGTATTTATGGCTACGAGTAAAAGGGGATTTAACGGCCGACATGAGCCAGGGAGCTGGTAAATTTAGGTTGTAGCTGCTTGGTTTGTCACATCTGCCAGTCATGGGAAGCTCTTTTTGTTCAAAAGGTTTTTAAAGTTCCCTGTTTGATAAACTCATATTTAATGGTCTCCTGCTGGGTGGTTGCTCTCAGCCACACTCTGATCAGCTGACTTTCAGACTCAAAACTAAGCAGATTTGAATTTGGACCAAGGAAAGAATCCACATCACCTCTCTCTGCTCTGTTTTGTCATTTTTGGCCCAAAACAACTGTTTACACAAAAATCTTGCCAAGTTCAGTTTTTGGTGCCACTGAGCCGAATGGATGACCTTGTCATGGCCCCATCTGTCGCCTTCACGCTGATTCTGGCTCTCTCAGCTCACCATGATAATAATTCATGGACTGATCACGGCTCTTATTATGTTGGACTTGCTTTTTCTTATGGTTAAGAGCATAAACATATTTTTGTACTTTCAATAATTATATCTGTCCATCCTGCTTGGTGCCTTTATGAGGCTTAGACGCTGCTTTAAAGCCCGTATCCACCTCTTT
Organism: Haplochromis burtoni; assembly: GCF_018398535.1. Lineage (NCBI taxonomy): Eukaryota > Metazoa > Chordata > Actinopteri > Cichliformes > Cichlidae > Haplochromis > Haplochromis burtoni. The sequence goes on from NW_024582484.1 coordinate 594,866, forward strand.
TTTCTTTAATGATGTTTCTTTACCTGCAGAGGGTGTGAAGGGAACAGAAAATGAAAGAAATGGGTGATTATGAGGAGTTTGGGGTGGGTAGTTGGGCAGACAAAACACTGGACTGGACTTGAAGTTGTTGTTTATTTCCAGTTTCACACAAAGAGTCAGTGTTGCTTGTTTTTGTCCGTTTATAACCTTTAATCACATGACTGTTACTGTAGCAGTGATGCTGAAGGTGCTTGAACCTCAACAAAACTCACCTGATGTGCAAAACAAAACAAAAATCTTGATTGACTGAATATTTTCTTCAAACTGAGCCGAGGCCTGAGTGGCAGCTGAAACTAACTTTCATCCAATAAACATGAACGACTGTAGAAAAGTTCGGGTTCTGTTCTCCAGTATTTCCTTTAATCGATAAAACCTTTTTATTTTTGTTTCTCATCTTAACCTTTTGAAGCCCGAACCATAAAATAATCCCCAGAAAATTATATTTTCTTGAAAATGACAAATTAAAAGACAATAATAATAATAATAATAATAATAATAATAATAATAATACATTTTATTTGAAAGCACCTTTCAGAACACTCAAGGACACTGTACACAGTAGAATAATAAAAGCAACATAAAAGCCAGAGTTTACAGAATCATAAAAGCATAAGACATAAAACAAATTTAAAATAGCAGATTTAAGAGGTTATGTGGGATAAGCTATTTTGAACAAGTGAGTTTTGAGTTGGGACTTAAAGAGAAAGAAGGAAGAGATATTTCTTAAATCAGGAGGAAGGGAATTCCAGAGTCGAGGAGCAGAGCAGCTGAAGGCCCTGCTCCCCATGGTGGAAAGACGGGGGGAGGGGACGGAGAGAGAAAGGGAAGAAGAAGATCTGAGACATCGAGATGTGGCGGTGATCTGAACCAGAGGAGAGAGATATGGAGGAGAGAGATGATGAATAGCCGTACAATTGATGCTGCTGCAGGACAGGAGTGATGTGGTGGGCAGAAGGGGTCCTGGTGATGATACGGGCAGCGGAGTTCTGGACGCGTTGGAGCTTGTGGATGGATTTTTGAGTAAGACCCAAAAGAAGTGAATTACAATAATCGATCTGGGAAGTAACAAGGCTGTGGACAAGAATGGCAGCGGCATGTGGGGAGAGAAAAGGACGGAGACGATTAATGTTGCGCAACTGAAAATATGCAGACCGAGTGACGTTATTAATGTGTGAATTGAAAGATCGAGTGCTGTCGAGGATGAGACCCAAGCTTTTCACAGAGGAAGTAACAGAGAAACTGTTGGTTCTGGATAATGTTGATTTAGTGCCGACCAAGAGGAACTCGGATTTATTACTATTGAGTTTGAGAAAATTAGAAGAGAACCATGAATTTAGTTCAGCTAAGCAGAGGGTGAGGGAGGATGGGGGGAGAGCAGAATCAGGTAAAAGGTAAATATTAATTTGTATTATGAGTTTTCATTTGTTTACATTGGCTACATTCTGCTGTTTTTCTTTTTTTATTCACTAAAATGTACTGTACAATTTATTTTGGCTTTTCAGGGGCTGATGTAGAGGTCTACGAACTCATGTATTAAATATGATACACTCCATGTTAAAGGGTTACGCATTAGGACAGGCGGTTTCTCTGTAGCGTTGCTGCCCAGTACTGAAGTGAAGTCGACTGTGAAGTTTGAGTAATCTTATCTTGCATTGCATTGGATCCGGGTCAGGACACAACGGTCTGAGCAGAGCTGCCCCGGCTAGCTAGCTATCCTCCAGCTAGCTAGCTAAAACTTCTTTCTGTAAAGTTTCAAACACATCTGTGACAAAGGATCGCTCTGAAAGCCCACAGTCAGGTGCTGCTGGGCACTAATCTGACTTACTGTCAGGAATGCAAACCAACCTGTTGCTGTGGTTGTACAGGAACTACATCCAACCATTGTTCAGTATGGGAATGGGGAAGATTGTCTTCTTAGAGAAGTATGGGGTACGGGCCATATGGCGTTAATAAAATAAAAGCTTCCGAATTACTGTATCCATGGTTACCCTTGAGTAAAACATTAGTTTCATCAGAATTAAACAAACACCTTCCCCCCACCCCTGCCCACCCACCTCACCAATCTGAGTCTCGGTCTGAGTAACCCTCATCACTCACATACAGACTCTATATTCAGACGAGTCTTTTCTTTGCACCTTCGAGCACTTTGCTCTCCAGAGTGTGCCTTTCTATTGTTTTGTATATATTTCTCTAGTTTGTATAAATCTCTTCTCTTTACTATTTATTCCTGATGTCTTTACTATTTATATAGTTTTTACTCCTGCACGGTTGGCGTGGAGCACCCATAATTTCGTTGTACCAGGACAATAAAGGGTTTTTCTTCTTCTTCTTAAAACAGAAAATGCTGGATACAAAACCCAGGATCATGACGTGCGCTCCTGTCCATGAATATTCATGTGTGGTTTTCAGTGATTGATTAGCCTCACTTGGGTCTAAGAGCAACTTAAACCGGTGGATAGGGATGACGCCGTTACTGAGCTGAGTGCATCCCTCTGATGGAGAGAAGATGCTACAGAGCGGCTGTGGAGGATTAGCTGATGGCAGTTTGATGGGGGCTGCATCTCTTGGCTTCAGTGGGCTAAGGCTCCTAGGGCAGAGAATGGGAGTATCTATGATAGTGTTAGCATCAGGGCCTGCTTCAGAGGCAGAGATAGCACTGATTAAACTTCAGGCAGTGTGGCGACAGAACAGATTTTCTGTGCCAGGGTTTCTATGGCCTAAGAGATTCATCTAAATCCAAAAGATTCAGCTTTCAGGTTTAAAGGAAACTTGAGATCATTGTACAGACACTCAAGATATCGGTCAGCTATTTCAATTCTGCCCAGAGTGCAGGAGGGGCCATAAAAACAGAGCGTAGGACAAATATCTACTGCGTGTGCACCAAGTCTGCACTTGGAGGCAGGAGGGCTCAGCAGTGGTGTAAATAACGTCATCGCTCCCTGTGGTTAGAGTATTTTTACATATTCCTAATAAAACTCCTTGTTTGGAGGCGGCTGTAGATCGTGATTTTAAAATAAAACAGCCCAGTGGGAATCAAACCTGCCTGGACCTAAGACGACGAACACAACACAAACTAAAACCACCAGATATGATGATAACGCCGAGGTTTCGTTTTCTCTTAGAAACAGTTTTTTGCGTGCTTCTCTCCAGTCTTTTATATTTAACACCTGTCATACTAACAGGACAGCACAGTGGTGCAGTGGTTAGCACGTCCTGTGTTCGTCTGGAGCCGTGGCGTGGAATTTGCACGTTCTCAGTGCGGGCTCTCTCCAGGTACTCCGGCTTCCTCGCACAGTCCAAAAACTTGCATGGCGTTTCTAAATTGGCCGTAGGTCTAAACAGTTGTCTGGCTCTCTGGGTGGCCCCGCCTCTCGCCCTGTGACAGCTGGGATAAGCTCCAGGCCCCCGTGACCATGAATCAGATAAGTGGAAGACAATGAACGGTAATGTTAACGTATGGATTTTCATGGTGTTTAGCTTGAAATCCAAGAACATACCAGTGTTACTGATGGATGTGTGAGTAAAATTGCAGCTTGTATATTTGGTATAAAAGCCTTCAGGCTCACATTTCCTGGAGCTGATTTGTGTGCGATTCATTCAAGAGCAGAGGGAACATGTGGACTTCAGCACACTCTCCGACCTCCTCACCTTTCCGCCTCGATGCCCAAACAGCCTTTTGTTCTCTAAACTGACCAATGGCACGCCTGCCTGTCAGGCCGTCAGCCAGTAACAGCTCCTGTTATGATGCAAATGAGCCAATCAGGACTCCATATGTGCCCCCAAAACCGACCAATGAGAAGGCAGTTAGACTACCCAGTCTTTACGCCTGACCCAACTCCACCCGTGAACACACGCTGCGGGATTGAACTCCACTCGGCCGTTCTTTGTGTTGTTCACTGTACACTTGTGCTCTGTGTGTGTGCGTCTCCTGACCTTTACAGCTACATCGGCTGCGACCTTTTTAGCTGCATTTTATCTGACACGCTAAGAGGAGAAAAATGACAAAAAAGGGTCAAATGTCTTGTTTTTGTTGTCCTTGTTGTTAATCGCTGACATTTTCTCACATTTTCACCAGGCGACCACGACGCACCGTGCACTGGAGCTGAATTTGCATTTTAATCGCACCTGAAGAGCCGAGACGGCTCCACAGACCTGAGAATAAAGAAACTGATGCAACAGCTTGGAGTCACTTCATGATTGTCTGTTTGTCTCATTTGTGCAAACTAAATGATTCAAACATCAAAACTGCTTCATGGTGGGACAGTTTTCAGGTCTGCATTTTTGCACACCGTCTGATCTTTGAGAAATGAACATTTGTTTCTGTCATTTTCAAATACTGACTAACACTCGTCCCTGGAAGGCTGACACAGTCAGTCTGTGCCCCTCGGAGCAGTGACAAACATATATGAACAACCACACACAGTAAAAATGGCCATACAGCCTTTTTAACGCCCACCAGGGGGCGATACCTGTGGCTGCAAAAAGACAGGAAAACGCCCCTCTGTGACCAAAAATGGGAATGTTATACTTGTGGGGACCAACAGTCACTTGTGAGGACAAAAGTGCCCGTCCTCACGAGTTTTGGTTTTAGTGTCAGGGTTAAAGTTAGCTTATGGTTAGGTTTAGGCTGAGGGTTAGGTTTAGGCCTATCCTTCAGCATCAATGAGATGTCCTCTCTAAGATATCAAAACGAGCATGTGTGTGTGTGTGTGTAATCCTGTCTTTATCCTTTTCTTTATTTCACCAGCTGATCAGTGTCCTCGCCTGCTGTTCGACATGCTGTTGTTCTTTTGGAGGACTGTGTGGAAGCACATCACTGTTAGGTTAGAGCAGTGATTCTTGAGATAAGGGACAAAACCCAATTTTGTGGTTAAAAATATGCATACAAGTGTTACCCAACTGCGTAAAAGACAAACCAAGGCAATGTTTATACAACAAAAGTATGATTTTGCATTTTTTATACATATTTATTTATTTTAAATGGTACAATACATTACCAGTACCTTAAAAATCCACTGTCCAGAAGCAGTTGTGATAATATTAAAATACAGAAAAAGAAAATTAAAAGTAATATAAAATTAAACATCATGGCTCTCGTCACTAAGTCTTTAAGTCAATACCTTATATAATATCAAAATATGCAATTGAAAATTTATTTTTACATATTTTTTAAGTGATTAAAATCGTGTCCAGAGTTTTTGTCAACACCATCAGATTTTTTTAAAAGTACAAAAAAATCAGGAATTATTGTGGGCAGCTTACACTCTGAGGACCCCTTTACCACTTCCTGTTTGAGACACATGCCATGAGGTCACTGCTGTGATAATTTGTTTGTTTTTATTTCATTTATTGCACACCTTTCTGATAAAACTCTGTGTCACAGCCATAGTGCGTCGTAATCCAAGATTTAATTATTTTTTCTTGTAAAAACAACCTCATTTAGGTAGATTGTTGAGGCCATAAGCAGCTGATGAAAAACAAGATGGCTTCTGTCAGAAAAACGTGTTATGAGAGAAAGTCGGGTATTGTGTCAACACCATCAGGATTTTTGTCTGACGGTGTTGAACTTTTTTAATGGTGTGGACAAATGTCACAAATGTGTGCTATTCACCACTTATATGAAGTTATTTTTACTAATATTTCAGTCATATTACTTCTTGTGTATTTTACTGATATTTCTGCTTCACAGGTGTGTCAAATATTATCACATTTGCCTTATCTTGAATCTCATTGTTTATGTTTACATTATTAATCCTGTAGGAAAATGCTTAGTCCTCTGCATTTAACCCATTCACTCAGTGATGCAGTGGGCAGCTACCGATCCAGGATAGCCGCTGTTCGTTGGATTTAAACACCCAACCTTCCGATCATGTGGCATCTGCTGAGCTAGCTGTGGCCCGACTGCTGTGATGATGTATGAATCCTGCTTCCGGGCCAAACTACTCTGTGTTTATTAAGCCTGTTGTGCTGTTAAAATGTTTTAATGCTTTTTATCTTGTTCTATTACATCTGAACAAGCCCCTAAAAACAGCCAGTGATCACTGTCAGCCTAACCATCAGAAACCCTGCATTAACCTTTATCAAGTGGAAAAAGGTTAGCGTTCGTCCTCCAGCTTCACTGAGTTTATGCTAACATAGCTGTGTCGCTAGCAATCACGTAGCACATCACTATATAGCAGCTAGCCCAACTTCAGTAACCTGACAAACGTCACTGCTGTTTAGTTTTCCGTCTCCATTTATGTTGGAAGTGATAGCAGAGCTGGTGTATCATGTTCAGGTGGAAACAATCTAACTTTAACTCTGTTAAATTTCATATATTCTGTTTTCATGGATGCCTGGATGTTACCCCTGGTAGAGCCACACTGATCATTTTATTAAAGATGAAAGAATTTAGACAGTTTGTAACTCTCAGTGATGCCGCAGAGTTCCTTTGACTTTGGGACCTGCAGCAGAGTTTGGACCTGGAAACAGCTAATGACATCAGACTTAATGGCTGGATAGCATCTCTGTTGCTTAATGCATAATTGTGTTGTGAATATTCATCCATAAGGTTCAGAAAAATTATAGTAATTACAAGATGGTACATTTCAGGCTAGAATAGCAAAGGGGAAGCTGTCAGAGGAACGAAAGAGAAGGAACTGGGATGATCAAAAAAGAAAGAGAGAAAAAATTAACAGTCAGCCCGAGTTGAAGAAAGAGTTTCTCATAAAGGGAAAGATGGAGAAATAGAGTGAAAGAGGGAAAAAAAAAAAAGAACATCAGTGATCTGAAAGGAAGAGAAAAAAGTCAGAAGAGAAGGTTTTGGAAACGAGCACAGAGACAAAAGGAGAGAAAGTCCAGCAGCGTCTAAACACAAGCACAGAGAACTTTAGGAATCAGGAGCAGGCGGCTGCTTGCTGGCGAACTATTAAGATGCAGAACTTGATGTGTGCAAAAACAGAATTGTTATGATGTGTCTTGTGATATTACAAAGGTTGCTAAGGTTTAATGGTCATTTTGAAAGAAATAATATCTTGTTTTATATCTTGTCGCCTCTGTCAGTGCGCCCCAGGGTGGCTGTGGCTACAATGTAGCTTTTACCAGTGTGTGGATGTGTGTGGATGTGGATGTGTGGGTGTGTGGGTGACTGGATGTGTAAAGTGCTTTGGGGTCCTATAAAGGCTATATAAATACAGGCCATTTACCATTTTCTACTCGTGTGTCACCACCGTCAGCACCTTGTCAACTCCATAATATGGAGTTTTGGTTTATTTTTCTCTTTTGGAGAACCGAGACATATATTTTCCTCCCTCATGATCTTCCAATAAAAATAAGTAATTTCCTCAGTAAATGTGTAATTTGCATTCTGCTCAATATGATTGTTTCTTATAGAGATTAAATACAAGCTTCTGAAAATATGTATGACTGTAACTCTAATAATAAAAATCTCGAGGGAGAACAAAGGGAAGCGGCGGCGGCCTAGAGGGAAGCGAGCC
>NW_024582484.1:613192-635078 GCF_018398535.1 Haplochromis burtoni
TGTCCAAGCATTTCACTACATATCGTACTGTGTATGACTGTGTACGTGACAAATAAAATTTGAATTTGAATTTGAATTTGAAAAAAAGCCAAAACAATCTTACTTTTAAATGTGGTAATTACTTTGAAAACACATGTGCATAAACAGAATAGAGAAGCTGCTAATAGTCAAAATAGCTGAAACAACTTAATTTAAAATATATATTTTTGCATTTCTTTGAAAAAAACCTCGCACTTCTCCAGCAAAAACACAAATGATTAAAAAATGTTACACCTGGGAGACCAAAACATGGTGAGACAGCCACAACTTTGTGTAACAATTATATATAAATATGTTTTGGAAAAATCACAAAATATATTTTAGAAAATTAAAACCTGTTTTGTCCCTGATCTCAGGAATCACTGAGAGACGAGTAACACAAACAGAGATACAACCCTGGGACCACAGATCCAGAGTAAAACTGTTTCTGCACGTTACCTGAAATCTAGGCTACATTCACGCTCTCAATTTCTGATGGGTGTAAAACAGGAATTATTCTTTCCATGTCCGTGAGTCCACTGGTCTCTGCTTGGGTCCCAGTGATGTTAATCTGTGTTATCAGACCTTTAGCCTGAGGATCTGTGCAGACACCAGCGTGCCTTTATTTGTTTTACCATGAGGAATCATCTCCATAGAGAGCAGCAGCCACACGTGGTTGATTGATGACCTGATGCTGCAGAGGTGAGAAGTAGCATGTCCAGGTCTAAGACCTTTGTTCTCAGTAGGAAAATGATGGAGTCCTAACTCCAGATTAAGAATGTGGAAGAGTTTAAGTATCTCAGCGTCTTATTCAAGAGGGAGGGAAGGAGGGAGACTGACAGACTGCATTAGTGAGAGGGCAGTCAACCCGCATTTCACTGCTCACCTTTGATCATCACTTTGAGTGACTAAAAGAATGTGGCAGAAATCAGCTTCCACTAAAGGACTTCCTGTTACAGATAGCTCCCTCATTCAGGAGGACTTGAGAGTAAACCCACTCCTCCACCTTCCAATGCTTCATGGTTCACCTCAGGGACGTTCAACTCAGAGGGCACACACTAAACATCGACCAGAACCAGGATGTGCAGATTACCCCTTTTAGATGGCTTGGAAGAGCTGAAGCAGCTGGTTGGGAGAGGGAGGTCTGGAGGTCTTTACTTAGACTGCTGGCCCTGGAACCTGAACCTGGATAAGCAGCAGAGATGGATGGATGGATGGATGGATGGATCAACATCAGAGTCTAGGCCCTCTTCCAGTTTGGCCCTGAGGGCAGTCAGACCTGATCCAGGCTCCACGGTGCCGTTAGAGGTCAACGTCTTTGAAAGTTCAGGAAGTGTCAGAGCTTTGAAATCTGACGATTACTTTACAGTCATGTCAGACTGAAAAGACTTATTCACAACCAGCACTGTCCCATCCAGCCCCTGTGTCTCTTTCTTCTTCATCCTTGCTAGAAGCAGAGTTCAGCGCTCAGCTCCGTGGAAAGCTGGGGGCGCATTTCATTCATTAGACGGAGTAAAGACGGGCGGATCTCTCTGAGGTCTCTGCAGAAGAAAAAAAATCCTGCAGAGCTGAGTTAAATCAAGCGCGCCTGAAGAGAGATCACATTATTCAGAGAAAGACTTCTGTACCGCCTCAGGTGTGGAGCAGCACAGCAGGATGGAGGCTGTGTGTGTGTGTGTGTGTGTCCTGTGGGGTATGCAGCACTGTGCTGTGAAGGTCGGACAGTTGTCTAATGACTGTCTAGCGAGTGTGTGTCTGTGAGACAAAGAGAAGAGAGCCAGAAGTCTCTCGAGGGTTATTTTAAATCATATACGTTACATTTAAGGCGGAAACAGGTGTAAGGTGGCAGCAGAGAGAAAGGGCGAGCCACATTAAGAAAGACTGGTGTGCTGAGAGGGAGAGAGAGATGGAAGCTGAATGACAGATAAGTCGGTGAAAACATAAAAGAGGAAAACACAGACGTTACATAATGGTTTTTACCAGCCGTCTGTCTGCGCCGCCGCCTGCTGGTCACAACGGCGAACTGCAGCGTCTGTGAACAATCACTCAGAGTCGTCATGATGTAAGTACGCTGAAAAATAACAGAGAGAGACCCTCTGTTGGCGCAACATCCATGAAATCAAATGCAAACAGGAGGAAGAATAAAACTTTTGAGCTGCACAGTTTCGTTTTGTTCCAAAGAGTCAAATCACAGTTTAAAAGAACGAAACTCAGGCTTGATTTTAAAGTGCCAAGCAGAAAGCAACACAGTAAGCTAACACCACATGAACACGTCGAGCCAGCTAGTTTAACAGTTTAACAGGTACTTTAAACTTCAGCTCCTCCCTCTTGGATGGGACAGTTTGTTGTTCTCTTATTTAAGGACAATTTAATCCAAATTCCATTTTAACTCATTTTTCAGAAATTTGCTGCAGTTTAGTTGGAGGTAAACGTCATACATTTACGATAAAAGGTTTTATTTGAAAATGTAAAAAATGTTTCCTTGTTTTTGATTTATTTCTCATGACAGACCGCTTGTGCTACTTGCAGTACCTCCATGAGCCACCAGGGGGCCACATTTATAATTCATTAATTAGAAATGTTTTTTATGTTGATAAAAATGTCATCACTGCAGTTACAAATAATAGGACGTTAAAGACGAGGTCCAGGTAACTGTGAACACGCTAAAGCAGCACAGAAGTCTTTTACTGTGATTTCCTTCCAGACTTTCTTCTAAAAATGAAAAAAGGCGCTTACATGTAAACGTCAGACACACAGACTCAGTATTTCCAAACTCTCTATGATGAGTCATCCACGGAGCAGAGACTCAGACAGCAGCAGAACAACAGACTGAGCTCTGAACAGTTTCTGATAACGATCCCAAATGCCCTCGCTACGATCAGCTGATCCGAGCAGACAGACAGAGGGGAGCGATCCTCTGCTGTCCTCATCGATAAATAACCAGCGTCACTCTTACCCCCCCTCGTTCTGTCTCCTGTCCTCAGATGATTCGGGTCGTCGCCGGGTTCCAGGCCGAGGCTCTCATCCTTTTATGCCTCATCACAGCATCTTTAAAGAAGGTGAACAGCTCGTGGACACATTTTCTGAAACTTTCCTGGGCCTTCACCTGTTTCCTCTGACCAGCTGTTCATACTGCACTGCTGATTATGTTTATTTAACCTTTATTAACACAGCTCCTCCCCCTGAAACTCTTATTTGTTTAATAAAATGTAACATGTACATGTCAGGACGTTGTATTCTTCTTTCCCCGGGCTGATCGCAGATGGCTGCCCCTCGCTTCTCCTGGATAGTTCTTCCTGTTAAACGGGAGTTTTTCCTTCCCGCTGTCACCCAGCGCTGCGGAGAGGGCATCGTCTGAGTGCTGGACTCTTTAACACTGTAGCGTCTAACAACATAAAGCACACGGACGTTGTTGGGATTTGGTGCTACATGAATAAAACTGAAGCTGCACACACAGCCCACTGTGATCTTATGCGGAGTCAGAATGGTGGAACTATTCAAAGTTGGGCTTAAACTATAAGAAATGAAGTTATAGAAATCTTTCACGCCATTCTTTGGTGCGGTATGAATCGCCACTGCGTCTTATTCTTTATCTGGGAATTATTTTTATTTCATTAAAGTGCAGCAGCAGGTCACCGTGGGTTCAAAGATGGTACGATGCCCCCCTGCCAGTACCCGGGCCTGCAGCCCGACCGAGCTCCGCTCTCTGTCTGTGACTCGTGGAGAAGATGCCAAGAGGAACTTTGCAATGAGCTTTGCTGTCTCGTTGCTGTTTGCCTTTTACTGCTGACCAGCGTTGAAAACCCTCCAAAAACAGACCGAGTGAGGCGTCGTAAAACTGTGCTGCTGAGGCAACAACGCAGTTAAAAAGCAGCCCAAACACAGACTGAAGGAACCCTGAAAGCAGCTGATAAAAAGGCGCAGCCAGTGAACCTGTGCAGAGCTGCAGAGTGCTGACACACATCCCCAAAACATGAACAGATCCAGCCCAGAGGAGCACTGGGCAGCAGCACTGCAGGCGCAGGGAGGAGACGACAGATGAGGAATGAAACGTGCCCAGAAAGCCCTGCGAGTGAACCCCCGCCGCGCTCACTGACCAGCAGCCAGAACCAGACAGCGAAGCGGGGAGGGAGGGGCTGGGTGTCTGGAGCCCAGCTCGGAGAGCAGTCTGGGCATCACCACGATTTGCTGATTCACGCTGAGAGCGACGAGGCAGACGTAAAGCAGTCAGCAGGCACAGAGGGGAAAGGAAGCTGCAAGGCAAAATAAGATCAGGTCCACGACCGCGGGGCCTGCGCACCCACTATCATTCATCTGCACGCGCTGAATCACGAGAAACGCCAGTTGTTGGGGCGGATGCTGCCTAAACCCTGTGTGACCTCTGCCGTTCTCCTGATGCTTCAGACCAAGCTCGTTCCTTTCTCCAGCTTTTACCATCACAGATGAACAAACACGATGCAAATGTCACAGTAAAGGTAGCACGTTACTGTTATCCCTCTGCCTGCCTCCAGTGGACATTAGAGGAACTGCACGTTGCTGCTCAGGCTTGTATCTTCACAGCTTGAGTTTCACGTCCAAAGCCACGCGAGGGTCATCTGCAGAACTTTATCTGCTCACTTAATGAAGAAAACACAGAGGAGCCAACAAATCCAGCTTTCTGTGAACGGACCAATTAAATCTGCTCCCCTGATATAAACACAAGCTGCATATTAAAGCTATATTTCTAACCTTCCTGAAATACCAGAGCCCTTATTATTTGATAGCATTTTGTCGTCCTCTATAATATTCAGACTTTACACAGACGGTGAGCACTTTTTGTATTTTTCCTTTAATGAGCTACTTTATTTGATCATATTTTATTTTGTCAAACTCCTCTTTTTTGTGTTTTGGGCTGTGATTACTGTTCTGGATGTTACAGTAACCCTTTTAATGTGATTTAAAAGACAGTTTTAAAAAGCTCAGCTTCTAGACTCTAATCCAGGCTTTTCTGAGTTGGTTTTTGTCTCTATCTTATCAAATCTCTGTAGAAACTCTGCACAGGTTTAAATGTTCCCTTTGATCTTTGAGAAGTTGCTCTTTAACTGTCAGTTTCTCCTTTTCATTTCTTAACGATCCCTCAGATTTGAGGAGGAGACTTCAAAGAGAGGAAAGTCATTGATCTTCCTTCACTGTCCTGTTCATGCAGGGGTCTTATTAGCCTGTATGTAAGATGAGACTGACGTGATGAGGCCAATAAAACGCTGCTTTCTACCTGTGATTAAAACTGTCAAATGTTCTGAACTGTATATACAAACATGACAGCTCCTCTAAACCTCTGATGGAAACTTTTATCAGACTAATGTCTGAGAGCAGTTTGAGGCGCTGAGCCTTATTTTTATGGTTGTGTTCAGTGTTGGATCCCTGCTGGGTTTCATGCTGGACTTAAGATGATCAAACCAGAAAAAAAGTGAGAAAAGCTCATCGAGCTTTTGATGCTTTGATGTCTCCAGTTTGTGAAATCTCCACATGATGAAAGCAGCGATGCACAAACACGCTGGTTTCACTCCAGAGCTTTCATGCTCTCGGAACCACGTGACCGTTTTTATTTCTTATTAAACTTTTCTTTAAAAAAAAACCTAAAAGCTTTATTGGTAACAGTGCAGGAGGCCTGTTAGCAGATTTGTATATGTAACTAAAACTGGACTGCGGCGACATCTGGTGGTCACCAGCACACACTGCAAGAAATAAATACATAAAAAAATAAAGAATGAAATAAATATACAACATATGAAATTCATGAAATAAATAATTTAAAATTAAATAAAATTAAAATAAATCGTTCCATTGTCGCTTATTAAATACAACAAAAATATCTATCTAAATATCATCTACATTGTGAAGAATGTTCATTTACGTACATAAAAAAATAAATAATTATCTGGTTGCTTGTGTGACGGAAGATAAATAAAATAAAAATAAACATAAATAAACGAATTTTATTAGAGTGTTTAATAAAAATAAAATGGATAAAAAACCATTTAAAGTTTTTTTTCAGTATAATTCGCTCTGCCTGCTTTCATAAATGATGATCCTCTCTCCTGTATTTTAAAATGTTTGTCAAAATACGGATAATTTACGGTAAAAGACCCGTTTTAAATTTACTTACTAAACATATCTCGAATATTATTTTAAATCATATTCGAAGCTAAAGAATAAAGAGGAGTTTTGGGTCTTTCAAACGGAACTAAAGGGATTTAAATGTAAAACGTCGTGAGATGAAAAGTAAATCTCGTATGTATCAAACTATTCTGTTCTTACACAGAGTTTCCAAATGTAAAGAAGTGTGTCTTTCGTACACTATGGGTTTTTACATAATGTGGTTTCATTAACATTTAATCTATGAGGGTTTGATTCGCTCCAGTCTTGGCTGTTGTCTCTGAGGCGTTTACAAACTTGGGTTAATTAAGATCCAAAGTCTTTCATCTTTTCAGAGTGAAACAAAAGTTGAACTTTTAATCAAAAACTTCTTTAACAGCTAAAACTGCGCCATCACTGATGAAGGAGCTCTTTGAAGTTACAGGTAACACACCCATTACAGAAGCTGCTGTCAGTCATCGTCCACTTCAAACCATCAAAGGGTCAGGGGTCAAATCAAAGTCCAGATTTCTTCTCATGTCTGAATTCAGGAGCTGATTAACATGTTAAAGAGCAGAAGGTGTTTAAAGGTGGACGCTGGAGCTCTCGGGTCACAGAGAGAAACCATGGACCGAGGCCGAGTGTCGGACTTCAGCATCGAGCGCATCCTTTCCCCGCAGCTCGGCCCGAGGCCGCCGCTGCAGGACTTTCCACCGAACGGGTATCACCGGGGGGTCATCGGCAATGTCAGAGCTCCCTCGCCGGTCCAGGTCCCGTTACAGGCGATGGGCTGCCAGCAGTGCAGAGAGATGAGCTTCGGAGAGGAACGATTCCCGCTTTACAGACCCGCTGTCCATCAGCAGCACTTCTACTCAAACCCCGGAGTTTACGCGCACTTCAGCCAAAACCGTGCCGGTAAGCAGAGCCTCTCACAGTTCAAGTTTTATTTCTTCACCAAAACTTTGAGACTCTTTTTTTAAAAATGGGAAACTTTTATTATTTTTCGGATTTAGTCACAGTCAGGATGTGTTTGCTGTGATATTCATGCTTCTGTTTTGTCTGATTCTTTCTTCGCTAAAAGCATTTCTGGTCCTTTCCCCCCCAGATATGCAGCCTCTGGCGGCTTACAGCGGATACCCGCAGCCCTCGGCGGTGCCCCCGCAGTCGCTTCACAAGTTCCGGGTGAGGACGGTGTTCACTGACAGTCAGATCAAGCAGCTCGAGGCGCTGTTCGAGATCACGCACTACCCCTCAGTGGAGACTCGTGCCGAGCTGGCGAGGCGCACCGGGCTGAGCGAGGAGACCGTCAGGGTGAGTCCGACATGATGATTTGGGGTGTGAGGCTGTCAGGAGGCCGTGAGGAACGAACAAGTGACCGTCCGTGCGTAAAATCCCTCCAAGTTACACAAAAGGCTCCCAAGTTCCATTTTACTTTGACTCAAGTAATTAAAAATAATAAGGGTATTTTATTACATGCATACATTAAACACAAAGGCCTTTTTTAATCTTTGCGCACAGAGCAGCAGGGAATGAACAACATACGAATTCACTATTTAGAAAAACATCATTAAACCAGAGTTTATGTTATTATTTAACAATTTTAAGATTCTGCATTTTGAAACGGAAAAAACAATAAAAATGTCTCATGCGCAGGCGCTGTAAATGGTGCATGTAATGACAGCAAACTCGCTGATGGGGAAACTGAAATATTCCTGAAATTTGACTTAATTGTTTTGACTAAATTTGACTCGTGCTGTAGCCGAAGTTTCATGTTTTGTAGAACTGACTCATTAAATAAGAGGAGAAAAAATAGTTGCCTGGAAAAGTTCGAAGACTTTTAAATGTTTATTATCAGTGAAGATGGACGGTGCTACGGTGATCCAGTACCTTTGAATCTCTTTAACGTTCCCAGTACTGATACTACACTGGTTACTAGTTTTCAGTATTGGGCCTTTTGAAACATTAGGTACCTTCATGCCTTCCAACATACTGTAGTGTTTGAGTACTTTAGACCTTTACCCGGTATTTCTAATAGATGAAGACCTGTGAAGGATTAGTACTTCACTAAGATTGCAGTTTGTAGTTCAAGATTACAGTTTTGGTACTGAACTGTTATATTTTTGTAAGCTGCACTGTCCTCTCAGACCGAAATGCGCACGCATATTAGAGTCACGAGACTAACTCTGTGTCTCCTTCGTTTCCAGGTGTGGTTTAAGAACCGCAGAGCTCGGAGGAAGCGTCAGTGAAGCTCGCTCTTCTTCTCCGAGAACACCTTCACCTCCCAGACTGCCCGCCTGCTGTTCACCTGAAGCCGAAGTCCCTGAACCCTTAATGGCCAGTAGGAACACGAGCCTTATTTATGACACTGCCCCCTGGTGGCAGTACACGAAAAGGCTTTACGCTGCACATTTCTGAGCCTTGTCTCAATACCACGATGAACCTCAGGAAGAATGAATGATGAAATGTTTCGTTCAGACTGTTTGGCCTAAAATTTAATTTATAAAATTCTTCTTTTTCTTTGAGCATTCAAAAATAAAAAAAACGCACCTTTGAAGCAGAGTTTGTAACTTGGAGAGGTTTTTGAAAATAAATGGAGTTATGATTAAAATCCATAATATCCAGTTCTGTGTGTTTGTGCCTTTATTCACAGAATCAGTAACATGATTTATAATGTTCTTTGTATTGATGCACATTCAGGAACACATGACAGGTAGTGTTACTGCAGGGCTGGACTGGGACAAAAAAATCAGCCCGGGCATTTTGACTAGAGACCGGCCCACCGTGGTATTATAGGAAAAGCCATAAAGCCTTTGTAATAAACTTAAACCTACACCGTCCTCCCTATTCTGCTATTCTAAACAGTACTTAAAAATATAAAACAACCTAATTTATAATTACATATTCCTCACTAATAGGGTTGCCAACTCCCAGCAAAAAAAGAAAAAAAAATAGGGAACCCTCTGCCTCAAGATGCTTAACTGACAAAAACGTTTTTAATTTAATGCACGTATAAAACAAATGCACAGAAATCTGTTATTTTTCTCCAGTAATTAAATAGATTTAACATCTTTCTTCAACAGAATTGCAGACTGCACAGATGCTACCTTCCCAAAGGAAAGAATACCATAACTTACTAGGATATATACTAGGCTTAATATTTACTGAATACAATAATGGATTTCTATAAATTTGAATCAGATGAAAACTTTGGTTGTAAGATTCAGATAATTATTTATTCAAAGTGAGACATTTTAAATGAGAATAAGAAAGAAAAGTATTTCTTTGTGCCCCCCTCTCCCTGTTAATGCCCTACCTGCCCCCCTGGCAACACTTTGCTAGACCCGCCCCTGCACAGTTACCAGCTGTCAGCTGCTTAGAAAAGGATCCTGGTGTTATTTGTCTCTCAGAAACAGTTCATAACTTCAACTCATCCATGTCACCTAAAAGGTAAACCTGTTTCTCCATCACCTGTTCAGCTCTGATGATCCAGTAAGGACATCTCCTGGTTTCATCTTCATGTTTCCCTCTCACCAGATAACCAAACCATCATGACCAGCAGCTTTACAGCTGTGGCTCCAGCAAACATCAGCTGATACTAGAAATTAATATGAAATCAATTCTAACAACAGCTGATCAAGCTTAAACGTGCTGCTGTTGTTTAGCGCGACATCCGCTGGTTTCCGGTTCTGGCGCAGAGAGAAAAGCTGACCATTGATCAGTTTTAATGATTGAATTAGCAACTTTCTAGCTGAAGAGGAACGGGGACAAATCGCTTTCCTTTTCACCTCAACTTTAAAGTTCGACCTCCTCGGCTGTAATTGGTCCAGCCCAGAGTCGATCATGACCAACTGGCCAATCCACCACCTTTCATTTATCCCGTTACAAAAAGAAAAGAAATAAAACCCCATCGGCCCATAAAAACGAAAGATCCCGGTATGACTGGGGTTTGTGTCGTAGTAGCGACGAAGACTGTGACGAGAGGAAAGTGTGTTCTGAAAACTGGCCACTGGGTGTCACTGTTAATCATTTTTAATTGTGGTCTGGAGTAAAACAAGCTGTTACGTGACATCGTTTTGTTGGAGACTAAAAGAGTAACACAAGGCTGGCCAAGCAACCATAGCACAAGAGGCAGGGTCCACACAGGACAGTCTGTGACAGAGAAATGTTGCTGCAGTAAATGTAGAAAACTCTTTTTATTAAATCTTTGCTTAAATTGTAAGAAATGTGTAAAATGACAGAAATCTATCATTTCTTTGGTGTATTATAAATGGCTGTGGGTGAGGTCTTTGTCAGAGAACAAACAAACCACATTTAAAATCCAAAATCATTTTCCTCCTTCACATTTTCCAAAGGGCCTCATGTTTGATACCCCAGGTCTACAGACACCTGTGTGAGCCACGGAGGAGCTCACGGGGAGAAAGAAGCACAAAGAATCCCCATCAAACTAAAATCAACATGTAATTATGCTGCAAGTATGAATTTATTTATACTTATTGTCTGTCTAAAATGTAAAAATATGCATATAAATCATTTTCACTCTGCAGATTTTGTGGGTGTGCTCTGATAATTGGCTACAAGGTGTCAGTGTGAATCCTTTTATAGTCTGATGAGTCAAATAAAAAAAGATAATAAATGTATCAGTTTTATTCGTTACTGTTTCACCTGATTTTATCTGAACGCAGATAAAAAGTCCAGCAGACAGAAGGTTTAGAAAAACATCAAATCTTTATTATATTCATAGTTGTTATTATTAGAAGCATTTTCATGCTGATGAGAAGATACACTGAAAACCCGAATGAGAAAATACTGAGAGCATGCAGTGAGGATCTGTTAGGAAGAAGACGTCGATGCTCCTTCTCTCCTGTTTCTGCTTCCGCGCCCGTCGGCTTTAAACACACTTTGAAAACAGGAGTGACGCACACACATGGACTAAAGTAACACACACGCACACTTTACAAAACCAGAGAACAAAAAGTACACTTAGTGAAGTTATCAAAATATAGGCTATATACTGTATAATCTTCAGACTCCGAATGTTGAAACGAGCAGCGCCGAGTTCGTTTCTGTGATTTCGACGTTACATCCTCAGACAGCCGTCACTTCTTTAAAGGACACCGACTCTCTCAGTTAACTACAAATCACAGTTTCCATTCCTGCTGATCCAAACATGACTGATTTCCTTCCTTTAAGCAGCCGCTGGCGTCAGTGCAGCTCTGAAAATCTGCTTGCAGAGAAGTTGTGTTGCAAACAAGAGCTGAGCTGCTAAAACTGTCCAACGGCTCCCGGCTTCACATCAGGAGGAAAGAAATCACAGAGGCGACTGACAATAAACTCCTGACTCAGCTTCGTCTTGAGTTGTGGAAGATGAGAGACGATCGCCGTGTTTGTGCTCATACGACATAATAACAACGCTTCTCCAGAACCAACCGTGATCACGGATGCACTGATCGGATATTTGGGTTGTCTGTCAGTCTGACGCCGAACACTTCAACAAGTCGTTCAGCTGTATGTAGCTTACACCGCCCATCAGCAAGGGCCTGTCAGCTGTGGTGCAGCATGGAGGGAGCCAACAGGAAAGCAACTCTGAGGCTTTTCACACGTCCGATGCAAACAGCTTTTATTTGTGGATGATACAAACGTGCATGTGAGGAGCACTCAGACCGAGAGGACCAAAGGAAACTAAAGTAACAGACGCGACGCACAAATCAGTTCAACCAATGATATTTTTGTCTTCCAGACACTTGAAATACAAACAGATTTCCTGAATATCTGTTGTATTTGTGAGTCTTTAATAAGATAATATTGTCATAACCTTGTTTTTGTTTGGTTTCATCAGGGAAGCTGCCCTCTGGTGGACCAACGTCAACACTCATAACGAGGCTAACGGGAGTTTCTCTTCTTTGCTTTTAAATTTTCACTTTCAGGCTCCAGCTTCCAGTAAAGATCAGTAAAGATCACTGCTTCCTCATCCCAGACTGTTCCTGGGTCAGTCCTCGATATCAGCAGACACCCAAAGCCAGGCTACCACACTGGAGCTGAAAAAGTTTGATCGGTGCATCCCTGATCACGATTCTCAGGATACATGTATTTAACGTCATCTCATCTTGTTGAAGTGTGGAGAAACGAAGCCAACGTGGGCGATGAAGGCATCAAACAGGATTTTCATTTGAAACCAAAAAGTGGAAACATTTCTAGAACATTTTTAATTTACAGTCACATTTTGGTTTCGATTAGGAGAAGATGATGGCTACGACGTGACGGAGTTTCAGTGGCTGAATCTCGACAAGGATGCAAAATTTCAAACATTCCTGCTGCCTCAAAGTAAGGAAACCAATCTTAAAGTAAGGAAACCAATCTTAAAGTAAGGAAACCAATCTTAAAGTAAGGAAACCAATCTTAAAGTAAGGAAACCAATCTTAAAGTAAAAGCATGTTTGAAATCCAATCAACAAAAACGACAAAGTGAGAGTTTGTAGTTAAAGAGCTAAATCAGGCAAAAAGAGCGGCAACGGCCTTGGATACAGAAACCAAAGTGAAAATATGTGGCGATAAAAACGTCTGTAACGCTTCCTTAATAACTGGTGACGCTCCACATCTACACAGCACGCTACGTTCAAACCGACATATCGACTGTACTGTTACTGTACGTTTACTGTACAAAGACAAACCTCCACCATCACTGCGGTCCACTAACGCTCGCCCGACTGGGTGGAGCTTCAGCATTGAACGCCGTGCTACGACAGCTGACTTGTGGCGATGAATTTCCAGTGTGAAACTATAAACAGATGCAAATACGACACGTGGACTGACTCCGGTTCGTCTGGCTTGTTTGGGCTGTGGCTGTGATATTTATTTGTGAAGGTAAAGCAGTAAGTCATCTGCACATCGCTCGAACGTCTAGTCCCATTTTTCAAAAAGCTGCTTCTCAGGACAGTTTTGGACGGTTCCAACAACTCGATGGATGCAGGACTGACTTTTTGTGTTCATCTCATCCATGATGATTTCAGGACATCCTTAAAGCAGCTTAAATTTACTACAGTCCTACCAGGACACCAGTTTGTGTCCGTGGGGAACGCGACATGACTCAACCTACCGCTCGTCTGGTTAAGTCATTCAGAGGCGAGGCTCAGGTCAAGTTCAAGCAGGAATGAAAGGTTTGTGACCACATGGACTAAATCCTGCAGCTGACTGAGTTAAACTGAGCGCCCGGTGAGTGGAAAAGCAAAAGCACTGCAGTTCTCGTTAGTATAATGTTGAAGCTGATTCCACGGGCACAAACAGGACATTATCCACAGCAGTGTGCACGAGCAACCACAAATGTCTCCTTTGGCCGAGGCTGCAGAGCACACGGAGAGAAAAACCGGCAAGCCCCGCCTGAGAGGCTCTTAACGACCTCTTCATTCTCTAAAATGACCTTCCACCAGTGTTTGCAGGAAGGTGGTTGGTCATATTTCATAATTCTCATAGTTTAAAGTTTTACATCTCTGGAAGCTGCCCGGTCTTGCTCATGAGATCTGAATGCTCCGTCCAAGAATCAGATAACAGAATAATGAAGCAGCACAAACTGAGGATCTGACCTCACCAGATACGCTCCACGGTCTTCCTGGTGGCATCTGGGTCACTTTCCACTTGACTTTGATAAAAACTGAGGATGGATTTCATCCCTTCGCTTGTCCGGTTATTCTCTGGGCTCGCCCCAGCAGCCTCGGCCATCCGAGCGCGAGTGTGTTCATCTCTCTGTATCGAGTGCTCACAGAGTGTAACGAGACATTAACACAGGAAACGTTTCCACACAGAGATACTGTTTACATATTGCTGTTTCTCAGTTATGCAGAGATTTACCATTAAGCACACATTTAGGTTAGCTTGTGTTTTTCTTTTCGCGGATGCTCACATTCACAAAAGATACCAAAGTCTTATTTAAATGGAGAGAGAGAGGAGCGAGAGAGGAGGGTCAGAGGAAGATCAAAGATTTGGACTCGGGAGCTCGTTTGGGGGTTAAACTTCTAAGTAAAGGTCATTAAAAACCTCGAAATGGAGGCGCTGATGAAGGGACGCTTAATATTACAAAGACATATTCAACCCTGAATGGACTGGACATCACATTTAGCTGGAACTGAAGCTCGTGTTCAGAGGCAACATAAAGACATGACAGTCTCATGAAATGGGGCCAGAAACGTCAACGGTTTGGGTCCGTTAGCAGTTTATGGTTAACAGATTACAACTGGAGCCTGTTATTAGTGTTAAAGTCAGAGTATTTGGCAGTACGCTGATTAGCAGTGACTACAATCAAAGGTACTTTTTGTAAAGAATTCTTGGACAAAAGCAGATTCAATCCTTCAAAAATGATTTTGCTTGCGCCTTTATGTCAAAGACATTTATGTTGCAGATGCAAATTGATGTAATACCTCTGTCGACCACCAGGTGGACCTAAACTGCTCACGAGAAATTCTAAAATTAGCTCAACATTCGTACAAATGTTGCTAATCAGACTTATTTTATTCATTGGAGCACAAAAATCGTTCTGTGCATGTAGACGACTGTAGTGCTGGTGGAAAACTACACTGGAGCTCAGATGAAGCGCTGCCACCTTGTGGTGAAAATGTGCGTTGCATTTCCTGCCAGACGTTTGCTAAAAGTACCTTTAAAGATTAACGGCTGACAAACAGCAGGATAAACATCAAAGCTGTTCTTTGTGGTCAGGAAAAATGTAAAAATGTAAATTAAAAATAAAGCTTTTTCTTGTTATTAAATGTTAGCATCCACACTCCTCCACATACCCGGAGGCCAAGAACCACTTACTTATCTCACACATCAGCAGTGGAAATAAAGTCTCCTACAGACAATTATTGGCTGCGTTCAAGTAAAAACCCTGTTTTCACTTCTGAGTTTCAAACAGTTTGGAGTCGGGATGTTTTCTGGGATTTTCCCTCCATGCACTCGGGATTTTTACATCTTAACTCAAGCGGAGACGGCAGAGGTTCTTGGTCTCAGGCGAGCAGACAAACTTATTTTGCACAAACTGTTTGAGCTCTCATGCGCTGCTCTTGTTCATTTGTGCAGAAAGCGTCTGAGAATTTAACAAACACATCTGCCAAACCACAAAGCACAGGCTGAATATCTGCATTATTGTCCACGTTTGAGCTAGCTTGTGCCGAGCTTAGCATTAATGACAAAATCTGTTTAAGACCCAAAGCTAGTAGCAGCAAAAACAAAAGCACGTAGCAGCACAAACGAACGTTTGGTGGTTGTTGTTAGGCCCCGAATGACAGCACAGCACGGACAAATACCGAGCTGGGACGATGAGGTGAGAAGACGTGAAAGGTTGGGTTTTTTGGAGGAATCGGATTCTCGGTTTCTTCAAAGGAATGCGGAACGTTTTGATCAGATACAAGGCACTATAGATTTTGCTATAGAACGGCTAAATTAGGAGGTTCTGGGCTGAGATTAAGAGAGGAGGGGGACGGGGTCACCACGAGAAGTTTGACTGACGACGGCGAAAGTCGGTGAAAGCAGGAGTAGAAGATGGAGAGCAAGTACAGCGGAGAGATCTGATCTGGTGGTGGAGTAGAAGAGAGAAGAGGAAGGGTGTAGTTAGGACTGCATCTCAGCGCGCAGCATCCACGGAAACCAACAACAGAAGAGCAGCCTGCAGGAGACGAGGAGGAGGAGGAAGAGCAGGGTTCAGTAAGTCTAATCCTGCCTGCTTTGCTGGACTTATTTGGACTTTTGATAAAAAGGTGAAAACAGTTTTATTTTGCTTTTCTTTTAAAAGCTCAAATTGAACCGTTTCCAAAATTTCCTCTTGTCAAAAAGTCCAAAAAAGCCGAACAGCAAAGAGCGCAGGACTGTAATGTGACGGAGCAGGGCTGACCTGGATATGGAGCTCTCAGACGTGAGGTCTTTAGGAGAACGCATCGTGTTGAAGTTACGCTTCGGCTGTGACACTGCAGCGCACAAGCACACAACGTTTGTTAGAACAAGGAGACAAATACGGTTTTCAGGGGTAAAGAATGATAATTAAACACTATGGTCGTCACTTACTGGTGATCTGGTGGACCTTCTTCACCGTGGAGCTGTCGTTCTGTGAGCCGTCCTTAGGGCCTCCGATTCTGACAACAACAGTGTTTATTGGCGACTTTTAAGGCGTCGCTCAGGAATCAAAGATTTTAAAAAGCCTTAATGTCACATCGTCCTGGTTACTTTGAAGCTTCCCGCCAAGCTTCCACAGCTTTTAATGCTCTGCTGTATTTTCAGTTTTTTTCATGTATTTAATCTTTTTCATTTCCAACATTGGAAGAATTTCTGAGCTAATTAATCCTGAAGCTGATTAT
Source organism: Haplochromis burtoni (assembly GCF_018398535.1). Classification (NCBI taxonomy): domain Eukaryota; kingdom Metazoa; phylum Chordata; class Actinopteri; order Cichliformes; family Cichlidae; genus Haplochromis; species Haplochromis burtoni. The sequence continues at coordinate 629,658 of NW_024582484.1, forward strand.
CTCCCCATTCTCATTTATTACACACACTAAAACATCACGGTACCTTCGACATATCCTCACCTCTGGACACGGGAGGGCGGAGCAAACACTCCATATTTGGGCAGGCAGCTGAAGTAGCGGACCCCAAACACCGAGCCGTCGTGTTTCCCTGTGGGCTGGTCCAGCTCGATACCGAACCAGTAACCTGCAGGGACACAGATCCGGTCACAGCTGCTCTGTCTGATAAGCATTTCTGCAGGATTAGTGCAAAGTTTCTCCGGACTGGAGAAGGACAGACAACACAGTCCTACAAGTATCCACGTGTGCACAGTTCAGAGAACCGACTGAGGATCAGCAAACGCACCTGGAGCAAAGTCCGTCTTGCCAAAGTAACGAACGATGCCGTGCTTCTGTCCGGCTACCAGAACCTGATCTCCGACCTCCACATTCATTCCCTCTGGATCCAGACTGGCTACTGAAGCCTTCTTCTTCTGGGCTGAGAATGCAGAACAAAACTGATGAGAAGCACAGATAAACCTAATCGAATGAAGCTATTAGCAAAGACTGTAGCTCGGTTACCTTTCTCTCGCTCTTTCTCCTTCTTCTCTTTCTCCTTCTTGGTCTTTCCTGCGAGGCGGGAGGCCAGATCCATGCGGGGTGTTCTTGGGGTGGAGGTGACTGATGAAGCCGTCTGGTCCACAGATTTGGAAATCTTTGAAACTGGAGCGAAAATCCCTGCAGGGCAGAAGTAGATCAACGCAGTGAGAAACAGCAACAACTCCTGTTTCCATGCTGGAAAGATGACGAGCGTGCTCCTCCAGAAGCCTCCACAAGAACAGTCGGTCAGTGAGTTTGTTTACGATGAAATCAAAGAGCTCACACCAGGACTTGCAGCAGGGACAGCCGACTGAACATGAACAAGGAGATGACTTTAAACGGTGAAATGAGGGAAGGACTCTTCGTGTTTGCCTCCTGTGTTTTTTAGTGATGCTTTTGATGAACAGAGATATGACGTCTTTAGATGTCATGTTCTCTGATGTATTCACTGATTCGCTGGATGTTCTAAAGCTTGGAGGTCTTGAAGAGCCACAGTCACTTCCTGCAGATTCAGGAAGTATTACTAAACTTGAGTTAGGTTTGTCTGACTCCCCTTTGGAGGTTTTCTGGGAACATCCAATGGGGAGCAGATCAGAACTCACTTGTGAGAACCCGGAGCAACTGGAAAAATCCTGGGAAAAGTCGCCTAGAATACGCTACTTAACACGGTGACTTGATTTCAGCTAACGGGAACAAAATGAAAGGAGTCTTTGTCTCGCCTGTAGAAACCACAAATCTCTCACCTAACTTCGGAGGGCAGATGAAGTAGCGGACGCCGCCCACGCTGCCATCGTTCTTGCCCTCTGGCTCGTCTAGCTCCACGCCGACCCACTGCCCGCTGGCGAACTCTGTAGTACCACAAAACCTCAGAGTGCCAGCCTGAGAGACACAGAAACAAAAAGAGAGGGCGGAGTCAGAGGTGACCTCTCGCACTCTCGGAGCATGACTGCAAAAGAGATTTTTTCTGGTTAGGTTGCATGGGGGCAGATAGTCTGGGTGTCTGCTGCTGTGTTTTATGAAAGGGACGAACGTGACATCAATGCTACAGATGGAGTGACGGTGATTTCATAGGAAGACAACATGTTGGCAGCGTGGTGAGTCACTTCAGTTAGTCTACAATCCAGCCACTCCAACCAACCTGTCTGCGTTTTGCAGCCGGGCTGTCGTCTCTGCTCTGGTCTCTGTGGGGCTGCACAGTGAAAACACACTGTTCAGAGCTCAAGAAGCACAGTGTGAAGGACAAACTGCCACCACACACACACACACACACACACACACACACACACACTGCTGTTTACATGTTGTTAAAAAGAAACTGCCGATCAGATTAACCTCTTAACATCCACTGGCAACCCCCCCAAAGGCTACAGGGTCCTATTTTAAACGCCCAAATGTAAAAGCTGTTAATAAAAAACTGCAATTCAAACAAGACTTTATTTGAAATGTAACATCTTCTAGTTTCTGAAAATCTGCCGACCAAAAATAACGACTTGATGCTCGATCATCCAGGTAAGTAAATCTGTTGAATATGTTCGTTGGGATTTAGACTTTTCAGTGGGAGAAACATCAACTCATCCAAGTAAAGCCATTGTTCCTTCAGTGCTGCAGGTTTCAGTCACTGTGCAAATGTCCTGTTTATAAGGTTGAAACCTGCAGTCAGCTGAGACTGAAGACGTCACCTGATGATGATGAAACGTTTCTCCCACTGAAAACGTCCAGATGAACAGAATCCTGCAGAAACTGCTCGAAAATCCACCTACGGAGCAAATTCCAAACCACCGATCCCTTCCACATGTCAACCCAGATCAATCCAGGTGTGAAACCCCAGGTGAACATCAAGAAAACACTGGACTAACCTGGAGAGCATTGCTCCAAAAACCAGACAAAACTAGTTTCCAGGCAGGAGGGAAACTGGAATGAGAGTTTTGACACCAAAGTACAACTTCTGGCTTTCGATAAGAAGAAAATGCTGCATTCAACCATAAGAGCGTCATTAAATCAGTGAAGCATGGTGGTCAATCAATCATCATCAATGAAACGATGAATTCTGACTTATAATTAGCAGAAAATATCAGGAGACCTGTCTGTGAACTGAACCGTGCAGCAACACAAGAACCATCATCGCATCCTACAAAGAAGAAGAAGAAGTCCTGACTCAGAGCCCCTCCCTGTCAGAGCTGAGGATGCCTGTACCTGGGAATGGGGTCAAATCCCTCAACAGCTGCCTGAAAAGGTCGTTTGTAGTTTTTGATACACGAGGTGGCTCACAGCAAATATCCAAAGCAAAGGTCCACATACCTGTAACCCTCTGGAGTATTAAAAAGTACAAATCTAACATTTTAATGTAATTTCCTGTACTTGCTTCTCTTTGAGTCTCCTTGACCTCCATCCACCAGCTGCCACAGAACATCTTAGGGGTAGTTTGCATGTGAGCGACACGCTAAACAAGCACCGGCTCAGAAACTAGAAGATGCCACCTTCCAAATCTAGTCTCTTACACGAGTTCGGTCTTTTGTTGCAAGTCTGCATATGAGCACAAATATCATGTAAGTGAGTAGACGTGAACCAAACTGTAGCTCTAACCCTAAAGAGGTCACTGTTGACCTGGTGGATGTTCAGAGGTTCAGGACCGTGATGTTTTAGGTCATGTTTATGCAGAAATACAGAAGATTTGTTGTTTCAATGTCCGTCAATCCATTTATCCCAGTTTGATCTCAGCGTGTCTGACCTTCATGTCGTCCAGCACCACGCGGTCTCCCAGCTTCAGCCCCAGAGCGGCCAGCATCAGGTTTCCTGGGATGTTGTCGTAGTTGGGCAGCGTGGCTCTGGGAAGATTGCAGCTCAGTGGAACGGCGTCCAGTAGCAGCTGCTTCAGCTCTTTGGCCACCATTGCCGCCTCCGCCTTGTCCAGGCTCATGTCCATTGGGTCGGGAACCACCTCTGCTGGAACCTGACCCTTATCGTTCTGCAGAAACAAGTCAGAAAGTCAGATTTGAGACGATAAATCACCATTAAGGGTCTCTGGATTTCAGCTTTAAAGGAACAGCAGCACAAAAAAACTCAAGGAGCTGAAGCAGTCTTATTATCCTTATCCTCCACCTGCAGTTCAGACCTTCACAGACTGGATCAGCCAATCAGAGGAGAGCTCGGCAGAAGCTAAAAAGGCTTGTTACAGAATTCAAAAGAACAGAGGGTCTGCACCAAGGACCGGGACAACGTAAAGAAGGATTACTTTGAACTGAAAATTATGCAAAGCTACGTTAACTCATGAATTAAAAACAAACAAACATGGAGCTGGAGATGAGCCCATTTAATTAGGCCCCAGTAGTAGGTAAGGAAAGCTGTCCTTACCCGGATGGTGGGGTTGGCTCCGTGCTCCAGCAGACATTTGACTGCACCCAGGCAGAGGTTGGAGGCGGCGATGTGGAGAGCCGTACCATAGTGGAAATCGCTGCATGTGGAGTTCAGGACTGAGAAGAACACGGAAGGAGAGTCTCACCTCCTGTTACCTTCAGAACGATCACTAGAATACTGCCTGGTGTAGAAATTACCTCTGGGTTTGGCTGCTTTGAGCAGGACTCGGATCAGCTCCGGGACGTCGAAGTACGCGGCATAGTGCAGGGCGTTCATGTTGGTCCAGCGGCTCCTCAGACTCACGTCGGCGCCCAGCGAGATCAGCTGAGTGGTGAGACGCAGCGCTGCCGCCGGGTCGCCTGCACACACAATGAGGACGAAACTAAGACGCGGAGGAGCTGAATCCACCACACGCACAGACGCCGGCCGCCCCAGAGCAGGTCCAAGCAGCTGCCCTGTACAATAACTTGGAACCACGCGAGAGCTCGAGTCGGCATTATTCCCAGTTGTTACATCAGGACGAACTAGAGGAACGTGGGACCTGAAACAAGGATCGCCCCTCTGCTCTTCCTCCTGAAGCAAAATCTCTTCTGAATCGAGGGTGGAAGGATTTGAGACTTTGGACTGAAGTTGGTTTGGTGTGTTGTTGGGATTTTTTTGTTTCATGTGATTTGTGATTATTAGAATTCAACCCCCTGAGGTCCAAGTTTTCACAGGTAATAACATTATTATTTTCTCGTGGGTGGAGTCAGAGTCATCAGCAGTAACGTCGAGTTAGACCCAGGATGGTAAAGTTGAAGATTTGTGATATTCTGGGCTGATATCAGCGAGTCATTTGTCAGATATTTATTCTGGGATGATTAACAGAGACGCACTGACTCCAGTTTTCCAAATGTGTTCTGCTGACTTAGATGATGTCTCTAAGAACCTGACAGCCTTACAAGCAAAAAGCAGCTTTTCTTCATAATTAAAGAACCTTTTTGAACATGAACTGTGGTGAGTTACAAGAGTTTCCTTCACTTAAACTACTGAACTAATGAAAGTGCTGAAAGTGAAGTGAAATGAGCTGCTGCCGGATACCCGACCTCACCCGACGTCACCGAGCCAGCAACTTTTTCCTGTTTTTCACTCGTCTCTGTAGTTTTGCTCGTAGCCGCCTTGATCCTTTGCTCATACCGAGGCTGCTAGCTTGCGGCTGAGGTTTGGATCACTTTGTTAACTGGCTGAGGGTGAATTACGAGTCTCGTGAGGTCTATTGTCTCCATCACTCACAGCGAAGAGCTCGCTAACAGCCACAGCCTCACACTAACGACCTGGCTGTGAGTCTGCAACTGAGTATTTGAACACATCGCTGTGTGTATGCTGCACATATATGAAACAGGCTAATTAAGTCAGGAACTGTCTGATCCTGGTCTCTGGTCGGTCGGTCGGTGCACCTCTAGATAGGGCTGCTCAATTAATCGAATTTTAATCACGATTACGATCTGGGCT
>NW_024582484.1:636073-641916 GCF_018398535.1 Haplochromis burtoni
GATCTCAATTTCAGTGAAAATAATCGTGATTATCATTTTTGCCATAATCGAGCAGCCCTACCTCTAGACCGATGCTTCCCTAATAAGTATCAAATAAAGTAACTTACCAACTCCGTGCGCTCCGGCCTTGCAGCTGTAGTGAAGCAGCGTCATGTCGGTCAAACCATCGCGGTCGTTCACATGGCAACCACGCTTCAGGAGCTGAGACGGAGGAAAGACAGTTACAGGTAACCTGACCAGAGATTTCACACCAAAACTTTACAAACTGATATCTGCACGTGCAGGCTTCTGGAACTTTCCCTTTCTGTTTAGAGCCACTTGTACTCTGGGTTTGTAATCGTGTCAGAGCATGCTCTGGTTTTCACACAGCAGTTATTGATATCAGGCTTTCAGTTTTCTGGATTTTTAGGCGTCACTTTCCTGTCACACTAAACAAAAACGTTAAATAAAGCCAGGAGGGGCAGATAGCTGAGGATACATTTATGATATCTTATTTAACATCTGTATATCGCTCCTACATGTGATGTTATGGTTGTATAATAAACCCTAAGGTGGGAAAACCCTGAGTTCACATCCTGGCCGTGCTGGCCGCCAGCCTTCCAGCTCGTTGGCTGATTTCTTCTCCGCGATCGTCGCTGTGCCGCTCTCTCCTTGTTTTTCTTTCCTCCAGGCTGAGTCGGCTTCACGCTGAGTCACGGTGAAGCCTCACTGACTTTCCATCGCTCCCTCTCCCTCTGCACCACTTGCTCTGCCTCCTGTTTCCATGCAGCCATTTTAACTGGGTCATTATCACCATCTCTCTGTGTGCAGCGCTGCTGCCAGTGTGACCATTACAGAAGGTCTGTACAGATATGCCCCCTTCATAAACCTTTCCCCTCCCTAAGGGATGGATTTCTTTAAATAATTGTTTAGGTTACGATGAGCGGATGGGCCTGATGATGCACATGGATGCTGCTGCTTTAGGTTTGCTTTGGAGCATTTTCAGTGCAGTGATCTGACAAACAGCATGTCCAGCTGTGGGGCCCGCGCATCCAATCTTCTCTAGGATGTTATTTGCATGTTGCTTAGCAACAATTACATGGTATCTGTGCCTTGGTCACCATGGTTGCTAAAAACTTGGCACAGCGGCTTCTTCTCACCTTTGACTAAAAATAAAGTAAATAAAATAAACGGCAGCAACAACCTTTGAGACGCTGCTGGTGATGCAATCAAAGTGCACATACAGGTGTCTGATGCAGAGAGCACTTTATCACATGGAAGAGCCTCCATATTGTTATCTGGTATCCAGTCCAAATCAATCATCAAGAATAAATAATCCTCCCAGCCTGTATTTTTTAATTGCATGGACCATAATTTGTGCTTTGAACAGAAGCTTTCAGCATTCAGGCTTTAAGGGCCTGACAAGAGCTGCTCAGAGAGACATCACTGTGTGTGTGTGTGTGTGTGTGTGTGTGTGTGTGTGTGTGTGCAGAGGGTTGAATCTGGGTCAATGTGACAATGAATCAGTGTTGGCTTTAAGCCAGTGACACAGAGGACTGCAGCAGGCTGAAAGAGAAGCTGCAGCACTGCCGAGGTTTCAAAAACGGAGACATGAGCCCCAAAGTTTAAGCCTAATGGACAAGTTATTAAAAAATTAACTATGAATGTATGAATCAGGAAATTATGTGTAGAAAGCAGCAAGTTTTTATGCTCAGACTGTAAACGTGTTTATTTCTGCTGTAAAGTTTGAACAGGGGAGTCTGTGGGGACGGACTCACTGCTGGAGCCTCTAGTGGACGTTAGAGGAACTGCAGGTTTTCCAGTGTTGGGTTTTTTTTTGCTTTTATGTTCTCACCTCATTGCCGATGATGTCAATCTTGTGCTGCACCTGGGGAACCCACTGTCGCACGATGGCGAACAGCTCAGGGACCGTGGTTTGGGGATTCATGAGGATCTCCAAGCAGGCCGGGTCATTTGGGTCGAAGAAGGTGAACGCTGCACGCAAACAGGAAGAAATCACAGATGAGCTTAAAGAGACAAAGAAAGGTAAACGGAAAGCAGCGAGGAAAGCAGGCAGGAGATGGTTCCAGACGGTGACACCAAGAAGAATCTGTCCCCGTCATCAAATCAGAAATAACCTGCGAGTGCTGCAGTTTCTCTTCCTGCAGGCTCTGCAGCTCTGAGGAGGGTTTTATTTCACTGCCATCAGCCTGACAACCTGCCCCACTGCGACTCACTGTCAGCAGCTCCGGGAGAGCCATTCCACTTCCTGCTAATAACAATGAAGGAAATCAGCTGCATATTCATTTGAGGCACAGCAGGGGGCGCTCATGAGCTTGTCCTCAATAGCCCCTTTTCCATTAGTACCTACTCGACTCAGCACAATTCGCTACAGTTTTCAGGGTTTTGCATTAGGTCATACTACCTGCTCACTCGGGGTTCCTAGCGATCCGAGCAGGTACTAAAATGTGACATCGTCAGACTTCATCCCACCAACTGGCTGGTCAGTAGCGTCACTCGATTGGACGAAAATCCAAACCACCATTTTTGAAGCTTGACTACGAGGGAAACGGCTACAAACACGACGCCGTGATCCAGAGTGTGAGAAAAGCCACAGACTGAGCAGCAGGTATATCATCACCTCGACGTCCACTTTTGTTGTGGCAGTCATGTCATGACACGCAGATATGTTGCTATGACGACAAGCACGCACACTGGGTTGTAATGGAAAATCAGTGGATCCGAGTAGGTACTAATGGAGAAGGTCTTATGAAAGGGACAGAAATAAAATAGCACCGATGTCTAACTTTATCTATAAAATGCATTCTGCTAATGCAAGCTGATCGGTCACTTAAGGACGTCCTCCCTCAATGGCGCCCATTCCCAAAAGATAACCGGACGTTCGAAGTTAAAGAAGAAGAAGCAGCTGGTTGCGGTGGTTGAAGGTGATGCAGCTACACAGTCTCTGCTGCTGTTTGCTTCACGCCCCAAATCAAAATGGCAGCTGCCATTAAGCAGCTTGTGGTGCTGCAACATCAGTAATACTCAGATACAACAGAAACCTGTGAGAAACATCTAAAAATTAAAGTGAAGCTGTTGTGGCGACCAAACATTTACCTCACATTTATATTTTTGCTCTACAGATCCACAGAGCGCCCCCTAGGGAGCAGGAAGTGCACAGAGTAGGAGTTAATGCTGAAAGAGTAAAAGTCAGCTTGAGAGCGCCCTCTGCTGTGCTGCTCCGTGAACTGCAGTGATTTGCTTACTGAACAGTGATTGGCTGTCATCAATACAACAGGCCGATCAGTCAGACTGCGAGTGCTGACAGTGAGCTGTGACTCCAGCAGCCTCCACTTTAACAGCGTGACTGGCAGCATTTAAGGTGTTTGAATTTAAGGTGGTATGACGTACCGTAGTCTTTGGGCAGCGGTGCCTGGGCGGACGGGTGCACCATGGCTCGGCGCCGCGGCTCGTGAACCGGACTCTGGTACTCGGACACAGACACGGGCTCTGGCTCCGGTTCGGCCGGAGCCTCCTCCTCTTCCTCGCGCTCCTCTCTCTCCTCCCGCTCCTCCTCCTGCTGCTCTTCTTCCTCATCCTCCTCCACTTCTGTCCTCTCCTCCTGCTCCCTCTCTTCCTCTAGCTCATACTCCTCCTCTTCCTCTTCTTCCTCCTCCTCTACTTCTTCCTCCTCTTCTTCAGTCAGCGCCTCCTCCTCCTCTCTCTGGACCCTCCCCTCCTCCTGCTCCTCCCGGTCGTGCCTCTCCTTCTCCTGCACCTCCAGGTTCTCCTCTTTTGTCATGATGAGGGATTCTGCAGCAGGGCCTGTCAGAGAGGACGCAGTAACAGATTTTCATGAGATTTCTATTATTTTGTCCTTTAAACAACATTTTGCTCACATTTTGTTCAGGAATTCTCAGCGTTTGTGCTCCTCAAACACTAATGAGAATACAAGCAGAGGTTCAAACAGGAAGCTGGATGTTGGAGAGCACAAACTGTCAGTGAGTAGTAAATACTAATAACTAAGGACATCCCTGATTCAGGGAGCCTTACGTCCTCGGGCAGGACACCATCCAGTCTGACTGACCTTCATGAAGAACCAGGTTTCACAGCCTTTCTTGATGTTTTACTCCATCAGACTGCTGGGCCTTCACACTTTTTGACCGACTGTACAAGTCTGATCAGAGAAGACAGGTGTGTGCTAACAGCCACGGCTGGCGTGCCCTCACCCCGTCTTTGTAACTGACACCGAGTCTTTAAAAGGAGCTGCTTCCTTTGCTCTCCTGCGGACTGAGGTTCTGTTTCTGTCACATTGTCTGGTGTGACCTGAAAGACTTCTAGCTGCAATGATTACCCCTCTTGTTTGGTTTAATATTCGCATTTTGTGAAACAGAATCAACCACAAGAAGTCCAAAACTGCGAGACGGGTGAGACTGCTGCAGATAATAAGCATGATATGAACCAGAACACAGGACATCGCGATACAGACCTCGTCATAAGAAGCACGACATCATCGAAACCAGAGCCACAAAACACGGGACACAGATCAAAGCAGGAAATCCAAACTTCCCCCAGAAACAAATGAAACAGAAAACCTGAAAACAACTCGGAAAACTTTCAGCTGCTACGTCACATAGAAGCTCATTTTCTTTGCTCCAAAAAGACAGAAAATCTTTACAGTTCAGATGTTTGATTGAATCTAAGGTGAGGTTACTGTTTCAGACTAAATCTGCTCCGTGTGATGTTTCAAATGCACAAACACTCAAAATAAAGCTTTATTGGCAGCACATAAAGACAATGACCGTCTGCATCTTAACATCACACCTGAATCCAAACGGTTAGAATTCTATTACTGTGCTGTTACATGAAACTAACATTACTCAGATAAACCTGCTAATACTGGGCTCGAGCTTAGTTATTACTTGGTATTTACTCAGTAATTACATTTTGTAATTACATAATTATTCCACTAGCACCACATTATGCTTCTGAGCTGTGCTGTGACGCGCTTCAAACAGCTTTACTTTATGTTTCTGCTGCAGAATGACTTTAAATAAACAGATGCAATCAGTGACGCAGTTTGTTGCCAGTAACACAACATTTCAGCAGTTTGTCGTGCTGGACTCGGCCCGAACCACCGCACGGCTCCGCCACGAGGGCGTGGCCGGGATGCAGCTGAGACCGGCCGAGGTTTGTTTTCCTTCAGCGTCTTGTTGTCTCTGTTTCCATTCAGCATCACAACACGAGTGCTAAGCATAACTCCAGAGAGAGGGTGTGTGTGTGAGTGTGTGCGAGAGAGGAAAGAGCTGAAAGCAGGCTAATTGACCCACTGCACAGTGGCTTAGAAGGCTAACGCTAACCCTTGCTGCCCATCATTAGCTGTTGACTGGATTAAATCCACTTTAGCAAATGGACACGATGCTGAAATCCATCCGACTGCATCCATCACTGAGTCAGCATCATGCAGAGTGTGCTGGTTTAGGTTTAGGCTGCTTTCAGACGCTAAAGGCAGCGTTTTCTTTATTTCTTCACGTTATTTATCAAATGTCTGTGCGACGCAGCCGTGCAGTCTATGCACGCCATGGATCTCATGTATCTGCAGAATCTTCCAGAGCAGACCTGAACGTGTCACTTTGGGCTGTTTACACGTGAAAATGACCTGAAAAGCATGAGCGGGATAAACACTTCCCTCTGTGCACCATTTAGTGGGTTTGACTTCTCTGATTAAGCTCGTTATCAGTGCTTTATGTAATCTGAGATCCCAGTGGGACACGACAACAGGACTCAGCTGAGGCCACGATCGAGGTTACGCAACACGACCCTACAAGTCAGCGTGGACACACACACACACACACACACACACA
>NW_024582484.1:641936-651471 GCF_018398535.1 Haplochromis burtoni
CACACACACACACACACACACACACACACACACACACACACACACACGCAGGTGAAGTGCATAAGCATCCCGATGAATCTCCTAAAAATAAGCTCAGCTGCTGCTCTCTGCTGTGTTAACGAGGTTCCTGTTTTCAGACGCCTCGCTTCCAGGTCAAATGATCCGGGCTGATTTAGGACCAGTGAAGGCGACACGCACATACATGTTACATGTATTCACTTCATGTTTATGGCACATGTACTAAACACAACTTCATGTAGATTTACTGAAACAAAAATAAAGAAATGAGAGATTCCTGATGAAAGCCTGAGCAGCACCAAAGTTACAGCCACGCTCAGCATCCTGAGAACAGAGATCGTCTGTGTTAATAAACATGAGTTTGGATTATATTCCAGATTATTGTTGACTGGACGACGACACCGAGAAACAAAAAGCGTTTCTGTCCCTACAGGTACAAACTGCAGCACGTCGCCTCTAAGGAGGCGCTTTTGACCTTTCGTAAGGCCACTGTGCTACATCCATGTTCTCAAACAGGAACAAACGCGTTCACAGTCACAGGCTCTTCTGGGTTTTTCTATGTGCACCATCAGGAGAAAGTCAGTGTTCAGACACGTAAGACGTATTTCCCAAAATCTCCACGATGTCCAAGATGTTCCCGTTTTAAAGATAACCACACTGTCCCGTGTTCAAAACGTTCCTTCATTAGCAAAACAAACACATTCAGCAGTTTCCTTATAGCCAAAACATCCCAGCAAAGCCTTTCCCAGTAATAATTTTACCATCAATATACTCCAGGGGATTTTTTATGTGACCCCAAAAAAACTCATTTTAAGGAATAGCTAACAAACTGCCCCCCCCCCCCCAATAATATTCCTGCTTTCTAAAACTTCAAACTTTCCAGTAAATTTCTAAAATCTCCAGATGTTCCATAATGTTCCGACTTTCCTAAGACCTTCCAGCGAGCCTTGAATCTGACCACGTGAAAGTGTTTCCACTTTTTTGTCTTCTCGTGGAAGCAACTTTTCCTTTTTCCTGCAACACAGTGTCGAAGAATACTGCTACCTTCCAAAACGAACATTTTCCTCGTGAACAAAAATATTTTCATTTCCACAAATCGACCGGCTCAGTTCACACACTGGAGCAACATCGACCTCTTACTGGGAATACTGGGAAAGCTCTGTTACCACCAACAAACAGCTCCTTTTACAGATTACATGGCAAACCGCGCACTATTTAAAATATCCATACTTTCCAACATATTATGGATAAATCTCCTCATGCATATTCAAAGATGTCCGTGTTTTCTTAGATCGGCCCACTCAGCTCGCAGACTGGAGAAGGATCGATCTCTTACTGGGAATACTGGGAACGCTCCGCTCTACCCAGCAAACAGCTCGTTTTACAGATTGACCGACACGCAGACCTGAGCGCTTATAACGCGACAGCTGCGCGATATTTGTGTGGGTTTGTGGTGGTTAGAAGCTGTTAGACGCCACGTGATGTGGGAGGCGGAGGAAGGAAAGGAGGAGAGGAAGGAGGCCATGGCAGCTTCAGCATCCTCCTCCACCCAGCCTCCATTTTACATCAAACCAAACACGAAGACAAAATCGCTGCAAACCGAGTCAGAACATGCCCGAACCCACGGTCTCCTCCCCACGCAGCGTGTTTCTGACGCTGAGTGATGAAAATGTTGGGATTCGGGCTCGGTGCGCGTTTGTGGCGATGTGCGCAGTGAAGGCCAGGACGGGAAAAACGCCCCTGTGACACAATGAAAACATCGGCAGGCTGCTTAAAGCCCACCGGAGCCACTGTAAAGAGATTTGAAGCTGCTGCTGCTGTTTTCTCCATCCTTCCTCCGCAGCATCGTCATCCTCACTAAAGCACCTGCTCTGCCTCCATCGTCTCGTCGCCTCCAAACCCCGTAAATGAAGCTCAGCTCGGACTCAAATCTGCGCTTTGACGTGTTTTACTTACCTGAGAACAAGCCGCTGGTTGATGAGTGGGTGACGAGCTTCTCTCCTGTCTGATGGCAGCTCCGCAGCACTCACCTCTGTGACGCTGCGCTCCTTCCGCCGCTGTATATAGTCCTCCCTCTCTCTCCGCCCAGACGGTTCTGGCTGTTTCCGTCTGCGTCGCTCCACCGCCTCTCTCGCTCACCTCTCCGCAAACACTTTAAAAGTCGATGAAACGTCTGAGGAGACGTTAGACTATTTTTTAAAAGTGGTAAACGTGTATGATTACAATTATAATAACGCCCCAATATCCGAAGTATGACTCATTTACAAATCTCTGTGCTTTCACTATAAAACAGCGACATAAAGTGAGCTCAAGAACAAAAAGAAACTTCATTTCACCTCTCAAACATCACTGTGCGCGTCTCCTATATGATATATTTAACTTTTGTTGTAACAACCAACGATTTATGCAGGAAAATAATGACTATGAACAAAGTTGCCCAAACGTTTGCATCCCGCTGTATAATTCCGTCCATTCTGGTTACTCACACTGAAATCTTCATCACTGCCATGTTCAGCTCTGCTTCCTGTCATTCTGTCAGCGCCAGCATCTCCAAACCACACATCACAGCATGTCTCACTACCATTTATTTTTATTTAAAAAGGACAATGCACATTAATCTACATGAGCACCTGTATTCATTATGTAAATATTTAGCTGCTAGCCAGGTTGATGGCATATTAAATTCTTTCACGCTTGACACTCATCCCCACCCTGCCTGCACTCTCTTCTTCACCTTCATCTGTTCACCTTTCCACCCGTCTCCCTCTCGTTGGCACACGTGTATTCTCTCTTACTGCCACTGGCCTTCATTCGTCTTCTCTTCAGTGCATACCTCCACCTCTCCAGCTGCTCCCTACTCTCAGTACCAACCAAAATACCATCTGCAAATATCAGAGACTCATGCCTCACCTCTTCTGTCAACTTGCCCATCACCACTGCAAACAAGAAGGGGCTCAGATGTGTGTGTGTGTGTGTGTGTGTGTGTGTGTTTTGTTTTTGCTCTTTGCTGCATTGTTTTCTGTGTTAGTTGCCAAGATTTGGATTTGGCGCCTTGCCTGGGAGTGAATCACCATAATGACCCTAATATCACTGAAACGCACAGTTGCGGCTTTCAGGAGTCATTTGAATTTTGCGATTGCGTGAATGGTTGAAGAAGTAGGTTAGTTTGACCTAAAAGACCTCGCGGGTTAACCTAGTTCCAACAGTTCTTTCATCAGTTTTACTGCAGCACTGCACATCACCTTTGTTCTTGAAACTCCGTACCATTGCACTTCTCAGTTCCTCTGGTATCCTCTCACTCTCATGGATTGTGTTAAACAAGCTGGTTAAAAAGTTCATCAGCAGGTATTTCATCTGGACCAACTGGACCCTGCTGTAGCTGCCCTCACTTCCTCCTTACAAATCTTCTGCATTTCCTGAAGAACCGTCTCCTATTTCTTTCAGATTGCACCTCCATCATATTCAACCTGTGCACCTTCCTCCACTTCTATTTTACGTTATGTTCCTCCCTTTTCTTGAACTATGGGTTCGCCACAGTCATTTCCATTCTTATTCTTCTTTTTGCAAAATTTGCCACTATTTGTTCTTCAGCATTTATCTCATTAACACCACACCTGCCCAACACATCTAAATCCCCTCTGTTCCCTTCACCTACATGTTTACTGAGGCTCCAGATTCTTACATTTGAGCTTCTTCCCTCTAGTCTAATAGTTACTATTCCTCTTACACTTTCCAGCTTTCAGTTTAAAGTTCTCAAATTTGATCATTTGTCTGATCTGAAAATTACCAACAGCATTATTTTTTATGTAACTCCTCTGAGCTCCATACAAGCAATGACCACTTTAAGACATGCAGATCAGTGCTTCTTCTCTCACTCTTGCATGTGGCTTAGATGGTTTAAAGCCTGTGCACTGTCCATCAAAGTCCTCCAACCATCCTCTCTGAGATTAACTTAAGATCTACAGTATGTAGCGAACAGAAGCCAAAACTGGAGTAATATGTGATTTCCTGTTAGTGCCATAGTTATGTCACGTACAGGTCTGGTGACCCACTGTTTCTGTGTTTGGTTTAAGTTATTTTATTTGAATGATTGCTTCCTGCTTGTATTATATTTATAGTTCCTGGTTTCTGTTCTGTTTCAGGGCCTCCCCTGAGTTCCTGGTGTCGTGTCTCCACTGAAGGTTTCCTTCTGTATTCTTGTTCTCATTATTTGTCTCCATGTGTTGTATGCTTGTCTCAGTTCTCTGTCACTGCATCTTCCCTGTGTTCCTCCCTAGTCAGTCACGTCTCCTTGGCTGTCTTCTGTTTCTTGTCCTGTGTTCAGTGCATTGAGTTTTGAGTTTTCCCCGTCGTCTCATTATGTCAGATTAGTCCCAGCTGTGTTTGCCTCCTGTTTCCCATTTCCTTGTTAGTCCCTTGTGTATTTAAGTGCTGTGATTTCCCCTTACAGTGCTGTTTTTCTTCTGTGCTCCTGGTGATGTTCTGGTTTTCTGTTTTGAGCTTCATGTTTTGAGTTTCTAGTTTTGTTTTCTTGTATTACATGTTCGAGTTTTCTCCAGCAATGAAGCTGCCGTTTTGAGTTTATTCCTTCGTGCACGAGTGCTGCGTTTGGATCCTTCATCCTGCCGGCCACAGCACACACATAGACAAGTTAAGTCTTACCACAGCATTCTGTATAGTCTGAAAGGGATCCAAAGCTTATTTGTTGAAACAAGTAAAAAGACTTTTACAGTAAATCAAACGATAAGAGATTAAAAAAAAAAAAAAGACTGACTTTTCCTCTTTTTTTTTTTTTTTCATGCTCCAAACCTGAAAACAACCAATGACTTTTGTTTCTGGGCCCAAGAACCACAGGGTCGTGTCTCTAATGTAAACTTGCAAAATTAGAAACTGAACATACTCCGACTGAAATGCCCTAGAATCTGAGTTTCTTTTCCTTTTCAATAAAAAGGTTACGGGCAATTTAGTTTTTAGCATTTTTTTTCTTCCTCGTAATGAACGTGACATTGGTGAACCGGTGTGAGAAGAAATAATAAAAACATCTCCTCCCATGATTCAGCGTCTTTCACACTAACGTCAATAACACAATATAATATTAAGCGCAGATGATATAATAAGTTTATAATAATATAATATCAAGATGGCAGACACAGAATCACAGCTGAACTG
Organism: Haplochromis burtoni; assembly: GCF_018398535.1. NCBI lineage: Eukaryota > Metazoa > Chordata > Actinopteri > Cichliformes > Cichlidae > Haplochromis > Haplochromis burtoni. Next base: position 647,124 of record NW_024582484.1, read on the forward strand.
GATTAAATCTGTCATTTGTGGATCAACGCCGCCCTCTAGTGGACACAGATATTCACATAATGTCGCTATGATGACACGGAGCTGTCAGCAAACACAGGTTTGTAGCCTACAGTAATTACAACAGATAACACCGTCTGGTAAACATTAGCTCTACACAATAACAACAACAATGAACGTATAAATGGAAATATAGCCTGTGAAGCCAGGCTACTACATGCTTCACTATTACAACATGGCTACTCTCACACTGCAGTAACAAAGTGTCTACATGGGTGAATTTCCTCCATTAGTCTGGTAACGCAGGAAGATAAATAAGCAGGGTCAGAAGGCGGGTGTATCCACCCCCACTTACTTCCACCAAGTTCTGACCAGTCCAGCTGATCCTGGGAAAGTTTCTGTGATTCATCCCACCAGCCACAGTGCACGGGGAAGCCGTGGATCTACAATCATAACTGCTTTGCCCCCAAGAATGTCAGGAGTCTTGAAGTTCCACTTTTGTCGGCTCTGCAGGCTCGGAAGAAAATATTTACATGAAACGTTTCCAAAAGTGAAGGACACACCTGAGCCATCCTTCAAATTCGGGGAAATGAAGGATGCATTTGAAGCAGCCTTCGTCTCGTTGCTGTGACGTAATCGGCCTTCAAAGGATGCAGCCCCTGAATTGAGACACAGCCTATATCTCTGATTCAGGGTGGACAATCTGTGGACACAGCCCCAAGCTCAAGTTTGACAACATGGACGTCCCTTTTTACTCTCTGAATCTCTGCTGTGTAGGTGAGGACCTGCTCTGATGACTTCAACAACCTCTGCTCTGCGGAGCAGAGGAAGCACCGCCTCCTTAGGTGCAGTGTAGGCATATTAGCATCTGAGGTACTGCAGGGAGGCAGGAGGACTTTGTAACAAGCAACAGTAGTAATTTGTTTTTTGTCAAAGCCACAGAGAGACACTGTATTGGATGAAAGAGTCACATGATCCAGATAAAGATTCAGAACCACAGATTTGTGACGTATGCCCCAGGATGTAGTATGAAGACTAAAGATGTGCTTCAGTCACAGCATACACAGCGTTGTGGGAGAGCATATGGTACACACAGTTCTTCTGTTAAAAAGCATTTATTTAATCATGACCAGAACAAAAGATTACAAATGATCAGCAGATACATGAAATATATCTACCAGAACACATTATTGTATCATTGCAAATATAACTATGTAATGTTAATTAATATAACAATGTGCTCTATGAGGTCCTGAAGTATTCATAAACAAGGCAAGTACATAAGTCCTCATGTAAGATAAATAAACTGAACAAAGCTACGCTGGAGTCCAAGAAAAACACTTTAGAAGTGAACATGAGCAGAACAGCTCTTTAATCCCTGGGCTAACTTAATAATGAGCAGGTATTTATGATGGAATCATTATTCATGCAGAGACTGACTATGGCTGCTTCCAATTACTCTGAATTCCAGTCTTAACCATTAGGGTCAGAGACTTGGTGATCAAACACTTTTTTCAGAGAAAAACATAATAAAATATTTCTGCATCAGAGTCTGACGTGTCTCAAAATATGTGGTCAGGTGATCACAGTGTGTGCAAAGGTTGTTCTGTGTGGCACTTAGTTAGCTGTTTACATTTGGTGACTGCTATCCCTGCGGGTCACACAAAGCTGCTGAGCACTTGGACATTTCGAGTGTAAACCAGAACCACAGTGCAGGGTAGAGGGGCTCAGTGAACCTGCAGAAAACGGTGTGGAGGTGGAGCCGAGTGTCAGAGGTGACATCATAGAAGGACAGAATGCCAGCTGGCCAGTCCAAAAAAACTCAGACTTTTTGAAAACCAGCGGGGCGCCGAGAAAGTCGTATTTCTGTCACTTTGTAATCGTGCCACGCTGAGTAATGATTATCTTTGCAGAGCAGCATCCAGGATCTGTCATTTCCTCCATGCCACGATTCATCTGGACCTTTGTCAGGTCCAGCTTTGTAAGTTACACCTATGGAAACAGTTCCCTTCCACTTTACCTCCCAATAACTTAAACCAGTGAGACCCTGTGTACATAGCACCTGCTCCCACTTATAGTAAACCTCTGGACTGCTAGGAAATAATTCCCACCGTGAATGTAAAATTGGTCGTTTCGACCCAAGTACTGCCTTTCTGTCTGCAGAGAGAGCAAGGTTCCTGTGAGCTGTATCGGGGTCCAGTGTGAGACTGCAGGCAACTGTTGGAAGAAAAATATACAACACTGAGATGTTTCATCACTGCAGTGTTTCTTACAGGTTTTACACATTTGTCCTGATGCATGCTCGGTCGTCAGGGTAAGTAAATCATGTTCATCTGGAGAAATGTCAAAGAGCTGACCTCACAGCTCATTCAGTGCTAGTTTCAGTCATTATGCAAATGTTGTTCATAAGGTTGAAACCTGCAGTCAGCTGATGATGATGTAACGTTTCTAACACTGAAAACGCTGCGTCCAGATCAACTGAATCAACTTTTGGGGTTATACACATTGACATATATTTGTTTTGGTTTTACACATAATCCAGCTGCTCAGACCACAAAACATCTGTTGATGTCTGCTGTCCTGTGCGCTTATGCAAATAACTGTAGTAATTCTGACATACACTTCTAACCGCAAGCTTGTTCTTAAGACAACAATCATAACCTTTACGTGTTACTGGCATGTCCACAATTCCAAGAGGTTAGCCCAAAGCTACAACAATATGACAAAGGTAGTTTTTTAGACTGAAAATAGAGAGTCATTCCATCTCAAATCAGTCTGTTTTTACAACATTTTCTCATTGACCATTATTAATTTGGATACATTTTTATGGTCCAATGTTTGAATATTAAAGAGTGCTTTGAAAGTTTCGCTTTATGAATAAAACACTTGAAGTTATTTTGTTTTTTGCTTTGAAAAATCAGTCTACACACTTTCAGGCCTCTTTTATTTGCACATTGAAATCTACAGCAGTGTTTGAACATGAATATCAAAACCTTTGTGTGCAGCAGGATGCTGACGATTCAGTTAACTAACCACAGGTGCCATTAATAACACGTTCATGTAGGTTACATTAATGCAAACTAGTGCACACTGTTATTGACACATTTTCAGGAATTAAATATAGTCTTCAGCTTCCCAGTTAAAAAAAAAAGACTTAATGAATTACTTACCCTTCTTTGCACCCTCTGCTCCTGAGTAGTCCAGCCTGAAACGAAGAGTAAAAAAATCATTCGCGCTCACATTCGCTCCCGTATTCTCACCTATGGGCAATTTAGACTAATCAGTGAACCTATCCCCACAAACTGCATGTCTTTGGACGGTGGGAGGAAGCCGGAGTACCTGGAGGGAACCCACACAAACACGGGAACGTGCAAACTCCACACAGAAAGACCCGGGGATGATGGTGGAATTGAACTCAGGACCTTGTTGCTGTGCGGCAACAGTGCTAACCACCGTGCTGTATAACAATTACATTTATTATTTCCAAAATGAAAATTAATTTTAAAAAAAGCAATCTAATAGTCAGTTTTATACGTATTTTACGCACGTCTCATGCAGCTTGTGCTTTCCATAGTTTGATTTGTTAGTGAAAAGTGTTTTTTACATTTTTCCTGATACAACATGTAATTAAAAGGATTAAGTAAGAATGAGGCATATAAGTCTCAGTGGTCTGCTCCGTGGGATGAATGAGATTTGTCTCAGGTTCCGTAACATTCTGGATGTTGTGGGACTGTCTTAGTTGTCTTTCTGCTATTTTCATCCATCATCCATCAAAATCTTTTTAAAATCTTTTAAAATTTTAAAGAGGAACAGCTGCTACTCCAGTTAGGATGCCTCCTGGTGGTTTTGTCCCACTGAGAGACAGACCCAGTCTCCCCTTATCAAATCCGCGTCTATGTGTTGTGTTTCCTGTTTTACTTTGTTAGTCTGTGTCTCATGTCAGTGTGTCTAGTTTGGCTTCCTCTGATCTTGTTGTGTTTGATTACTCCCAGCTGTGCTCTCCTCCTGTGTCCCATCCCCTCGTTATCCCTCAGTGTATTTTAGCCCTGTGTTCAGTGTTGCCAACTTAGCAACTTTGTTGCTATATTTAGCGAGTTTTCAGACCCCTTAGCGACTTTTTTTTTTAGAAAAAAAAGACGTGAAAGCGTGTATCGCTTTTACTCTCAACAAGCAGCGGGTGCTGTGACGCAGTACAATTTTTTAATCTAAAACCCCCCAAATTATTGTCTAAAATATACAGAACACTTTGTAAAATAGATGAATCAATATCCCTTCCTATTGCAAAATGGGAAGCAGATTTATCGATCAGCTACAGCGCTGCGGCGATCATCCTCGATGTATTGCAGATCCG
>NW_024582484.1:657755-745082 GCF_018398535.1 Haplochromis burtoni
GCCCATCTTTAACATCCTATGACCAGTATAGTGCACTCTGTGTAATATTTTGTATTGTATTAATTGCAAACTGGGATTTCTGATCCATTGAAAGGTTTTTAAGCATATCTGAGACCAAAGGTTTGGGTCTACACCAGGCCAAGCTGGAGCCCCCAGTGTTCGCTGGTGACGGTGGAGTGTCACCGGAGGAGTGGCTCCAATCAGTGGATAGCTACAGATCGTCGCTGCGCCTAACCGACTCGCAGGTTCTGAGTGAGCTCCCTCACTTCCTCAAGGGAGAGCCCAGTAAATGGTTTAGGGCCCTCAGCTCTCACATTACTACATGGGCACATTTTTACCAACTTTTTGAATCAGTGTTTGTGTCAGCTGATAACCAAGAGCACGTTTGGCGGGGCATCCTCGATCGCGTCCAATCACTAGAGGAACCCCTCCCAACGTTTGTAGCTCACATGCTCAGTGAGTTTAATAAGCTAAGGTGCCCGCCGCCGGAGAATGAACAGATCGAGCTCATATGTAAACATTCATTGGAGAAATATCGGGTTGCGTTGTACGGTACGCAAGTCCCGTCAGTTATGGACCTACTACTTCGCGTGCACGAGCTCCACACAGCCTTAGGTCCAGTCGGCCGCTCAACCCCTACTTCATCCCCTAGTGTTGCAAGCGCGAGAGAACCACATTGTTTTAAATGCTCCCGCCCGGGGTTTACCACACGCACGTGCCCAAGTTGCACCTGGGTTGCCCCAAAAGAACGAGGTGCTGCCAGACCCAGGGCAACCTCCCACCGACCTCTCCCAGGCCCACCACCGGGCCTGGAACTGGCCGATGCTGAGGGGCTGGATTCACTGCCGGCAGCTCGTGCGGCCAGTCAGCAGTCGGGAAACCCCCGGGGGGGGAGGACATTTCAATGAGGCAGCCCTCCCCCCATTCGCAAAGTATGCCTCGCCCGCATGATGCCCACCAGATTGTGCAAGGCATTGTGGGGCACATGGAAGATGTAGAGTCTGGAGCACACTGGAACACTCCATTGAAAGCCAAAATTAACTTCAACTCGGTGGCAGTGAACGCTACGCTAGATACGGGGGCATCCCTGTCTGCTGTGCGGGCTGAACTCATTTTGGAGAACAACTTGTCTCCCAACAGGACCCACCAGTGGATGGGTCCACCGGTGAGCCTAGAAGACGGTGCTCGCTGTCTCCCGGAGGGTGTTACATGGCTGCCCATAGGGTTCTTGAACAAAAGGTTTTATCACCGGTTTGCTGTCATCCGCAACTTGTCATCCCCCTTTGACTTAGGGATGGACTTTATGAGCAGGGCCTCTTTGACAATCCACATCCCCTCAAGAACCGTAGCTATGGACGACAGTCCATGCACAGGCGCGGATGAAGAGGAGGGTTGCTCAGTTGATCTGTTGAGCGATGATAATGTCATTATGACGCTTGACATGGTAGAGCCCTCGCTGGAGACCAAAGCTCTGGAGGCAAACCTAACAGATAGTCAGAGAGAACTATTAGTTGTCCTCCTTGAACAATTTAGCTGCATGTTCTGTATTGTTTGCTTCAAGCACTAATTTTGTTTATTGACTGTACCAATGCTTAAGGTAAGGGTGTCTAACAATTCCTCCACAACCTGCTTAGTACCTAATGTAACTATGTATAGTGAAGAAAGGTAGCGGGAGGAGGGTCACCTGGGTCCGGCTGAGGACAGCCTGCGAATTGCTGGGGGGGTGATGTAACAAACCTTTTGGGTTATAGCACCACTAGGGGGGGTTGCCCAACTATTGTAGTAGCTATGGGGGTCTCCTAGTGGGTGTGTGAGTTGTTAGCGGCAGCCATTCCATGCTGCTCATGTTCCATGCTCCAAGAAAACACCTTACTTACTGTTGTGACAAGCTGGCGCTGGCGGTACCAATCCCCGCGTATGTAGGTTCGGACGAGTACAGCCGAGGAGACCTGGCTTATAAAGTGTAATGTTGCTGACGGCGAATAAAGGTCTGTTATTGGATTTAACCGACTGGCTCCGTGTTATCCGGCTAACCTCCACACCACATGCCCGCTGGACCGGCTAGCCGCTCCTTCCTCGCCAGACTGCTGTTACACTGATCTCCTCCATACCTGCTTCATGCCCTGGAGGACGGGGCTGTGGCTCCCCACACTCCCTAGCAGATCGTTACATGGAGAAACCTTTGGAATGCAAGCATGCTGATCCACACAGGTATGCACACAGGTGTACACACGGGTATTCACAGACGCGGACTACACCTTTCTTGGCTGCTGCCTCAAAGCACATTGTGCGCTGTCTATCTTGCGTGCTGCACAATATCGTTTATTATTTAGTATCTACTGATATCTACTGCTAGCTAGTTTATTGTGATGGTGCCGTTTTTTTTATTATGTTGCTCTTTGTTGTTTGCTTTCTCTTCTGTTTTTTTTCTCCATACAGGTGACCCAGGTGTTTTTTTTTCTTTCTTTCTTCCCCCCCTTCTCACCGTCTCTTCTCCCCTTTGGTTTTCTTTCTCTCCCTCTCTTTCTTTCATTCTTTCTCCCTGTCCTATCCCCCAGTCATGTCTGTCCCGTTTGTAGCAACTGAAAATAAAATAAATTCATAATTATAATAAAGGTCAATCAAATGGACCAATATGGCAAGGCCATGATGATCCACTTGGTAAAATAAATCCGCTTGGCATCTTTCTTGGCCTTAAGACAACAATTCTGATGGCTAAAGATCCAAACGGGACACACAAAAAAAAAAAATACGAATAATAATAAGATTATACTGATACACCCATAATATTATAATGGGTTAGTTCACAAACATGATGCTTAGACATCTGTGCATGACAAAAAGGCTCTTTATACCTGAGAGTCTCAAGGCTGCATTGGGGATCCTTCAGTTTAGCAGAAAGCAGTTTTGCTCCCAAGTCACCAGGACAATTGTAGGTCAGGTCCAGCTCCTTCAGGCTGAAGGGGTTGGCTGTGAGGGCTGAAGCCAGAGAAGTGCATCCTTTCTCACGTATCCAGCAGCTTGACAGACTACAAAAGGAAAAAACAGTAGGCAGAGAATAAATTGTATGTCAAAAAGGCCACAAAGCCTAAAAGCCCTTAAGTTAAAAAAAAAAACAAATAAAACAAAAACCCAACAATCCGATGGACCCTTATGAGCAAGCAAGCTCAGAGACATGCTGTTTATAGACAGTAGTTGTATATGCAGTTTTGACGTCTTCTCCTACATCATTGCTTATGTGGCGATATTGTCTGAGTGCTGATTCTTATTGTTCAGAAATACTGCAGCACCTCAAAGCGTGTGTAAATACAACTGTGAAATGAGATTGCAGCAGCGAGTGAAGAGACCGTTACACTGGGAGGATACAGGGTCACCTGAACCTGACTACATGCTTTATCTAAAAGGAAAGTGGCTAATTTACACCACTGAGCCCTGCCCTCAAAAAGTGACACAGATGTGAAGCTGGATACAAGAGCTTGGGAAAAATGACCATTTCATTGCATTAAATACGCGTCAGCTGATTGCGCTGCTCAGTACATCCAGCTAGACCAGGAAAAGTGTGACTCGAGGTTGTTGATCCAGTGAACCACCTGTCACTGGACTCAAACAGGCCGTCCTCCACATAGTCATCATTCATAAAATGCTTTACAAACCCGAACATTACGGCTAACAGCTGGATTTTCCTGTTTCAGTGCCGCTAGCTAAATATTGAAGAACCACTAATTGCTTAAATGACAGACAGTGAAAGTGGACAGTATATCCTTGGTTTCTTAACACAAAGCTCATTGTTGCAGCCAGGGACAGCAGAAAAGTGTACCCTTTGATTTTGTTTTAGTGTCCTTATTTTTCTCTGAGTTACTGGTTCTGTTACTAATTAGCTAACATAAACTAATGTAAGCTGAAACCAACCAACCCACTAAACTTGTTCTAAGAACTTAAAGCACTTATTTCTTAAATCCAGCTTCACAGACAGTGTTACATTTGTGTCAGTTTTTGGAACAGAGCTCTATGATGTCAATTAGCCTTTGTAACTGTTATGTGTCACAGCTGAAGGCTCCGCCTACTTTTAAATACCGTAGGAACCGTGTAAGCCAGGAGTCTGAAAGCAGCATTTTGGATCAGCTGAAGACTTTTTCAGGGAGTTTTTAGGAAATCCTGATAATAATGAATTAGTTCAGTCTAGAAGTAAGGGGTGGCTGTAGCTCAGGTGGCAGAGCAGGTCAGCCACTAATCAGAAGATCGGTGGTTCGATCCCAGGCTGCCTCCTGGCTGCATGCCAAATATCCTTGGGCAAGATACTAACCCCGTGTTTGCCTACTGGTGGTGGTCAGAGGGCCCGGTGGCGCCAGTGTCCGGCGGCCTCGCTTCTGTCACTGCGCCCCAGGGCAGCTGTGGCTACAATGTAGCTGCCATCACCTGTGTGTGAATATGAGTGTGAATGGGTGAATGACTGAATGTAGTGTGAAGCGCTTTGGGGTCCTTAGGGACTAGAAAAGCGCTATACAAATGCAGGCCATTTACCATTTAATAAATATATGCAGCAAGGATGTAAAACTATTAACAAATAATCAACTTCGGTGTGAGTAGAATTTATGTAGCTACTCTGCACTGTTTGCACATGACATTGGCAATAACAATACTTATAGCAGATGATGTGATCCTGTTCTGCACTAATTTAAACAAATCAATACCATCCATATTAAGTCTCATTAATACATTTAGCACATTTTCGGGTTATAAAATAAATTTTGATAAATCTGAAATATTATTTTTGAATAAAAATGAAACGACAAAATCCTCCAATCAATACTCCCTTTCTGCTATCTGAACATGGGTTTACTTATCTGGGTGTGAAATTAACCCCCTCAATTGAAAATATTCTGGCATCCAATTATAATTCCTTAACGACGTCAGTTACTGCACTTCTAAACAGATGGATGAAACTACCCATATCTTTAATTGGTCGTATTAATATACTAAAAATGTCAATTTTGCCAAAATATCTTTACCTTTTTCAATCAATACCACCAAACTCTTTCTTCTTAGATTTGCAAAAACTATTCCGAAACTTTATTTGGAACAACAGAAGACCAAGACTCAGAATCTCATTATTATACCTTCCTTATGAAAGAGGGGGTTTACAGCTTCCAAATTTAAAGTGGTGCTTCTGCTCAAATCAGAGCGGCAATGTTTTATTTTGTTAATGAGCAAACTCCAGTGTGGGTTTCTATGGAGTCTACAGAAATCAAAATTTCCCCTACCTTATCTTTACTCAGCCGACAGGAAGACACTAAATAAGCAAACTAAGAACCCCTTTTTAAAAAAACAGTATAATGATCTGGTTTGAAATACATAACTACTTGGGAGAAATGATACAGCTGTCTAGGTTTATTTTAATTCAAACATCCCAGACACCTGTATTAAGTGTGGAGTGGACAGGCACTTTATTTCACTGTATATGGGAGTGTCCACATGTGAAAATCTTTTGGGGAAAGGTAATAAATGTGTTGAGTCAACTTATTGGTGATGTGATTCCACTTCATCCTAAAATATGTATTTTAAATATATACCCGAATAATTTTGTACCTGCTGCAAACAACAGAGCTCTGTTAACGACTGGACTTTTGGAAGCCAAGCGCTGTGTTGCTATGTGTTGGAAAAATCAAAAAATATGTGGACTATCTCAGTGGCTTAATGGACTGACATCTATACTATCTATGGAGAAAATAACTTATGCATTAAGAAATAAACTGGACAAGTTTTGGGCTTTATGGTCAAAATTCTACAACTTTCTGGAGAACTGCAACGTGCACGCTGTGGACTTAACAGCCTGAAACTCTGACTCGATTTATATATCTGCCCTTCCCTTTTGTTATGGTTTGCTTTGTTTTTGTTTCTATTACTATGTTGTTTCTGTTGTTGTTGTGGTTTTGTTTTTATTTATGTATTTATTTATTTTTTACTTTTTTTTTAATGCTCACGGTGCACCATGTAAAACCGGTTGAAACCAATAAATAAATGTTTAAAAAAAATAAATACTTCTAGTGTTTTCAGAAAGACATCTACTGTAATGAAACGTATTCCCACTGCTGTGAAATCCATTTTTGTAAATGTCATCAAGAAATGACAGCTTGCTGTCTGCTAATCAGGTTGTGAAGACCTAAGCAACTAAACATTTAAGATAAGTATGCCAGTGCATAGAACACAGCTAACTTGTCTGATTTAAGGATTCCTTACCTGAGAGATTTTATTTGACAGTCAGGACTTCGTAGTTCAGCTGAAAGCCTCATCGCTCCTGAATCCAGCAATTTATTGGCACTTAAATTAACCACTTTCAGATGACACTCCTTGGAGCTGAGAAGTGAACCCAGAAATTCACAGCTTTTCTCTGTCAGCCCACAGAACCCCAGGCTGGGGGGGGGGAGAGTATGTTAATTACTGATTAAGCCACACAAAAAGAAAGTGGGGATGATAGAAAAGGATCAGCGTGCAATATTACAGTTAGAACTCTGACCTCAGAGTTTCCAGTCTACAGGATCGACTCTGTAGACCAACACAGAGCTGCTTGACTCCTGAATCCAACAGACTATTGTGGCTCATATCCAGTTCTCTCAGGCTGGAAGGCTGATTGCTGAAAACTGAAGCCAGAAAACCACAACTTCCCGATGATAGAAAACAGAAAGACAACCTGAAAGTGTAAAAATGAAGAAATGATCAACTGGATTTTAAAAAAATCTTTTGGTTAGTTTAAATCAAGCAGTGTAATCTTAGTTTTCTAGGACCGATCACTTACAGCACCTCCAATACATAATGCTGTATTTCTTCATAGCCTCTTTTCTTTTGGCAAGTACTGATTGGACTGTGCTCATTGAAAGATTGTGGCTGCATGGTTGGAGTACAGGGATGATTTTAGGTGGAAAATTAGGTCTAAATAACAACTATGTTTACATTGCTAAAACAAACCAACTCAGATGTTGAAAGAGACGACTCTGGCACTTCCTGTAGATTGCGGTACAATAAAAATAGTTAAAGCAAAAGACATAAAATAGGATAAAGTTAGAATGATAATAAAAACAATAGTTACAGACTCATACTGATTTAAAAGCAAGAGAATAAAAATAGGTCTTTAGATGGGTTTTGAAAGTCTCCAGGAGGTCCTGATGTGCAGAGGCAAAGTGTTCCACAATTTAGGAGCAGCCGCCACAAATGCCCGATCTGCTCAGAGTTTTAATCTGGACCTTGGGACAACTGGTAGCATTTGGTCCGCAGACCTCAAAGATCTTGCAGGAATATACCAGGTTAGAAGATCAGAAAGATATGCAGGAGCTAGTCCATGCAGCGTCTTAAAAACAAGTGTTAAAATCTTAAAATCAATTTGAAAACTGACTGGCAGCCAGTGTAATGATGCAAGTATGGGAGATATGTGATCTCGCTTGTGTGTGCCAGTTAGGAGCCCCGCTGCAGTGTTTTGGACCAGCTGCAGTCAGCCAGTAGATGACGAGGTAACACAGGAATAGAGGCTATTACAGAAGTCGAGGTGAGATGAAGCCATGGATCGCTTTCTCAAAATCTCTGAAGCAGAGAAAAGGCATCTCCGCCTCCTTTTGCAAGGAGGCGGAGATGAAAGAAGGTAGCTTTGATTACATTGTTCATCTGTTTATCAAAGATTAAATTGCTATCAAAGATCACTCATAAATTTCTTGCAAATGATTTTCTGTTGTTTTCTAAGAGGCTAAGGTCATAATGGTCACAATGACCTCAGCTTTCAGCCAACAGTTGATTCTTTGGTCTTTGCCACATTGAGCTGCAGATGATTCTGCTCACACACAGTCGACCACAGCCTGGTACTCTGTCTCATCACCGTCACTGATGCATCCAACCACCGCAGAGTCGGCAGAAAACCTCTGAAGACGGAGGTCTCTGTGCAGTGGCTGAAGTCTGTGGTGTAGAATGAAGAGGGAGGGGACGAGGACGGCCCCTTGTGGTGCCCCTGTGTTGCTGATCCTCTAGTCAGACACAAAATGTTGAAGATGCACATACTGTGGTCTTCCTGTCAGGTAATCCAGGGCATGAGAGAGGATCCACCTGCAGCCTCGATGTCCACCTTTGTTGTGGCCTTCGTGTGAAATACTAATTACATCACAGGACGCTCAGCTGCCACAACCCCACGCACATTAGATGGTATTCAATTATAATAGAAAACGAGTCATTTAATGAGTCACTTTAACAGAGCTATGTGTTTTTAAAGTAATGTTACACTTTTTAAAATGGCATACCACAAATAATATTAATAATATCAAATAATGTTTACAACACCAGTGTCCCTCACGCTTCTCTTGCTGTATTAGATTGATGTACAAAATAATATTATTATAAATAATGTTTTTAAAATATATTTTGATAAAAATAACAATAAATTGAAAGTGACATTATTACTGCTTCTCTCTGATGACACTGCAGTTGGCACTGCCCGTGATAAATCATAGTTACTTCAGTATTTTTTACTCAGATTATGTAATTTTGATTAAAGTTTTTGCTTTTTTGTTAAGCAAAAGCTGTGTTCCCATCTCATCACAATGTAGTCACAGTCTGAACCATATACTATTCTCACATCTGCTTTCTAGGTTCATATTATGTGGAGCACTAACACCAGCCTTTTCTGTCAAGCTCTCGGGGATCTACAGAACCACTGCAGATGATTGTAATTTTGTTTCTTCTTATAGTGACTCAGAGGCTGAGAGGGTTAGGAGGCTAAAACTAACCCAAATTGTTGAGTTTTTCAATTTATTATTGTAGTATCTTGTCTCTACAATATAAAGTGCCTTGACACAATTGTTGTTGTAATTTGACACTATAGAAATAAATTTAATTGAATTTTTTTCATGTTATTTTATGTTACCTTTGTAGCCCTGACTATGTAAATAGGTCATTATTAAAATAGTTCATTTATATTGATAGTTAAATGCAAATGTTCACTGTGTTCAATAATGTGTACAAATGCCTGTAAGGTGTGTGATGTGTGTCAGTTAAATGCACAACTTTTTTATTTGTATTTTGAGGTTTATGTCATTATTTTTGATATGGTATTGATATGTACTGCAGCTCCAGTGAACCCTGAAGTAGTCTCAGGCAGAGGAGGTGGGAGTAAGTGGGGAGCCGTGTGCACTCGGCAGGAGGTGAGAGAGACGAGAGATGGACAGCAGTGTCGAGTGGACGCGGAGTTTATAGAAGGGCGACGTATTTTCAGGTTGACGGATAGTTAGCTGGAGTGGAAATCTGTTGTACCCTACTGTGAGTAGGAGGAGACGGACGTCTTGCTGGCGTGTCAGAGAGGTCCCTTCTGCTGCTGTGATGAAGCTATGTGTTCACGTGGGAGCACGTGGAGACCACTGTGAGTGCTGCTGGTGGCCTTGACCCAGTTTCCCCGCTATCCCCTTGAACTGCCTGGAGGTGTGAGTACTGTTGTTTCCCAAAGGTGGAAAGTAACGAATTACATTTACTTGCGTTACTGTAATTGAGTAGTTTTTTTGTGTATTTGTACTTTTTAAAGTCGTTTTTCAAGTCGGTAATTTTACTTTTACTTAAGTATATTTTTTAAAAAGTATTGTACTTTGCTACATTTTCAATCACACCCGTTACAGAGTAAATTAAAAGAACAAACAAAAAAACCCCAACATTGCACTTGGAAATACTGCAGGGAATGATGGGTAGTAGAACAAATTGGCGCTAAGGTCACATTAAAGATGGAGTCTGACATCGGTGGTACGGATCCAGCGAAAACAGAAACCCCGTCGAATTCTGCTGACCCTGAACTCGAGGAAACCGATGTGAACCCCTGGCCGTATTTAAGGGACCATTTCAGCTTCAAGTGCAAGAAAGGCAACAGCTTTATTATGCAGTGTAAGCTGTGTTTGCCCAGAGAGACCGAGTTAGCAGCTTTTAAAAATTCCACATCAAACCTGCGCAAGCATGTAGAGGTAAGTTAGATGAAACCTGTACATTTATTTTAGCAAAAAGGCTGTGCTCAAGCTAATCACATTAAGTTAAGACAAACTGTTATTGGGCACGTTGCTGTCCACGCAACTTACATTTTTTTTCTTACTGGATCGGTAAATTGCCAAAAGAAAATGTGTTTACTTACATTTTTCCTGTTTGTTAATAATAATAATTTATTAAAAAATAGTTAAACTAGACAGAAGACAGAAGCGGCTACTTTCTTACTTAACCCACAGATGTTCACACTGCAGGCAAAAGAATAACATGTGCTATGTGCTGAGGTGGGTTTTTTTCTGTTCTCAACCTGATCTCCCTGTTGGAGCTCAGTCTGGGGGGAGTTATTTTTTTCTCCTTATCTTTCCTCATGTGGTGCATTTTCCATTGTTATACCTCTCTGACCTGTCTTCCCCATGTGATGTTTGTGTAATGTATGTGTGGTCGGAGGGTAAGATGACGCTGGCAAAGGTCAGCAGCCTTAACCCAATTTCCTTCGGGGTCAACCTTCAGGATCAATAAAGTTTTATTGAATTGAATTGCTCCTCAAAATTAACAGAGCAGGGCCAAGTTTAAAAAAATTAAAACACATTTTTATAGCAGCTGCCGTACAGCTCAATTCAGTACTTGTTCTCTTATTTGACAGTTTAGAAAACATTCTCATGTAAAAGAATTATATGGTTTTGACAGTTTGGTTGGTTGGTTTGGTGACCATTATCCATTGCAGTTTAACTGCCACTACACTTTAATTTGTAAAGTTTTTCTTTTAATTAAAAAACAACTACTTTGAGATTTATCCCATTGTCTTTTTTGCACTACTCAGAAGAGGCTGTCCTCCTGCTGACAAAAAAGTAACTAAAAAGTTACTCTGAGTACATTTTAAATGAGCTACTTTTTACTTTTACTTAAGTAAATTTTTAGACAGGTAATTTTACTTGTACTTGAGTAACATTTCAGCAAAGTAATAGTACTTTTACTTGAGTAAAATATTTTAGTACTCTTTCCACCTCTGTTGTTTGCACGTGCTTTTTATTTTACTGCTTGGCAACAAGTGAAGCGACCACATTGTTGTAGGTCCCACGTGTGGGCGGGCCCACAATATTATTTGATTATTTTGTTTCTGTTGAGGTAGATACCTCCCCATTGTTTAACAAACTTTATTAATTTTACTTATTTTCTTTTGTGTTGTTGTTAATTAATCATTCACTAAAGTGGAGTTAACTTTATAATTGACCTGCTTGTGTGAGATTTATTTCCATATAGTGTCGTTTTATTGCACATTTTATACCATAAGCATTAAAAAGGGAGTATGATTAGGAAAGTAACAACAAGAACCCAGGGCCCCCTCAATAGAACGTGGGACGGGTGTTACGCCTTTATTTATTTTTTTGTTTGTTCCTTTTCTTTGCACTTACTATTTGCTCTCTCACAAATACTCACTGCTGGATTTACAGGCATTATATAACATACACACTCACTTCCAATATTTAAATATTACCATTGTCTGTAATGTTCTATGTATGTAATGTCTGAGAGAGAGAGCATATTCAAGAGTCTTGATGAGCAATGAAACTCCCTCTATGTAAAATACATCATACCTGAGAATCTGGAGTTTACACTGTGGACTGGACAAGCCAACAGAAAGCAGCTTCACCCCTGAATCCTCCAGCAGATTGTAATTCAGGGACAGAGTTCTCAGACTGGAGGACTGGGTGCTGAGGACTGATGAGAGTATCTGGCAGGATGCATTTGTGAGGCAGTTTCTTTCCAACCTAGATTTTAAAAGAAACACTTTTGTTTTGATTCAGATGTTTAACCCCAAAAACAAAACAATGGAATTCTAAGATATACCACTGATCACAAAACCTGTTTATATCCAGACGGCATTTTGCTGTTCATATTCATCACGTCATAAAACATTCAAGCTTGTCAAAAAAAACCACTTGTAAAATGTCCTACTATTCCATAAACTGGATCAACAGTACATCCATTACACATCCAAAGCATAGGCTGTACAGTTCATAAACTTCTTATCCCTATGTGGACGACTTACAACACTTACCATCAATTCTCAATTTAGTTTGATTTATATAGCATCAAATCCCAACAACAGTTGCCTTAAGCCACTTTATATTGTAAAGCAAAGATCCTACAATAATACAAAAAAAAAAAAACCCAAACAAACAAGAAAACCCATCCATCCATCTTCATCCGCTTTATCCGAGGCCGGGTCGCGGGGGCAGCAGCCTAAGCAAAAAGGCCCAGACCTCCCTCTCCCCAGCCACCTCCTCCAGCTTATCCGGGGGAACACCAAGGCGTTCCCAGGCCAGCCGAGAGATATAATCTCTCCAGCGTGTCCTGGGTCTGCCCCGGGGCCTCCTCCCGGTGGGACATGCCTGGAACACCTCACCCAGGAGGCGCCCAGGGGGCATCCTTGTCAGATGCCCGAACCACCTCAGCTGGCTCCTTTCGATGTGGAGCAGCAGCTGCTCTACTCTGAGCCCCTCCCGGATGGCCGAACTTCTCACCCTATCTCTAAGGGAGAGGCCAGCCACCCTTCGGAGGAAGCTCATTTCTGCCGCTTGTATCCGCGATCTCGTTCTTTCGGTCACTACCCACAGCTCGTGGCCATAGGTGAGGGTAGGGACGTAGATCGACCGGTAAATTGAGAGCTTCGCTTTTACACTCAGCTCCCTCTTCACCACGACGGACCGGTGCAGCGTCCGCATTACTGCAGCGCAGCCCCAATCCGTCTGTCGATCTCCGGCTCCCTTCTCCCATCACTCGCGAACAAGACCCCGAGATACTTGAACTCCTCCACTTGGGGCAGGAACTCATCCCCGACCCGGAGTGGGCACTCCACCCTTTTCCGGCTGAGAACCATGGCCT
Organism: Haplochromis burtoni; assembly: GCF_018398535.1. Lineage (NCBI taxonomy): Eukaryota > Metazoa > Chordata > Actinopteri > Cichliformes > Cichlidae > Haplochromis > Haplochromis burtoni. Next base: position 670,635 of record NW_024582484.1, read on the forward strand.
CAGATTTGGAGGTGCTGATCCTCATTCCCGCTGCTTCACACTCGGCTGCGAACCGTTCCAGTGCGAGCTGGAGGCCCTCACCCGATGAAGCCAACAGAACCACATCATCTGCAAAAATCAGAGATGAGATTCTGAGGCCACCAAAGCGAAAGCCCTCCGCCACTTGGCTGCGCCTAGAAATCCTGTCCATAAAAATTATGAACAGAACCGGAGACAAAGGGCAGCCCTGGCGGAGCCCATCACCCACCGGGAACGAGTCCGACTTATTGCCGGCAATGCGAACCAAGCTCTTGCAACGGTTGTATAGGGATCGAATGGCCCGTAGCAATGGGCCAGACACCCCATATTCCCGCAACACCTCCCACAGGACACCCCGAGGGACACGGTCGAATGCCTTCTCCAAGTCCACAAAACACATGTAGACTGGTTGGGCAAACTCCCATGCACCCTCAAGTATCCTCGAGAGGATAAAGAGCTGGTCCAGTGTTCCGCGACCAGGACGAAAACCGCATTGTTCCTCCTGTATCCGAGGTTCGACTAGCGGACGAACTCTCCTTTCCAGCACCCTGGCATAGACTTTCCCAGGGAGGCTGAGGAGTGTGATCCCCCTGTAGTTGGAACACACCCTCCGGTCCCCCTTCTTAAAGATGGGGACCACCACCCCGGTCTGCCAGTCCACAGGTACTGCCCCTGATCTCCACGCAACATTGCAGAGGCGTGTCAACCAGGACAGCCCTACAACGTCCAGAGCCTTCAGGAACTCGGGGCGGACCTCATCAACACCAGGGGCTCTGCCACCAAGGAGTTGTTTAACTGCCTCAGTGACCTCGCCCCCGGAAATTGGCGGGTCATTCCCCTCATCCCCAGACTCTGCTTCCTCCTCGGAAGACGTGTCAGTGGGATTAAGGAGGTCCTCGAAGTATTCCTTCCACCGCCTGACAATTTTCTCAGTCGACGTCAGCAGCGCTCCGCCAGCACTATACACAGTGCAGGTAGAGCACCGCTTTCCCCTCCTGAGACGTCTGACGGTTCAGCCACTGCCCGAGCCGCATTCTGCTTGGCCTGTCGATACCTGTCGGCTGCCTCCGGAGTCCCACAGGCTAACCAAGCCCGATAGGACTCCTTCTTCAGCTAGTGGCTCCCTTCACCTCTGGTGTCCACCATTTGGTTCGGGGATTACCACCATGGCAGGCACCAACCACCTTGCGGCTGCAGCTCAATGCAGCAACTTCGGCAATGGAGACGCTGAACATGGTCCATTCAGACTCAATGTCCCCAGTCTCCCTCGGAATGCTGTTGAAGCTCTGCCGGAGGTGTGCGTTGAAGATCTCGCGGACTGGGGCCTCTGCTAGACGTTCCCAGCACACCCACACTACACGTTTAGGTGCACCGGGTCTGTCCAGCGTCCTCCCCCGCCACCTGATCCAACTCACCACCAGGTGGTGATCAGTTGACAGCTCAGCCCCTCTCTTTACCCGAGTATCCAGAACATCCAGAACAGAAGCCTAATCTTGAAAGTAGAGATAGTGTCTGTCTCCCGAATCCAAACTGGAAGCTGGTTCCACAGAAGAGGGACCTGAAAACTGAAGCCTCCCATTCTACTTTTAAATACTCTAGGAACAACAAGTGATATTCTGAGTTTGGGATTACACTGTGCAAGGAACATTACATTGGACTATCACCACTTCTACGGCTTTCCGGAGGAAATAATAAGAACTCAGGAAACACAGGAAAGATGGTGCTGGGTGTGTTGGCATGCTGTTTCTCGGTTCTAAAATGTTTATGTATTGTATTCATAGTGGTGTCCCTGCTAGCTTTGAAAGCCCACTCCCATCCGTGACTCACTACTGATGCTCCCCTGCGTTAGCCAGTGATTTAAAAGACTCCCGCCACCAATGGCACGGTACAGGAGAAACTGCATCAGTGTGATCCACCCTGTGCCTGCCACCCACACTCGACCCGCTCCAGTTTCCATACAGAGCTAACAGATCAACAGAAGATGCCATTGTTACAACGCTCCACACCACCTCTCTCACTTTAGCTGTGCTTTCAATACAATACTCCCGGACAGACCAATAATAAAACTGCTGGATATTGAACTTCCTTCAACTACCTGCTGCTGGATCAGAGACTTCCTGTCAGACCGTGTACAGAGAGTTAGAGTGGGGCCTCATCTTTCCCCAGCTTTAACAGCAACTCTCCACAAGACTGTGTGCTAAGTCCCCTACTGTACACTCTGTACACACATGACTGTGTCAGTACCCACCCAGACAACGCAACAACGCAGTGATTACGTTTGCAGATGATACCACCATAGTGGGGCTCATCTTTGGGGAAGACGAGACGGCGTACAGAGCTATATATGTGTACACACACACACACACACACACACACACACACACACACACACACACACACACACACACACACACACACACACACACACAGCAATGTAAAATTTATCTAACCCGAGAACTTGGAGTTTACACTGTGGACTGGACAAGCCATCAGAAAGCAGCTTCACTGCTGAATTCTGCAGCTTGTTATAATTCAGGGACAGAGTTCTCAGACTGGACTGGGTGCTGAGGAGTGATGAGAGATCCTGACAGCATGCGCTTGTGAGGCTGTTTTGGTCCAACCTAGATGTTAAAAGAAACAAATTTGGTTTTATTTAAGAAACTGAAATTGAAATAAAAGTCTTCCTTACAATAAAATAAACAAACACCTGAGAGTTTTCAGTTGACAGTTTGGATTCTGCAGTCCAGCACAGAGTGAGATCACTCCTGAATCTTGGAGGTTGTTGTTACTAAGGTCTAGTTCAACCAAATTACACAATGGGGAGTTAAAAACGTTTGCCAGAAATAAGCAGCTTCTGTCTGTCAGTTTACAGTCACTTAGTCTGGGGAGAAAAAACAGAAAGTTACAAATATTACAAATGGAAGTAATTTATGGTGTTTTTTTCTTTCATGCTTCTATATATTGTTATTTATAAAAATCAACCTACAGAGCTGTGCTGGAGGTTTTGACCACTGGCAGCAGCCTCAGAAGAGCCTCCTCTGAAGCAGAGTATTTCTTTAGGTCAAACACATCCAAATTTTCTTCAGATGACAGTAGGATGAAGACTAGTGCTGACCAGTGAGCAGGTGTTAGTTCATTTGTGGAGAGTTTTCCTGACCTCAGTGATTTTTGAATTTCCTCCACTAGAGAACTGTCATTCAGTTCACTCAGACAGTAAAACAGATTGATGCTTCTCTGTGAAGAGACTTTTGTTATCATCTTTTTGATGTATTGGATTGTTTTCTGTTTAGGTTTTGAGCAACTGTCTTGCTGCCTTGGCAAACCTTGCAGGAGACTCTGGTTGGTTTCCAGTGAAAGACCCAAGAGGAAACGGAGGAAGAGATCTAGGTGTCCATTTGGGCTCTGCAAGGCTTTGTCCACAGCAGTCTGGTAAAACTTTGTAGCTGCGTTGTCCTTAAATAACAGTTCGGACAACTTGGATTTAGATTGTGCATCAGAAAGCAGATTGACTCCAGAGTTGAAGGTCAGATGGACATGAAGAGCAGCCAGAAACTCCTGAACGCTCAGATGGACGAAGCAGAACAACTTTTCCTGATACAGTCCTCTCTCCTCTTTAAAGATCTGTGTGAACACTCCTGAGTACACTGAGGCTGCTCTGATATCGATGCCACACTCTGTCAGGTCTGATTCATAGAAGATCAGGTTTCCTTTCTGAAGCTGATCAAAAGCCAGTTTTCCCAGAGACTCTGTCATCTTTCTCCAGTATTGATATGTCTCAGCTCCTCCATCATACTTGACCTTCTTCACTTTGGCCTGAACCACCAGGAAGTGGATGTACATCTCAGTCAGGGTCTTGGGCAGCTGTCCTCCCTCTCTGGTTTTCAGCACATCCTCCAGAACTGTAGCAGTGATCCAGCAGAAGACTGGGATGTGGCACATGATGTGGAGGCTTCGCGATGTCTGGATATTGCTGATGACAATGCTAGCCTGTCGCTCATCTCTGAATCTCTTCCTGAAATACTCCTCCTTCTGTGGATCAGAAAACCCTCTGACCTCCGTCACCATGTGCACATACTCAGGAGGGATCTGATTGGCTGCTGCAGGTCGTGTGGTTATCCAGAGGCGAGCGGAGGGAAGGAGTTTACCACTGATGAGGTTTGTCAGCAGCACATCCAGTGAAGTCGACTTTCTGACATTAGTCAAGGTTTTATTTTTTTCGAAGTCCAGAGGAAGGCGGCACTCATCCAGACCATCAAAGATGAACACAACTTAGGGCTTGTTATAGTTGTAGGTTTCTCCTTTTGTTTCAGAAAAGAAGTGATGAAGAAGTTTCTTCAAGCTGAACTTTTTCTCTTTCAGCACATTCAGCTCTCTGAAAGTAAATGGAAATATAAACTGAATGTCCTGATTGGCTTTGTCTTCAGCCCAGTCAAGAGTGTATTTCTGTGTTAAGACTGTTTTCCCAATGCCAGCCACTCCGTTTGTCAGCACTGTTCTGATTGGCCCATCTCTTTCAGATGAAGTTTTAAAGATGTCTTCACATTTGATTGTCGTTTCTGTTGTGTCTGTTTTCTTAAATACTGCTTCAATTTGTCGGATCTCATGTTCATCATTGACTTTTCCAGTTCCCCCCTCTGTGATGTAGAGCTCTGTGTAGATCTCATTGAGGAGCGTTGGATTTCCAGCTTTAGCAACTCCCTCAAACAAAACCTGGAACTTCTTCTTCAGATTACATTTGACTTTCCGCTGGCAGTTCATTGTGTTAGTTTCTGAATTAAAAAACAAACAAACAAAAACAAAACATAAAACAAACCAGTAATAACACCAAGTGGAGTTTGCAGTAACAATGGCAAAAGTGATACAATCTAATTTTCAAAAGAGTTTAGACAGTGTGTAAAATCCAAATAAAAACAGAATCCAGTGATTTTAAATACATATTTGAGTACTGTATTTTTCAGGCGCACTTAAAATGCTTTAATTTTCTCAAAAATCGACAGTACGCCTTATAATCTGGTGAGATTTATGATGAATTCTGGTTGTACTTACTGACCTCAAACGATTTAATGTGGTACACAGCGCTCAAAAATCTGTCAAAAATGTTTTAGTATGACTTTGCTAAGCTACAAAGCCGCACCGCTTGATGGATTGTCAGAGCATTACGGCTGCTGTAGTCAGGAACCTCGCGGAGTAATCTGGCTCCTAAATTCCTTCCGCTTCAGGTCCCAAAGTTAAACGAACACTGCGGCATCACTGAGAGTTAAAAACTGTCTGAATTCTTTCATCTTTAATAAAATGATCAGCGTTGCTGCTTTACCAGGTGTAACAATTAAGTTTAACATTCAGGCATCCATGAAAACAGAAGTTATTAAATTTAACGGAGTTAGAAGTTAACAGGAAGTTAGCTCGCTAGCTTCCACCTAAGCATGATATAGCATGTTCTGACTGAGAGATTTCTGAAAAATTCAAACGTACAGCTCTGCTGTCACTTCCAACATAAATGAAGACAGGAAACTAAACAGCAGTGACGTTTGTAGGGTTACTGAAGTTGGACTAGCTGCTATATAATGATGTGCTACGTGACCGCTAGCGACACAGCTATGTTAGCATAAACATAAACGGTGAAGCTGCAGGATGAATGCTAACTTTTTTCCACTCAATAAAAGTTAATCTGAGGGTTCCCGATGGTTAGGGACAGGATGCTTTAAACGGACCAAACTTCAGTCAGGAGAACAACTGAGATAATCCATCCACAATACGAGGTTAGTCATTAATATACTGCAACTACATGGGAACAGAGCAGCTGCCTGAGAATTCAACATTAATGAATCAATGGTACAGAAGTGGAGGAAGCAAGAAGAATGAGTTGAGTAAAGTTTGACTTATCTGACTGTTTTGTTTTTCTTTGTTTGGTCTGAATAATACGGTACACATGTGTAATGGAGTAGTAATGGCTTCACTTTTTAGACCTGTATTACATCCATTATTTATATTTGTTCCATGATTTGTACACATGGCATGTAAAACCTTTACATCTGGGGATGCACCATAAAGATTTATATGAATGCTACTATCTAACCCATGTCTTTTTCATTGCTTAATTCAGCAAGCCAATACTCCTCCCTGCAGTGGCGCCATAGACCACACCCTGCCACAAACAGTCTCAGTAGTTGTTTGCTTTTTTTTCTGGATTTTTGGTTGACATTCTGTCTCTCTGTTAAAATGCAAAGTCAGCGCAGTCCACAAAGTTAGTATGTATAACTTTGTGTGTTTTTTCTGGATTTTTGATTGTGTATTACATTCTTTCTCTCCATGATTTTTACGGAAGTTTTAAGTGAGCAAATAAATTCAGTATACTTATAATCACACTGATATGCTGAGTTTTTGTTTTGTTATGTTGATGCTGGTAGCATCTCACTTCATGTTTATTCTCCTGTTCATTTTGAGTTTTTCCCCCATTGTGTCCAGTTCATAGGTTCAAGTCTACATCTCGGCATTAGCTTTTACTCTGTCAGTTACTTCCTGTTTTACTTTGATAATCTCTCATGTTGTGTGCTTTGTATTGTGTTTTCTCTCCCTTGTCTTATTCCTGATTTTTTCCCAGTGAATTCTCCCCAATAGTCACATTACCATGTGTATTTGCCCATTGTCCTCAGTGTTCTGTGGTCCCTAGTTCTGTGTTTCCTTAGAGTCTAATTTAGTGGTCCAGGCCTATCTTCTGTTTTTTGCACATATATTTTGAAAGACTTCAGTATTAAAACCTGTTTTGAGTTTATTTCCTTTTTTCATGAGTCCTGCATTGAGGTTCACTTCCTGCCCACCACACAGCAATTCATGACAGTATTATGGATCACTGTGGCATCAATAGATGTTATAGCTTTTGTCATTGTAATTATCATCATTTGTTTCTCAGTATTGTTAAGATGTCTTACTGCTCTGGATGGACTCAGCTAGTTCGTTGTGATTCATTCTCCTCAGGAACTGCAGTGTGATCTTAAGAAAAGCCGTTCTCCTGATCCGGATCTGCTTTTCTTCACCAACATCTCCCACCTCGTGCTTCTTCTGAGTCTCTAAATAGTCAGAGTTTCCTTGACTCAAAACACTCTGAATCATCTGCAGTTCATTCTTCACAAATGCTATAATGTCCTCCTGAAGTAACTGTAACAGAACAGACAGAACCACAATCAGGCAATGTTGTAGGAGTTGACAACACTACTCTTAATAGCACTGCAAGGATCATCAAAACAGATAAATTTTCAATGATTTTAACGATGGTGAAAAATGTTCTACAATCACATACTGCAAATATGGAGTCCAAGTCTTGAGGATTGTTATGGATAGATGGAAAACTGGCAGACTCTGTTTTGTCCCCATGATCTCTGCAGAGAAATAAAACTATGCATAATGTGTCATAGTTTACATGCAGTACCTACAGGTAGTTAATAGTAAATAATGCTTATCTATAGCAGAAAGATTTGTACAGTAGTTTAACTAACACAGTTGTGATCTCATGACCACCTGCAGTTGTGAGCAGCTGTCACAAAACAGACTGAGCGCAACACATTCACATCTAAAAATGGCCAACTTTACAGCGTAAATAAATCAAAGGCAGAGAACACAATGACATGTCTCACTTCAATGTAGGTTAATCATGCTAACAGAAAGACACCCCCCCCCCCCTTCTCAGTTAGTGAAGCCTTACGACTTTTTTGAGGAAGACTGTCCATCTTGAAATGTAAGTGGTTCATACTTTGAGCAAGTACTCTTACAGGATGCAGAGCTGGGTTCAGGGGACCTAGGATTCTCCTGATCTCTGCTGAGATACAATAAATGGGGATCAGAAACAACAACAACAACAACAACAACAACAACTTAAACAGTGCAAAGTTTGACACTGAAATGTGAGCAACATCTCACGTCTTTTTGGAAGGAGATTGTCCATCTTGAAATGTAAGTGGTTCATACTTTGAGCAAGTACTCTTACAGGATGCAGAGCTGGGTTCAGGGGACCTAGGATTCTCCTGATCTCTGCTGAGATACAATAAATGGGGATCAGAAACAACAACAACAACAACAACAACAACAACTTAAACAGTGCAAAGTTTGACACTGAAATGTGAGCAACATCTCACGTCTTTTTGGAAGGAGATTGTCCATCTTGAAATGTAAGTGGTTCATACTTTGAGCAAGTACTCTTACAGGATGCAGAGCTGGGTTCAGGGGACTTTAATGTTTTGTGGTGACTGTCGAGAGGAAAAAAAAAAGAAAAGAAAAAAAAGCATCAGAATGCTAATGTCTGCCAGAGAAACACATTGTAGTCGTGAGCACGACCCACATGTACACATTCAGAGGCAGGCAGATGTAATTTGAAAATGTTTTTTGATTGCTAGTGATGTTACACCTGACATTGAAACCCCCAGGCCTGTAAGGCAAGGCAAGGCAAAATTATTTGTATAGCACAATTCAACAACAAGGTGATTCAAAGTGCTTTACAGAGACATTAGAAACAAAAACAAATAAAAAGCATGATTTAAAATTGATTAAAACAAGCAAACAAACTAACTAACTAAACACACACATTTCACACCTGTTCGCGCGATCTGAACCCTTATCGTAAGGGGAGCTACCAGTCCTTCTGTGGACGAGCTACTTTCTATTTTAAATTCCCTGAATTTAAAATACTCTCTAGACCCAGCTGGGGAGCTACCCAGAGCTCTAACCACTTAACAAACAAACAAACAAACAAAACAGTATATAAAATCAAAACAGATAAAATCAGAACAGTAGATAAAATCAGTAGTTAATGTAAGTTTTGAAATTTAAGCTTAAAAGTGTGGATTTGGTGCTTTATTCAAATGCAGCTGAGAACAGGTGAGTCTTCAACCTGGATTTAAATAAACTGAGTGTTTCAGCTGATCTGAGGCTTTCTGGGAGTTTGTTCCAGATATAAGGAGCATAAAAGCTGAATGCAGCTTCTCCGTGTCTGGTTCTGACTCTGGGAACTGATAAAAGACCGGATCCAGATGACCTGAGGGATCTGGAAGGTTCATACTGGGTCAGGAGGTCACTGATGTATTTTGGTCCTAAACCATTCAGAGCTTTATAGGCCAGCATCAGAACTTTAAAGTCTATCCTCTGACGGACAGGCAGCCAGTGTAAAGACCTCAGAGCTGGACTGATGTGGTCCACTTTTTTGGTCTTAGTGAGGACTCGAGCAGCAGAGTTCTGAATGAGCTGTAGTTGTCTGACTGATTTTTTAGGTAGACCTGTAAAGATGCTGTTACAGTAATCAAGCCTACTAAAGATGAATGCATGGACTAGTTTTTCCAGGTCTTGTTGAGACATCAGATCTTTTATCCTTGATATATTCTTGAGGTGATAGTAAGCTGACTTTGTTATTGTCTTAATGTGTTTTTCTAAGTTTAGGTCTGCATCCATCACTACACCCAAATTTCTCGCCTGGTTTGTGGTTTTTAGATGTATAGATTGAAGTTCTCTGGTGACCTGTAATCGTTTTTCTTTGGCGCCAAAGACTATTACCTCAGTTTTGTTTTTGTTTAGCTGGAGAAAATTGTGGCACAACCAGTCATTAATTTCCTCAATGCATTTACCAAGAGCCTGTACAGGGCCTCGGTCTCCTGGTGACATTGTGATATATATTTGTGTGTCATCTGCATAGCTGTGGTAGTTTATTTTGTTGTTCTTTATAATCTGTGCCAGTGGGAGCATGTAAATGTTAAACAGAAGGGGTCCCAAGATGGAACCTTGGGGAACTCCACATGTGATACTTGTCTGCTCAGATGTGAAGTTACCTATTGATACAAAGTATTTCCTGTTTTCTAAGTATGTTTTGAACCAGTTTAGTACAGTTCCTGAGAGACCTGTATCAAGCAAATGGGGTGTGTCCAAATGATGCCTTTGTCGAGGCCCATATTGTTCTTCAGGCCCCTGCAGAACATCAGGGGGCACAGAGCATCTCCTTGGTAGATCCCGCACTTGATGCTGACTAATGCTATTGGCTTGAAGTTGACCTTTAGTGTTGTTCACCACATCCCCATGAGTTCATGATGAATATTTACATATATATGAAAAAGCAAACAAACAAAACCCCCAACAAACAAGTGGCCAGCGTAGAATACAGGAACATCTGGGCCGAGTATGGACGGGAAGTCCTGAGATCAACATGGGAGACTCCTACTAGGGTGGTGCAGAATAACTGACCAAAGATCTTTTGGGACTTCAAGATACAGATGGGCAAAATGGTGGCGGCTTACCAACCGGACATAGTGGTGGTAGACAACCAAAAGCAGACGGCTGTAATGATAACTGTAGTTAATAACTGTACCAAATGACAGCAACATCAGGAAGAAGGAACAGGACCCTCAAGCTCCCAGGCCTCTGGTAGAGGACACAAGCTTGGAGCATGAAGACTGAAACCCTTATATGATAAATATACATACAAAGCATTGTTATATAGATATATATGTTTTAGGAACATGTAGGTTCAGTTTAACAAGTCATCACTTGTTTGGATTGAGCTAGCATATGGGAAACCAGTAAAACCAGACTTGACTAATGTAGCCTCAAAAGAACCACTTTCAATTCTTTAATCTAAGTCCTTAATTTTCATCTACTTTTGACCATCCTTAGGATGACTCTTTGTACACCACTTAAATTAAAACCATGCATTTTCTTTTTTTTTTTTGGAGTTTAATGTGTTCAATTTCATAACAACTCAGATCATGAGCTTCATCAGTACATGAGAAATGTGTTTAAGGGAATGAAAGCACGATATAAACATGGGATTACCTTTTCTTGTTAGAGGATGCACCTAAGAGCGAAAAGAAAAAACTAAATTAGCACTCAGGTTGAAGATTATTTTAATTATTCATTTTATTATTAAAAGTCCTCAAAAAACAAAACAAAAAAACAACCAATAAATATGAAAAAGAAAATAATAGGACTTACTGGAGTTATTCATTTTTGGATCCATCAGATCATCTGCATACTGCACTTCTAAGGAAACTTATCTGAGTGGGATAGTTGCAAAAGTAGTACATTAGATTCAAACAGCATTAGAAACGCTACTTATGCCCTTTGAGTTCTAACACCTTGTCAAACCAGTCCAGCAAGAGCAAGTAGAAACAGAATTGTTGAGTAGTGTCAAATGTTAACGGAAATGTAGTAAAAGGAGAAGCTTGCAGGGTGCATAATTATAAGAGCTTTAAAGAAGTCTCAAGACAAAAATGAATAATTTAGAAGCTCCTGGACAAGAAAAATAAACGACAAGGGCTAAAACCCAAATTCAGTTCAGCACAAAGGTGGCATGACAAAGAAAAAGTGAAAAATAAGTAAGACTTGCACAACGTAAATGTTATTTACAAGTGGACACAATAACAATAACCAAAACTGAATACAATTTTAAATTTGAAGAAGTTTATCACAATAAAAAAAACAAAAAAAACAAACCTTTTTTTTTTTAAGTTTAGGAACTTGACTACAATTTCACTAACATGTTTTATAAAACACATAGTTGATTAGTTACACTGCAAACTCCTGTTTTAAAATGTACATGTACTATACCTGTCATGTTTGAGGTTTTCTGACTGAAAACACAGACTCAGAATCCAAGTTCAGTGCGTTTTTAGAACATCAAGTTGCCAGCGATAGCAGAACATTCAAGCCGTCTGATCCATAACTCCTCAGTTACGACACTCCGCCAGTTCAGCAGATCCTTAATCCTCCTTTTTACCCCAGGTCTAGATATCGGCACAGAAAAAAGCAGAAGGTAAGCAGACAAACATTTCCATACTCCAGATGAACAGAATCAACTTTTTGGGATTTCCTTACCTGGATGATTGAGCGTGCATCAAGACATTTCCATACTGAGACACCAATCTCACTAACAGGTCTTTATTAACAGTCTGGCATCAAATGGACGTCTTCCTCAAGCCTCAGTAGGGAGTGGCAGATCACAAGTTCAGAAACAGGTGGGGTAATCACCTCAGGTACCCAGGTGTGCCCAGTCTGGCTGGAGTAGGCAGAAGATCCACCTCTAAAACACAGGGTGTGGTTAGTGCACCCACACAGCACAGACAGATAGAAAAAGAAAGAAAAACCAGAGGGAGAGGGGACAGGGGACATCCAGGAGGACCATGACAACACAACTCTTTTGTTTCTGTTATTTTGCTTGAGTAGCATACTGTCACACTGAGATTTGAATTTGAATGCTAATCAATAAAATCAAATCAAATCATGGTCCCTGTGTCTGCCCAGTCGGCCCAGTCAGGCTACATGTGTTTGTTCTGGTTTCTCTCGCTCTCTCTCCTTCCTGCTTGCAACGGTTTGCCTGGGTGGAGTTCATCATGGGCTCCTGCTTTCGGTCCTCACACCTGCAAGTAATGACTCACCTGTGATTCATCAACCTGTCTGTCTGCCACTTCTTAAGGCAGTGGCTATGAGACCTTCGTCGCTGGACTATTGTGTCACACTCCTTAGTGTAATTCTGGCCTTTCCAACATTTCGAGTTCTATTCATGGTTTCTTAGTATTAAATACCTTGACCCTGTATATAGATTCTCCTTGCCCCGTCTTGAGACCCTGTTTCAGAACCTGTACGTGAGTGTGGCAGTTTAAGTGTGGCATGTAGAAGGAGGAGGATTTCCATGTGGAGTGAGTGGACCGGCAGTGGACCCCTGGGATCCCTGGACCCCCTTTTCCCCACTTGTACATGGTGCACTTGGAGTTGTGTTAATAAGGAACTGTTTATTGTGATTCGCAGTCTGTGCGTGAGTCTATCCTGCTCCGTCGTGACAGATTCATATTCAAAATAATGACTCTGAAATTTCTTATAGTCCAGTTATTCCTTCAAAAGAAATCAAAACAAGATTCTGTCCTGTGATACAGTGATCCAGACTCTTGAGTCAGGATCTGTTCGACAAGAGTTTATAGACAGACCTGTACAGCGTCCGTATCACTGCAGACGCTGCACCAATCCATCTTCTTCCCTTACTTGTGAAGAAAACCCAGAGATACTTAAACTCCTCCACTTGGGGAGGAGATTCCAGGTCCCTGACCTGGAGTGGGCACTTCACCCTTTTTTCTGCTGAAGACCATGGCCTCAGATTTGGAGGTGCTGATTGTCATTCCCGCTGCTTCACACTGGCGTGAGAATTACTCCGGTGTGAACTGGAGGCCACCACCTGATAAAGCCAACAGAACCATATTATCTGCGAAAAGCAGAGATGAAATTCTCAGGCAGTCCCAGTGGAAACCTCCCACCACCTGGCTATTCCTTGAAATTCTGTACAAATAATCTGAATCAGTGACAAAGAACAGATTTGGCAGAGTCCAAACCCCACTGGAAATGAGTATGACCTATTACCGGCTATGCGGACCAAGCTCTTGCAAAAGTTGTATAAGGATCAAATGGCTCCCATCAGTGTGCCAGACACCCGAATACTCTCGAAGAACCTTCCACAGAACACTCAGAGGGACACAGTTGAATACCTTTTCCAAGTACACGAAACACGTGTAGACTGGCTGGGCAAACTCCCATGCACCCTCAAGTATCCTCAAGAGCGTGAAGAGCAGGGCCAGCGTTCCACGACCAGGATGAAAACCACATTGTTCCTCCGGTATCCAACATTCGACTAATGAACGAACTCTGGCCGAGCAGTGTGATTCCCCCCTATAGTTGGAGCATGCTCTCGGGTCCCCGCTTCTTGAAGATGGAAAACACCACCCCGGTCAAGAGGTTCCACCCTGATCTACATGCAACATTGTAGAGGTGTGTCAACCAACCTGAGTCGCCTGATGGTTTGTGAGAATCCCCTGGCAGCTGCCCAGCACACACTGCACCCGACCCTTAGAGTGCTTCCTGCTGGTGATGGGCCTACAGGAGTCTGGGCTAATGTCCATTTATTGGACTGTGTCTGGGCGGGCCCCGTGGACTAAGACCCAGCTGCCAGACGTTCGCCCCCAGGACCCCTCCCCGGACCTGGCTCCAGGGTGGTAACCCTATCCTGGGCTGGGTAAACTGTTCCCTTCACTCCTAGGACTTTTTGAATGTTTTTGTCTGGTTGCTAACCCAGGACCCAGGTATGACTACTGTACTTAAGTAGAATTTTCAGCTATCTGTATTGTACTTGAATAGTTTTTTTTGTTTGTTTTTTTGTTTTTACTAAACCCAAGTGACAAAAAAACAAAGTGGACTAATGCTAAATTTCAAAATCTCAGTTTGAGAGTGATGTTGTATGCTTTTGTTTGAATGAAGTCAATTTTATTTTATTTAACCTTTCTTTATACAGGTAGAGACCTGTTTCAGACAAACAGGTTAAATAAGACAATTGTCAGATTTGGTGTATATGTTGGAACGCTCCATTTGAAAATTGGAACTTTGAATACACTATATTGAAAAAAGAGCAAAGCTACAACAAAGCTTTCAAAGACAAATCCCTTTAAACTTATTGAACTATGATAAAGAGATATTTATGGCTCTTCTATTTGTTCCTTCATATAAGTGTTAGGGATATTCCAAGTTTTGACCTACCAGCGTCCTCACTGTGGAGAGAACCTAAATTGCTCATCCAAATGAGTGAAGAGGGTAGCAAATTTGGTTTTTAGCAATATCAGAAAAGCTATCAGACATGACTGGTTTTATTAGAGGTCCAAAACAAGAATTTTGACAGTTAAAGGCTTCTTTCAACACATTTGCCTGAACAAAAATTTGCAAAAAAAAAAAAAAAAAAAACGAAGGGGAAGAAGAATTCCAGATTGCTTTTGGTTCAATTCTGCAGACTTCCTCCCAAAAAGTCCATTTTGCTATTTGGTCATATCACTAAATAAAGGTTAACTTCTCTTTGTCTTGATGCTCAGTCATCCAGGTAAGCAGATCTCCAAATGGTTGATTCTGTTCATCTGGAAGTAGCGTTTTCAGTGGGAGAAGCGTTTCATCACTCATCCAGGTGACTTCTTCAGTCTCAGCTGACTGCAGGTTTCAATCTTATAAACAGTACATTTGCATAATGACTGAAACCAGCCCACTGAAGGAACTTCTCTTTGCTTTTACCAGCCAATGTGATTTACCTAACAGTTACTCCTGCCATTTTTCATCAGTTCTGAATTCTTCATCATCTCCTTCCTTTAAATTTGTAAGATTTTGCTTCATTTTAATGTCTGTCACTACATTGTATCAAAAAGGGGGAAAAATTAAAAAACCTCAGAATAACACCCTGTGTTAATTTATTAACTTTTAGCTAACAGTGCCACAGAGAGAGAACTGATTTGCTGATATGTCTCTGATATGCTTGGAAAACAGAGAAATCTAAAGAAAATTTGAATATTTACTGTGACACAAATAATACTGGTAGCAGTCCACAGTGACAAAAGCAGAGCTACTTTATGGAGGTTGTTTCTGGGCTTTCAGACTGAGCCTTCAATCTGCCCATTCACATGTCAAGATGATTGACAGGACTCAAACGCGGGTCTCTGAATGTTCACAATAAAGGTGAGTTTATTTAAGTGACACCAGCTGCTATATACAATGGTGAAGGGAACAGGAGCTCCATAGAATCCAGAGAAGGCAAACACGCCCAAACTCCTGTCTTCACAAAGCCAGTCACTTACATGACCAAACTTGCACTCCACGCTGACGCTCACTCATGAATACACTCGCTCAACAGGGTCCAAGGGAAACAGGGAGGGACCAAGGAAGGTCTGCACCAGGGAGAAGAGAAACTGTGACAGCTGGGGCTACACGTGCCAGCGATGATCACAACTCAGCCGCCGTAGTGACCAGTCTGATGGGGATGATGAGCAGCAGGTCAGTTGATTACCAGCAGGTGCGTTGGCCGAAGGTGGAAATCTGCAATGCAACACCACCCAGGCGGAAAGGAGTGAGGATGGGAGGGAGAGAGGGACACACAATAACAAGCACTGACAGGAACCCAGGGAGAATTAGAGGACCATGACATCACATTTCAAAATCAAACAACTACAGTGGGAGACCTCCATATCTGGCAGGAAATTACCCCCATATTATAATAATAGTAAAATCTTTAATAGAAAAAATACATTAAAAAATTAAAAAGCTAAATAGAAAAAGTCAGCTGACTGCTTTCAAGGCATAGAGTTGATGCAGTTTTTTAATGCATCATTATAATAAATTCATTACTATTTGAAGTAAAGAAAAATGTAAATGTAACATTTCAAAACATACAGCAACCAAAACTGAACCAATTTGTAAGTGCAAGAACCTGTGAGCAACTAAAGACACGTGTTGGGATTGTCGCATAATTAGCACCACATATTTGTGTTTTGTCTTTTACTGCACACAGGATTCACTCTGATGCTAACAGACATGAGCAGAGAGAAGCATTCCTCTCTGTGGAATATAGCTAAGGTGATAAATCAGTTGTTAGGCGATGGTATGCACCATACACTCCTTTATGCAGATCTTACTGGAGGGTAGGAGGTGGTTGCCATGGTGATGGGTGAAGCAGTGACTCCAAATAAGGAGATGCCCAGAAAGTTGCAGAAGGAGAAACATGAGCCAAGATCAGACCTAAGGGCACCTTAATCTGTTTTAGTATCCTGTTTATCACCCATAATAAAAAGTGTTACTGCCTGGTCGTGGCAGTCGTTTGTCTCTGAGAGAGGAGGTCCAGAGCATTTGACTTTTACTCCATTGTCTCTTCCCAGAGTCTATTTTTTGTTTGTTTATTTGATTCCTGTCTGGCAATAGTCCAACAAATGGTCTCTACATTGGTTAAACTTAAAATGATTTTTATTTTCCATTTCATGAGGACAGTCTTCTTAGCAATGGATAAGGCAGCGAGCCATGTGGACTGTAATCATCTCCACAGTGACATCATCTAAATGACCCGAAAAGCAAACTGAAGGGGAGGCTGGAATGTTACATTTCAAAAAACTTTGATAAGTCTTCGCATATCCAGCACCAGAACCTACAAGCATGGATGTCATTTTTAGGTGTATTGCCTTTACAGTGCGAACAGTTGTTAGAAGACGTAAAACCCATCCTGAACATCCATTGATCTGTATAGTGCACTCTATGTATTATTTTATTAACTGTACCCAGGGATGTAAAAGAATTTGTACCACACTTGATGGCGTTTGATTAGGCTTTAATTTCTTTTTTACTATAGACTGAATTTGTTGATATTCTAAAAATCTATTCTTGTTAATCATGTATTGTATAACTAATCTGTCAAATGGAATAAAGTCTGTTCCTTCGAATATATCTTCCAAGTATTTAAGTCCTTTACGACTCCAGACTGTGAAGTTAATCATATTATTGTTCTGTAGTATGTCAGGGTTGTTCCAGATGGGTGCACGTTTGCTTGGGATCAATGAAGACACCATGCTGTCAGAGAGCAGCTGATGTTGATGCTTTTGCATACATCGTATTTGATGTTTGAGCTAATGAATGGTAGGTCTGAGGTCTCTATTTATATTGCATAGTGCCTGTTCTGTGTCTAGCTAGGGTTCATCTAAGTGGCTGTGATTTAGGCAACCTGGGATGAATTGTAGCCTGTTGGCTAAGAAGTAGTGTTGGAAGTTAGGTAGATCTTGTCCTCCTTTATTCTTGGCCCTTTGTAGCGTTTTAAGCTAATACGCAGGGGTTAACTCTCCAAAGGAATCCAGAAATCTAAACCAGTTCACAAAGAAGCCATCTATGTCCACTGTGAACGACCATCTTTGAACGGAGGGCGGGGCTTACGACGCTAACTGTCTGTCATTTATAATCCAGTTTTGAGATCCTTCCCAGACGCCTTAACACCCACTCACATCCTGGGGCCATTTGACCTCAGCAAGCTCTCACAATGGGTTCACCCAAAACCTCTGATAGTGACCACACCTGTTTTCACACTTGGTTGATGTGATGAGGCACATGATCAATAGTGGGTCAATGAAACCTCTTAGGAACACTCCCAATAGGATCTACAACACAAACAAACAAATTTTATTTTAACTGGTAGAGCTTTATGGTAGGGGTTCAGCCTGAAGAAACACACCTACCAGATGTGATACGCATCTGGGCAGTAAGCACTGGGACTCTACAGTGCCAGCAGCTGAAAAGACAGTAGAAAGAAAAGTTTAGAAAAATAAAACTAAAAAACAGAGAAAGTGAGATAAAAATAAAGAACAAAAACCAAATACAGAGGTAAATCCCCTGGTGAAGCACCTGATTAGAAACATAATTAGAAAATAAATCTAAAATTAAAAGTTTGACCTGATGGTGGCGCTAGAGTTTCATTATCAAGGGGCCATTTATGTATTCAATAAATAACCAAAGTGCCTGACACAAACACTTGCTCATCAGCCATATGCAAACCATTTCCTTGAGGCAAATATCTCTTGGTGGTAAAACGTGTTAGTAATATTTGATGAGAATATGAGGGTTAATGTCGCAATCGAAGGTCAGACTCACTCTTTCTTCTGATTGGTGCCAACCCTAAAAGGCCCTCCTTCCTAGCGCCCCACGTGGCTTTCCACTCCTCTGATTGGGGCGTCTGCCTGCCCCTCACAGGGCCTCGGCCAATCGGGTGCTTTTGTCCTTCTTACTCGCGTCATTTGCGTTAGCTGTAGTGCTACTTTCCAACATGTCGGCTGTGTGTGTGCTCCCCATGTGTCTGCGGGCGAGCCGGGGCCTCCTCCGGCTCAGGAGCGCGGCGGCGGGTGCCTCCGCCCCAGCCATGGTGGACGTCATCCGGACACTGTCCACGGACAAGCCGCCGGCCGCAGCGGGCAGTGCGACGGGCGGGTTAGCTCAGGCGATCCTCCAGGAGAGACTCCAGCAGCAACAGCAGCCGACTCAGGTGCGCTTCATTTTACAACCTTAACAGCACTCAGTGGCGTCGACGGGGGTAACTGTATTAAGTAGTAGGTCCGACCGTGAAACCCCGCCTTCACGAGCTGCCCTGGTGATGTAAATCAACTCATGAACGAACATTTCCAACCTTAGCTCAGACTGACAGCTAGCTTACATAAAGTTATTTTCTTGACCCACGCGGGCCCGGACGGACTAAACTGTGTGTTTTGTGGTGTTTGTCGCGACACACGTCATCTTCAGAAATGTGACGTTATGACAGCATCACCCCACGCGGGCTCAGCTGTCTGCTGAATGAATGAACCTGGCATCACCTAGCTAGCCAGCATGCTAATGTTAGCATGCGTTTATCTAGTCTGGCTGTAGCAACACCGCTTACCTGAGCCCGGCTCACGTGAGTGTCCTCACAGTGTGTGTGTTCCTCTGAACAGTAACCCTAGGGTTAGGGTTAACCCTAACTGTGTGACAGTGAGTGCAGCTGGCACTGCTGTGGTTACCTGCCCTTCACCCGCAGCTGTGTGTGTGTTTGTCAGTGCCACAGCTTGATTTTATCTGCGGGATAAATCGCGTTAACAGCCGAGGTTTGACCCCCACCCTCCTCCCCGTGCAGCTCAGTGTGGTGTCTGGTCATGGAGGAAGCCACCCACCACGTGACTCCTAACAGTGTGTTTCCCACAGACTCCAAAAATAAAAGTGTGACATCTACAGACGAACTGTAATAAGGGTTTTAGTTAAAGACTAAATAATTGCCACTCCACTTCTTCCCAGCAGCAGATACAGAAAGTGCTGAAATCTGTTAAAATCCATGAATTTAATTGGACATGAAGGAAATCAACAGCCTTCCATGAGACCATGTTGGTTTCTGTCAGTCTGGGTTGTTTTAAATGCTGTATAACATTTGCACACATCCACACATCCATGCCTTTTCAGTTAGTTTGGCATGCTCCTGATGATGGACGGTGTTTTGGGGGTGATCTCCTCCCAGACATGGATCAGTGCATCTGTGCGTGCTGCAGTCTGCAGTTCTGTTTGGCAGCATCAGGTGCATGAACCTCCCTGAGGTTCTCCTTGGGTTCAAGTCTGGGGAGCATCAGAGTCGTCATCTTTCAGACACTGACTACACACTGCGGCTACACAAGGGCCTACTGCAGCAGCATCAGGTCTTTATCCAGCTAAACCAGTCATGCTGGATGAGCCTGAAGGTATCATAACGTTCGTCTCCAGACTCTCATCTGTCTCCAGTGCTCAGTGTGAACCTGCTCTCATCCACCAGAGCTGGACTGTTGGTTGTTGTCCTCTGCTGCACTGTGCTGTGAGCACGGGCCCTGCTGCACGCGGTCTGATTCTGACAGTCAGCTCAGAAACATGCACGAGGAGCACGATGGAGGCTGTTATGCAGCACTCATGCAGCACTCCTCTACTGCCCTGCACGGCTCTCCTCCACACTCTGTCGACTGTGCCAGCATACACACCAAACCACCTCCTGTCAGTTTTTATTGTTTCTGTAAATTCTGTTTTTGGGAATAAAGTTTTTTGGGTTGTTTTCTTTTTTCTTTTTTTTTGCTTGTTTGTTTAAAAGAGACACAAAAACGTTTCCTTGTGTTAAACTGAATGAAGCTGACGTCTCTAACGCTTTCCTCTCAGTTCAGACTGAAGGTGAGCGCATCAGTGCTGCACATTTCATTAATGCTAGTTCATAGTCAAACAGAAACGCTTGTTTTTGTTTAAGGGTCAGCCTCCTCCAGAGGGAGGGGAGGGCGAGAGGGAGGGCGAGAAGGCAGAGGACAGGAAGCAGAAGGAGAACACGGCCTACGCCAAGAAGATGGTGCTACGGTTGGCCGGATTCATGGGAGTCGGCGGCGCGGTCGCCATCGTTTATATATTCGGTGAGTCTTTAAGCTTCGTCCTGTGCACTCAGAGGGAGAGACTTTGCTGCCTCTCCTGAAACGGCGTCCTCACTTAGTCAGTTTCAGCCGGTTTGCTTCACAGGTGGAAACACGGTCACTGTCAGCCAATCAGCTTGCTCAGCAGCACGTCTCTTATGTTCAAATCCTGTTCAACCTCTTTCTGTAGGGGTGATGTGACAAAGGATCAGCTGAAAATAAATTTCAGTAGACACAAAGCTGTTTCTACCTGGTTTCTATCCAGAAACTTGACAAACATTCAAGAGCTGCAGAGTTTAAATGTGTTAGATCAGGGGTGGGAAACTCCGGGCCTCG
The DNA here is from genome assembly GCF_018398535.1 of Haplochromis burtoni. Classification (NCBI taxonomy): domain Eukaryota; kingdom Metazoa; phylum Chordata; class Actinopteri; order Cichliformes; family Cichlidae; genus Haplochromis; species Haplochromis burtoni. The sequence goes on from NW_024582484.1 coordinate 691,718, forward strand.
AGGGCCGGCGTCCTGCAGGTTTTAGATCTGCAGGACGCCTAATCACATGATTAGTTCATTACCCGGCCTCTGGAGAACGTTACATGTTGAGGAGGTCATTTAGCCATTTCAGTCAGCTGTGATGGATCAAGGACACATCTAAAACCTGCAGGACACCGGCCCTCGAGGCCTGGAGTTCCCCACCCCTGGAATAAAGTCAAGAATAAGCCTGTAATCCAGATGTTTCCCACTGGATCTGATTGATCATGTCAAACCTTCCATGTAAAGAAAAGAAGAGATTTGTTTGAGGACAAACAGAAATTCTTGAAAAGGTTTGAGGAGCGTTTTTTTAAACTAATAGTTGACAGAGTCTAGTGTGGTGTGGCATTTTCAAAGGAAGAGAGGGTTTTTATTGTTTCCTTCATGCGAGTGTGCTGTGAGGGTTTATGCATGCTCTGTATTTTTCTCTTTAGAATTTAATGAGGGTTTTGTTGGAATAAATGTGCCACAGCTACCCTGGGGGTCACTAATATTAAACTCCTGGAAAGATCACCGTGGGCTTTTCGGCCGGGCGCTTTTATACACACCCCTGTTTGAAAACATGAACCCAGCACGTGGTTGTTGGTCACGGATGAAACATGGATCAGATGTTTGGTTCTGCTGCTGGGTTTAAACACGTCAGTTTCAGGCGTTTCAAACAGGAGATGCAGCTTTATTCTTTGAGCCATCTTCAAAAGAACAAAAGAACAGGTATAATCTGTATTTCTGGCCGCGCTGGGCCTCTGAACTTCCTCTGATGGAAAGGTGGGTGTGATTGGTGTTTTCACACTTGGCTCCCTGATTGCAGGGACAGGTGGGTGGAGCTAGCAGCCTGTCCTTCAGAGGAGAGTCAGACTGAGGATGGTGAAGGGCGTTGTTGACAGGTTTGTCGAGTAGAAAAATGGACCCAGAATGATCCGTTTAAGGAGGAGGAGAGGATGGAAATGTAATCTTTGATTTGTGGAGTCGGACTCGGGTGAGGACAGGATGAAGGATTTCTTTGGGGAGTCGTCCTCTTCAGAACCAAGTCGTTCATGAAGTTATTGGAGATTTTTGATTTGCTTTTTGTCTGCGTGTTTTGAAGACCGTGGCAGACTCTGTGACCTCGGTCTTCACAGGAATGGGATTTTATGTCTTTAATTCCACGCTTTCGATCGTATTTTGGATCCTTTTGAAGTTCGTTCCTCCTGGAGATTTTCCACCTTTTCCACTTTGACTTTCTCCTTTAGTTGTGAAATATTTGTGCTGCACTGTGAGAATGCCAGAAAGGATTTTCTGGTACATCTTTTCTGTGGCTCATACCTGGAGATGTTCAGGATTATAACCTGCTGTTTCTCCGTGTGATTCTTTGTGCTTTGTAGCTTTCGGCTCAGGGCGGCTGCACCGAAGGTTTAAATGAACATAAATATGTAAAGACTGATTGGTTGGTTGAAAGGAGGTTATTACAGTGATCAGACTCGTGTAAGAGCTGCTGAGTTAATAATAATCAGCATCGTAGTTAGTGATGTGTGTGATGCCATCACAGCACTTTAACACCTGCACCTCCTCCAGCTGCTCGTGCAAGTCATTTTTCTGGTTGTGGTAACCTGGTGCAGTGTGCAGGTTAGCACTGTGCTGAAGCCACGACTGTAACGACGTGTCGGTACAGAAGCTCAGAGACACGGCGGGAGACAGTTTGAAAACTTCTGGTTCTGACTTGTTCTCTTCCTGTGTCAGGGCTGAGGTGGCGCTGTGTGATATTACCAGCAGCACGTGAAGCCACCACAGCCTCTGACGGTGTGCTAGCACCTGAGGGCCCAGGCCTCACTGCGGTCTTGACTCAGAAACGACCTCGGTGTCGGTGCAGACAAAGGAGAAGACGCAGCTGAAACAGGAAACACGACACCGCTGAGTTTCATCTTTTCAGGCCTACAGAAATCAGAGAGCCCAAACCACAGCTGCTCGCTTCTGATGAGTATAAACCTGACCTTTAACCTGCAGGGCACCTACCTGGAAATGTAATAAATGAAGCTTGTAAATGTGTGTAACAGCGACTCCACGGTGTAGTGGTTTAACCATTTCTAACAAGCGAACATCCTGGGAGGAGATGAGATGTTGCTGTTGGTGCTTGTTGGTTATTGGATGGTTTGGTTGTTTTTTTCGTCTCATTTATTTTTAAAACATGAGAAAATGTTTTTGCTCGACCACAACCAGTGATGTCTGTTTACTCACGCGTGTTTTCAAATATTGATTTCTCTGTGTTTGCTAATATTTCTGCTGGAAGCTTCAAGCATTCTTGTGAAGTGTGCGTGTCACCTGCCTCAAATCTAGTAAATAACCTGAACAGGTGATACACTGTGGGTTCTCTCCAGGTACTCCGGCTTCCTCCCACAGTCCAAACACATGCAGTTAGCGGGGACAGGTTAACTGGTAACTCTAAAGCAGGGGTCCCCAATCCCAGTCCACAAGGGCCGGTGTCCTGCAGGTTTTAGATCTCACCCTGGGTCAGCACACCTGAATCACATGATTAGTTCATTAGCAGGCCTCTGGAGAACTTCAGGACATGTTGAGGAGGTCGTTTAGCCGTTTAAATCAGCTGTGATGGATCAAGGACACGTCTAAAACCTGCAGGGGTCCCCAATCCCAGCCCTTGTGGACTGGGATTGGGGACCCCTGCTCTAAAGTGCCCATAGGTGTGAATGGTTGTCTGCGTGTTAGCCCTGTGACAGACTGGTGACCTGTCCAGGACAAGTGGAAGAGAATGCAGGGAGGCAATAAACTGTTTTATTTTTCTTCTTTTTTAGGCACAAATTCGGTGGATGAACAAGGAAACACGGTAAGTTTTGCTGTCTCCCTCTCTCTCTCTCACACACACACACACACACACACACACACACACACACGTGTGGTCGTGCTCATGCTTTAAGGCGACGGTGTTTGATTGTGAAGTCACCTGTTCAGATTCAAATCAGGCATCTGTCGCGTGAGGAGCACACTTAACAGCTCGCTGCGTGATGGAGGGGTGAGAGGTGTCGCTGTGGGAGAGGAAGCAGCACACTTATCTCACCTTTTGTCCGCTTTCATACTGTAACGGGATTGAGCAGGACAACGACCTGCACTTCCAGCCAGACGGTGATCCAGATGTTCAGCAGGCTGCGAGAGCAGCATCAGCGTTTTAAACATGCGCAGCTCCAGCCGTCGCCTTCAGATTATACATGTTTGTGTTCAGATAACCAGCCTTTCCAGTGCAGAAGCTTTGCTTTGTTCCGGTAATAAGATCGTCCCCTCGCTCTTACTTTGCTCAGCTCAGTTGCTGCTAACCAGCTGAAAGGCAAGCCAGATGTGTTTCTGTGCTGAACTGATACAGGGCAGTGTTTACTGATGGAAACAGATGTTTATTAGCATCTGGAGACATCAGCAGTGTCTGTGTGTGACAGATCTGAGCTGATGGTGATTTTGAAAGTAATAACAGCTGAAGACTTGGATCAAGCTGTCAGATTAGAGGGGGTGGGGGGGTTGGCTTGAGCTTTGCGGTTTCCTTTGATGCTGGTCTTTGGGGACAGGATCTTTGTTGGAGGCGTTAATGGCCACTTCAAAGGGCACACTTCAGTCTCATTAGGATCCTTTTGTTGGTGACAAAGAGGTGAGCGTGTCGTTTGCTCGGTGTGTATTTGAAGCTCGGGAACAGAAGAGCCGGCCGCGGACATCAGCGTCGGAGAAAAGGACCCCAGACTGAAGCCTGCAGTAACTTCAGTCGTTTGTCTTCAGTTGACTCATAAACTTGCTCTGCACTTCATTACTGCACACTTACAGCTTTCTAAAGTGTCCTTTTACAGACAGATGTGCTCGAGCTGAATTTAAATGAAAAGCAAACAGATGGGGGGGGGTGTGTTCTGGTGCAAAGCTGGGTCGTCTACCTCGGGACGTCTGAGACAGCTCGGTGCAGAGAGTGATGGACACCTGAAGCACAGGCGTCGTGCTTTATCTCCGTGTGAATCATCCACCTCAGGATCAGCTACGATCCAAACTGGAAGGGAGGAAACTGATGTTTCATTCTTTTACCCTGATTATGTGTTTTACCGTATTAGAAATCGTACATTTAGTAATTCAGAATCTGATCTGCCTCACCGTGCAAGCTTTAACTGACAGGATGTGAATCGACCGTCTGGTCAGGTAGGATAGTTTCAGTTTGAGGCCGGCTGTGATGAGATGAGGTGTGGATGTGGGAAGGATGAGCTCGCTTTGTCCCGGCACGAGAGGATTTCTCTCTTCAAAGGGCACACTTATCTCACCTGACTTCCTGTCAGGAGCTCCAATCAGACGGCACACTTCTCATGTCGCCGTGACGCCCGTCTTCTGCAGTGTGTCTGCGCTAACACTTACCAACTCCTCATCCTCAAACTGTCGTCTTCAGGGCATTTAACGGCGGCGTGTGCCGGCGCTCGGAGAGGTGTTTATGCAGAAAACACTTCCCAGAAAGAGTGAGTGAGTGTGTGTGTGCGTGTGTGTGTGTGTGCTGCTGTGTGGGTGGGTGTGTGTGTGTGTGTGTGTGTGTGTGTGTGGTGTGCGTCGTGTGTGTGTGGGTGTGCTTGTTAGAGTGTGTGTGTGCGTGTGTGTGTGTGTCAGCTGCTCTTTAGTCATAAAGTTTTAATTATTTTCCACAGTTTTAAGTTTGATCTCCCTGCTGTTTGAAACCACAGGTGTGATTCGTCTCGATGTCACATTTGTACAAACGTAATGAAATGAAACGATCACTTCGCTGTTTAGACGTTTTTACCTGCTGCTGCGAGGTGTTGTCGTCACCCCGCGCGGTGGGCGGGCAGCATGGACACAAGTTTGGTAGGCGACGTAGGAGAGTGAAATTTATACTGAAGGTGTGGGGGGGGATATCTACTGAAAATCTCAGACAGGTTTGAATCTCAGTGATGTCGAGGTCAAAGGTCAAGTGTTCTGAAAATCTTGTGAATGCTGTAACTCGAGAAGAAAGTCACCGAGGACTTTGAGTGAGCAGTGTCTGTGAGGAGGCTGAGGGGCGTCATCAGTATCTTCGTCTGCTGAAACCGACCGGACTGTCAAAAGGAAACGATTAAAACTTTGGGGTGGACGTTCAGGTTGGAATTTATTGCCGATCGGCTGAGCCTTTCACCGGTCGTTGGTTGAAGCTGAGAGAAGCGGTCGGTGGTGAAACGAGCAACAGGGCTGTTTATGTTATTAAATATTTCCGTCCTGGAAGCACATGTTCACCAAACGTTTTCAGCAATCCAACGGATGATCCTTTTCCACAGTATGATGCGACATCATTTCCTTTGACAGATATTTAGATACAGCCAGCGTGCACTGTGTCCACCTGAGCTGTCCATTTAACCCTTTCATGGTGGTCACTACAGTGGACAGCCAGTGTTGGTGCACAAAAAGATTCTTATTTAAATTAAAATGTAAATTTCTCTAACCTCTTAGAAGTTCAAAAATCTTTTTTTCATGCCTAAAGATGAATAAAAAAAATACGTAAGAAAAAAGTCCTGATTGAGGTTGTCATGATTGATGCATGACAGGGTTAATATTCAACCGTTTTAGCAAGAGCACTTTGCTATTCTGCTGGTGATAGCCGAGCATACTCAGCCGGATAGTGGACACGTAGATGCTCATGCAGGTTAGTCGTGTTTGCTGGAGCTGTGCGCGTGCACCAGCGGCACAGCCCTTTGGTTACACCCTCAGGTTTGCCTCTTTCATCTGGTTTAAAGCCAAAGAAATCCCTGATGGGCGACTTTGGGGTTTGATTACATTGCACCGCCCATCAAAAAGTCACCTGCGCGATTATATCGCCTATCACCATTTATTGGACTGATGAATATCTGCTGGAAAATTTTAGATATCGCCCAACTTTACCATGAAACCCAGCACAAAGCGCCCTGGTGGTGCTCAGGGGCGTTAGTGCACATGGCAGGAGTAACATGGAGGCCCGTTAATGTGTGAGAATATTTGTGAGAGTAAATCTGTGAAAGTGCATCTAAAATACTCTTAAACCAGAGCGTTGGCTGTTTAAGCCGCGTGGGGAAACCTGCTGCTGACCGCGGCTCACGCTGACACGCACAGGTTTGTTTTTAGGGTTTTCGTGGACGTCCTTGTGGTTCGTCTGCATGCAAGGTCTCACACGTGAGCGGACCTGTGGGAACCCTCTGCTGTTATTTAACACTGTGGTCAGTATGATGTAAATGTTCTAAAATCAGCGCCGCGAGGACACGGGAACCGCAGGCCGGCCTCTTTTCCGTGCTGCGCCGTAAGGACCGCTCTCTCACATTAAAGCCTCCGGCTGTATCCTGTCGAGCCAGCAGGCGGGCCGGACCGCTTCAAAGCCGAGGCACACTTCTCACGCCTTCCTGCTAGCCTGCTCCCTCGTGAGGTCACACGACCCGGCTGTCAGGAGGAGAAACCCTTCAGACGACACACTGTGAACAGATTTACACGTTACGGTCGGCTCGGCGGCCGTCGGGGTAAAAATCCGATGAAGCACAAATGAATTAAGAGCAGCAAACAGCCGCCTGCTGGAGCTCTCAGACAGCTTTGGGAGAAGTGGTGAGCACCGAGGCTTCTTCCAGGAACAGCTCCCGGTGTCCCTGAAGAACAAGCTGTTGGCCTGTTACAGGGTTTGGCACGCTGTAAGTCATGCAGGCGAAATGATAACCTTTGACTTCATAATGACTTTCTCATAACTACAAAATGTAAAGTCTTTACATACTCAAGGAATCATGAGGTGGTCAGTTATATCAGATGTAAATGTTATGAGAGGTTCTCATCATTAGGACGATGTTTATGGGCTATTGGTGTTTTTCAGAAGCACAACATTCTGCTCTGCAGCGAGGGAAGCTCTGCGCCGCTGGACGTAACTTCGTAGCTGGTGTAGTCTGTGTGTGGAGGGGTGACACGGTCAGTGCATGTGTGAGGGCAGCGTGGTTTTGGCCATAAATGACAACAAACTAAAATCCACGAGCCCAGACTTGATGACACTCGTTTGATTTGTGGGCATAAAGTTTGATCCGGCGTGTGTGAACAAACGAGGCACCGCTGGGATAAACGGGCCGATCTCAGTTTTCTAAGAATGAAACGTTTGTACAAAGAAAAATAGTTCTGATGTTTCGGACACGTGAGCTCCACCGCCGAAAACGACTTCCTGTTCTAGTCGTGCAGGTTCCTGCACAGCCAGGTTGGCCTGTTAAACAAACTAGAGCAGTGAAATGCTTTGCTTTTATTGGATGTCTGTGTGGAGTTGTGTGTGTTTGAGGGCTCTCTGTTGCCAGCGCGACACGTTTAAATGATGAATCCCGTCCGGCCGGTGGTCTCCGTTTGCCAGCTCAGATTCTGGGATGTTTTTGTACTTTCTGTCCTCGACACGTCGAGTTTGGGGAGTGTGGGAACCCGTCCCGCTCTCCCAGGCTGCTCTGCAGTCGCACCGAGGTGTCGATGAGGGTTTAACGGCCTCTTCCTCGCCTCTGCGCTGACATCACTTCACCCCCGCACGAGAGCATCTGCACGCCTCTAATTAGCCATTTTCTCCACTCTGTAAAAAGAAAAGAGCTTCACCAGAGGAGGTTCATGCACATCCACCCTTTTCCCACAGGTCTGCCCATCAGAATTACTTTAAAATCATTAAAGAGTCGAATTAAATTAATAAAGTGCATTTCTAGCATCAGCTGGTAGGAATCTTGGAAATCTGTTTGAATATCAGGATTATTCCCAGGAAAACAGAAAAAGCTCTTAATATAAATAAAATCAGACCTTTAATTGTTATTTCATTTTTTTCTTTATTCACTGATTAAACCTTGAAGGTGAGGACGGTTATTTATTTGCCATCCCTGGAAAATCTTTCAAAGGTGGATACAAGTCGGAGATTTTATTGTCTCATACAGATCAGTAATAAATTGCCATGAAGAGCCCACACTGTCATTCTTTTTTTACTTTGCAGTAAAGTCTCATGTCTCTAATCCCAGAGTGTTTATTTCCAGAATAAACTCCTAAAAGTCTTAAAGTGAGCAAAGTCCAACAGAGTCAGTGACGCGTACCTGTGGTCCAGTGTAGTAACTGCAGTGTCGCTGCATGTCCACCAGGGGGAGGGCTTCATCACAGATCCGACTTCTGATCTCTCTTCATCATCTTATCTTCTGTCTCTAAAAAGATTTTCTTCGTCCTTCTTAAAAGTTCAATTTCAAATTGAACTTTTAAAAACAAATCTTTGTGTAGTTTTTACGCCCAGAAAAAGTCATGAAGCTGTAGATGAATCATAGAAGTCATATAATGTAATTATACATTATACCTGTGATACTTGATAGTTTTATTTATTTTTACCTCTGTTTTATTTTGTCCCGATAAATAAATGCATTTTATTGTATTTTATTCAGACTTTATTGAGCTTTTTGCTGTTTTGTTTATAAGTAAATCTCATTTGAATCCTGTTAGCTAATAATCAGCTGATCAGTACCTGTCTCACCTGAGGTCTGTGTCATGAACATAAAATAAAAATTATTTTCTGCATCAGCACACGTGTAAGTAAGCAGACCGATGTGGAGCTGCATGTTTACGCTGCCCTCACAGCTCTGATGAGCAGACGTGATTGATGAGAGCAGATTTGTAACCACCTCCTTTCTGCTCCTCCTCACAGATTCCAGACGAGTTCGACAAAGGTGAGTGTAAACCTTTTATTTTTTTCTCAGCTCGAGCTCACATTTAAACTGATCTTAAACTGTGTTTACTGCTCACAGCTGAGGCGCTCTCTGCTTGTGTGAATGATTGATCACTCGGTGCCAACTGTTCTCACTCTGTGCGTTTGCTCCAGTCATCCATATGCCCCATCATTCACCCCGCCCACCCCTGAGCTGCCTGTCAGCACAAATGCACACGTTTCCATCCAGCGAGACAGACTACAGCTCATCGCCTCCGTTAACCCGCTGCCTCTTAGCAAGATGACAGAATAATGGGAGTAGTGCTAAAAATACATGTGGAGACCATTGGCATGCTGAAGGTGTGAGTGTGGAAAGCTGCGTTCATTAGCTGAGGTGCAGTTCTGTGCAGCAGTAGGTTTGCATACGTACAGATGACCAGTAGCAGGCTGGACCACCTTTAGCTTTTAGAAGTGGCCGTGCGTGGTCACAGTAACGGGGGGGCGGTGTGTGGTCCTCTGCTGATGTAGCTCATCTGCTCAATCCGAGATGCTCGTCTGCACACCTCTTCATGCACGTCAGTCATTATTGGTTTGATTTTATTGCTGAGTCGTGCAGAAAACTACATGCCCCGCCCAAACAGGTTCACAAGATGTTTATAAAACTGAAGCAGCAGCTTAATTTACAGATGAAGTAATAAAGAAATAATCTCTCCTGACGTGTTTTCCAAGCTTTAGAAACAAAGACGGCAAAGTTCATCTTACGATTAATATCTATAAAAGATTGAACGGCTTCCATGTGTGGCTCATGTAAATTCAATAAGTGAATGGCGAGTGAATCCCAGAGCTGCATCATTTCTACATGCAGGAGGAAGAACATGATGTAAACAGAGTAAATCTTCATTCTTCTGGCCTTTCTGCTCTTCACATTGATCTGCTCTCTTTCTTAAAAAGCTATTCTGATTGCTTATTAAACCTAATAATCAGATGGTCAATATCTCTTCCTCCCGGGGGTCCAATCTGCCTCCTCTTCTCCTCCAGTCCTCCCTTTCCAGCCTAAATCGCTCCCTGAGGTCCACTTTGTCCTCATCTGGCTGCAAACCTCCGTCTCTCCTCCCTCTGTGGGTGACGCCTTCGCCCCCTCTCTGCCTGTCCGTCTCCATCTGCGGTCGGCAGCTCGCGATGCCGAGGCTGGAACCGGTCGGGACAGACGGGAGAGAGGGAGGATGTGTGGATTGGTCGATTGATTGATGAACAGAAGGACGAGGTTGGACTGAAGCTCAGGGACACTGAGTATTGATGAGTGGATTAGATCCGGGCTGATGTGACGCTCACAGCTGTCCACCACAGTGTGGACAGCTGTGAGCGTCACAGTTTTATCTTCTTAAACCAGCAGTTTGACTCTTAAACTGTTTTTATACACGAAATGTTGCTTTTAATTCAAGTTTCTGTGCAGAATAGAAAGTTTTGTAGAGGTAATAATCATTTTCCCTCCGTGTCCTTGGAACAGTGTGTCAGACATGAGAAAAGAGTTTAACGTCTCTACATGAAGCTGTTAATCTGCATGATTAAAGCACAAATCATTGTCAGATTTCTATTCGATATTTTATCTATAGTGGAAAAAAATAACTAAAGTTTTAAATTAGAAGTTGTCCGTTTTATTCAAACAGGAAAATTCAAACCTTTTACAAGAGTGAACGACAGCATTAGCCGCACAGATGCATCTAAATCCACATCCATACACCAAAGCAAGAACAAAGTGAAACAGAAGTCTGCAGGCTTCAAAGCTCAGTCGGCTTCAGCGCCGCCGTCGCCGCGTGAAACGAACCCGCGGCAGATGGAAGCGGACAAAAACTGATCTGCGTCACGTTTAGCTGTGCACGCAGAAGGACTTTATTGCTGTTTTAATTAATACTGACTGTAAGGAGAAAACGGCTCGTTGGTGTTTGCAGCCGGTTTGCTTCAGGAGTAGAAATCGCTGCTGGCGCTCTCTGACAGCAGACCATCAGTTATGACGAACACTGAAGATGCTGAGGAAGAGCCGACCTTCATCATTAGTTCTCACATGCGGTCTGAGGGGCTGTAAATGTATTCACAGCGAGGAGAAGAAGAAATGTCAGAATGGTGATGAGTGGTGGATTCATGCACATCATGACCTGCGGGAACTTAGGAAACAGGGGCAAATGATCCCTGATTAGCTTAGGGAGCAACCTAAAAGTTCACCACCCCTCAGGGAGACGCGCCTCCACATCTTTCATCCTCCTCACTGCTCTTTTATATTCTACCTTCCTCCTCCTCCTCCTCAGGGAGCGGCAGAAGGTGAGTGAGGCGATGGATGTGCGAATGGGACTTCTGGGACACGTTTGGCTGCAGAATCTGTTCACGTGCCAAGTGACGGCATTTGTGTCTGTGATGCTGAGGAGCGTCGGATACCATAGCAACCAGCATGTGACACGCCTCGCACACACAATGCAAAGTTTTACCTTCAGAGCGACAGACTAGACTTGGAGATGGTGGAAAGGGGGAAATCTCACGTCCTGCCACCTGTCCCACACTCTGATATGAGCCTTCAACATTTACCCAGAATGCACTTCATATTCACATTGCTTCATATCGTGACACTGTGAGTGGGCAGCTCTTTGAGCCGTAAAAATGTCCCCTGGATGTCTGCTGTTCATACGTTGGTAGATCTGTGCGTCTTTCTGTCCACGCCGAGCCCTCCGTGGTGTTTGAACCTGACACGTTCGTACTGCGTCCTGCTGCCGGAGCATTAATAACCCCTGGCAGTCAGCCCGGGGGCCTCGTATGAACACATTGAAGAGGCCACAGCGTGCCGTCGTTTGTCACCCGGAGAGAAAGCAAACGATTGATATCTGAGGAAGAGGAGGAGGTGGCGTTGTGCAGCAGATGCCCGTCCTCACTGTGGCTTTTGTTTAAGGCCAGAGACCTCCATCTCTCCACACACCTCCCTCTTTAACTCTTTCTTCATCCCCTTACTCCTCTATCCCTCTCTTTGTCGTCTTCATCATACCTCCTCCTCCCCCACCTTTTTATTTCAGAAACAGTAAAAACTTACTGAGCTTCTCTGCTCTTAACACTCAGATTCAGATTGTTTTCTCTTCTCTTGGATCTTTGTGAGGTCATAGAGACGGGGTCATCTAAGGTGGTGCTAAAACAGCTTGTTTCAGAGCTGGAAACAGTAGAATAGGCCGTGTTTGGAGTGTGTTGCATGTTTCCACCTCATAAACAAAAGAAAAGTCAAGAAAGGGAAAATATTCTCGTTTAGGAAGCGAAACCAGTCTTTGGTGTGTCTTTGGCTGCATTTTGACAACTGAAACAAATTCCAGTGTAATCCAGTAAAATGTGGTTAACATCCTGGTGTTGCCTCAAACACCACCTTCCTCCTCTCAGTCGTAGAAACTGTCAGAAAGACAGATTCCTCCCCCATCACCACCGCCATCACCTCTCCTCTGCTCCATTAACATGATAAAAGCCCAGATTAATCCCCCTCCCCTCTGTGGAGGATATCCCCACACACTGGCGTCCTAGATTTCCCTCACACACACACACACACACACACACTTTTCCTGGTGTGTTTGGTGGGGCTCCCAGGGGACAGGTTACTCAGCAGCCACGCTTTACACCCCACGCTGCCTGCACGCGTAAACATCCTCTTCTTCAGCCTCGAGGATATTATCGCTCCTCTTTTATTTCATTACTCTCACACCATCTGTTTGCTAGCACCCCACAGCCTGTATGTAAAAGATGGACATACCTTCTCTGACATCACACACTACTTCCCCCCGTGTGTAATCTAGCTGTTGTCACAAATAATCTGAACACTCGTGTTTCTGCAGATGCTCATGCAGAGCAGGAAAAACCTCACTGGAGGTTTTATCTTTCCTTTCAGGTCATTGTGTGTCTTAGAGTTTGTTGTCTGTCTCTTTGTGGCCATTTCATGGTTTTGATTTTTGTTCTGTTATTTCTGGGCTTCTTAGAATCTTAATGCAGGTGTTTTGGTCTCATTTTCTGGTTATTTTGTCTGCACTTTGTTCTCGATTTTGTGGATATTTCTGGATATTTGTTGGCATTTTTGTCTTTTTTTTTATGTCTGTATATGTCATGCGTATATGAGTATACATCGAAACAGAAACCAGATTTAAATGTGGTCAGTCTCCCCTGCATGGTCATCTCCTTGTTTACTTCTGGACATCTTTAACTGAACTTTATTTATACAGCGCCAAATCACAACAACAGTCAACCCAAGGTCTTTATATTGTAATGTAGACCCTACAATAATACATACAGAGAAAAACCCAGCAATCATATGACCCCCTATGAGCAGCACTTTGGCGACAGTGGGAAGGAAAAACTCCCTTTTAACAGGAAGAAACCTCCAACAGAACCAGGCTCAGGGAGGGGCGGGGCCATCTGGATACAGTTACAGTATTTTATTATTTGGATAAAAGCAAACATTGAAGAATTACCAACATATACACAGACAACAGTACAGGGGATCTAACCAGAACAAACTGAGCTAGCGTGATGTTTAAAATGAAGCTCCGATGGAAGAAGGAAGTCTTTTCCAAAGTGATCCAACCTCAAAATGTGGATATAAAAGGACGTGGTGGATTAGATGGTCGGCGAGGCAGGAATAAGATCAGAGGAGATCTGAGATATAAGCAGGAGCCATGTAGGGTGTTGCACATTATTTATAAATGTTCAAATAAATACCAGATTTCACTGGAAGCCAATTAAGCAAGAATATGAGAGACGGCCCAGCTGTGTGGTCCAAACAGTGAACAGTAATCTACAGTAATCTAGACAGGACAGGATTACTGAAGTTCTTAAATGACAGTAAAGGTTTGTTTTTGCGGTGTTTGAGCTCAGACGGTGGTCACAGTCGGGCCATGTGAGGTCAGCTCTAATATCTGCTGCTGTCAGGACCTGAACGCTGAAATTAGGCTGTAAACACCTTTATTTCTGCTGTAAAGTTTTAATGAGGACTGACTCACTGCTGGAGCTCGAGCGGAGTGATCCAGGTCTCCACAGGGTCTTTTATTTTGAAAACTGCCTGCTCTAAGCTTGCTTTGTTTGCCTTCCCGTCCTCTTTTAAAAGATCTGCTGTTCTTGTTAATGACACAAAGCAGAGCGGTGCCGTGGGAATGAAGACCTCGTCTTCACAGGCTGAGTGGAACACGATAAGGAATCTGAGCTCCATCTTTGCTGTCCGTGTTTTGATGGATGGATGCTTAACCTTCTAATTTGGAGTCATGCACTCTCTCCTTTGCTCCGCCCCTCTCTAATTATTAACCATATATACATGTACATATTTCCACACAGTGCGTGTCCACCTCCTCAGCGTGTCATCACATCAGGCAGATGGCTCCCTCGCTTCCTGCAATGAACTCTGGGGGACTGAGTCCCTCGGGAACACAGCGTGCGTCTCTCAGTGCTTGTGTTTAGAGGGAGATGAAGGATAGAGGTGTGCAGTAATGAGCCCACCACCCCATGGGAAACGGAGTCATTGTTATTTAGTAGTCATTAGCACGAAGACTCGGCATCGTCTCCCCCGATCACCACGCTGATAAAAACCAGTCAGCTCAGCTTTGGGTTTTATTCTGACCAATCAGATCTCCTCCTGCTACTCCAGTATTTGTTAAAGCTAAAAGTGAATTCAAAAATTGCCAAATTAATACAAGTATATACATAATAATCACATTCAGTGCCATCTCACAGAAATGTATGAAGAAGATCATGGACGCTGTGTGTTTTGCTGTTACTTACCAGGGTTCCCGTGGGAACCTCGATAAATAAAAATGAGAAAAAGATGAAAATAAAAAGATCTTAAAATGTCTCATTTCCCCCAAAGTTACTGCTGGTTTGTTCAAAACTGGTAGAAGGGAATCGCAGCCAACAGAATAGATCTTCCCCTCCGTATTAAATGGTCGTTTGCTTTTTGAGGAGATGACTTGAACGTGATGTTTGCCGAGCTGTCGGAGACCTGCGGCTTCAGCGTCGGCTTGGCTTGGCTGGAAGTCCAGCTCCACGCGCACTCGCTGAGATCTTATCAGCTGTTTGCGTCCCCTCAGGGAGTTGTAGTTTTCAGAAGCCATTAGAACTACAGCTGTGCTCACTTTCGGTCATCTGTCGGCTTTAAATGGGCTCTAAGCAGCTAACAGAGGAGTCCCGCCTCCTCTTTGATCATCTCCTGCACCGTCAGCCTCCGTCTCACAGTCAATTCACTTATGTAACTGAGCACTTTTCCCTTTTCTTTCAGACCCTCCGGTCATCCAACAGTTACGAAGAACCTACAAATACTTTAAGGACTACAGACAGGTGAGTCCAGTCAGCGTCGGTGCATGGAAACATCCAGAACTAACTTTCATGAGAGTCAAACAATTAAGATCTGATTAAAGTGAAGACCCAGCTTTAGTGCAGCCAGTTGAACTATTGCAGATCTCTCTGTCTTTGTTTCTCGTTGATGATGTCAGATGATCATCGAGCCCACGAGCCCGAAGCTGCTCCCCGACCCTCTGAAGGAGCCGTACTACCAGCCTCCTTACACGCTGGTGCTGGAGCTCACAGACGTCCTGCTGCACCCGGAGTGGTCGGTACGTCTGCTTCTCCGAGAGCTTTACAGCCTTTGTCAATTATAAACGGTCCAATGGGAAGCTGGAGGGTAACACTGCAGCAATCCCACTGAAACTGAACAGAACTGAAAACTGTTAAAGTTAAATTAGTCAAGTTTTTCCAACTTCCTTCAGAACGTTATGAAGGTGAGGAATCAGCAGGCAGAAGAAGCATGCTCTGTCAGCCCTGCAGAGGTGTGGACTCGGAGCAAAGCAACAGCGTGGTGTATTTGATCCTTTACAACCAGCCCCACAGATTAGAATCTGTCAGTTACAGATACCCCTGATCCCAGCACCTTATCTGTATACAGTAGACTTGGAGTCAAGACCACCTAAACCAATGGTACTGAGAGTAGCTGTAGATGATGTTTTCTGATGGGCCTTTGGAGGAAAACAGGAGGAGAGAAGCTGAGAGAGGCGTGTAAGACTGCAACTCTGGATCGTCACGTTTTGGAGGGTCTAATACATTTAGCCAGATTTCTAGAAAGGAGACCTGCTGCAGCCAAAACGGGATGGATGCTGTGTTATCCCTGTGACAGACCTGCGACCTGGCCAAGGTGTGCCCCGCCTCCCACCCTGACACAGCTGGGATAGGCTCCTCCCCTGTGACGGAAGAGAATGGATATTAATTGTTTGGCCAAACAGTGTCTCAGGAGATGAACTCCATTAGTCGCCAACAAAGAAACCCGAGTTAGAGCTGTGGTACGTAGCTTCCTGCTTCCAGGGCTCCTCACCTGCTGCTTTTTAGAAAGCTGCTGCGAGCTTGTGTTTGGCCTCTTATTGTCCTCGTTTCCTGTCCTCGTTCCCTTAAACTTGAAGCACACAAAGAGCTACAGTGAACTCCTCAAGACTGAATAATCCTGAAATGATCCTTTAACAAACAGGTTACAGTTCAGGAGAGACAGGTGGAGGATGTGCTGGAGGCGTGTCCACCACCTGTCCGCTCGTCTCAGTGTCTGCTCCTTTTCACTCGTGTAAAACACGCCTCTTACCTGACAGGTGCGCAGCAGCCAACACCTGCCGCCGGTTAAAGCAGGCAAACACGTTCACCTGCTGGACCGTGTCAGCCTTCCTTCCTGTTACACACACACACACACACACACACACACAGATGATAATGGGACAAAGCTTGTTTTATCTGTTTAACTCAAAGCAGCCTGAGTGACGAGGTCACGACCTCTGAGCGTGCCCAGACAGTGGCTGTCAGATCTCCTTCCTGCAGCTGTCGGTGCCTCACGCGTTCATACTTTTGCAAAACGATTCATGTAACCTTCATTAACGACTCTTTTCTGGTCTCGCAGACACTGTGTTGTGTTGTATTCTTAACAACATGTGATCAAACTTTATTATGATAAACAGAGAAACTCAGAAAGGGAAGCAAACTGCTCGCGTCCACCAAAGTGCAGGAAAAGCTGCAGGACTTTGTTCATGATGAGCAGCAGCTGGAAACCCTACGCTTCAATCCAGATGTGTTTAAACAGCTGCTCTTTCTCTCTGCAGTTGGCAACAGGTTGGCGCTTTAAGAAACGTCCGGGCATCGATTACCTGTTCCAGCAGGTGGCGCCGCTCTACGAGATCGTAGTCTTCACCGCAGAGACCGGCATGGTGAGCGTTTCAGCAGCTGCTCATAGAGACGGCTTACAGTTCCCTCTCCTGCTGTTCCCACACGGGCTGGCCCTCTTTAATGGGATCGTACCACTTTGAACTCACGTGGGGGGAGAGGAGCGTGTTTCTGTCTTATTTACTAATCTGAGGCGTGACGACACATTAAATCAGCTCTTTGCATCCATGCTTTGTGCTTCCTCTCGTGTGCAGACGGCGTATCCTCTGATCGACAGCATCGACCCTCAGGGTTTCGTCATGTACCGTCTCTTCAGAGACGCAACGCGTTACGTGGAGGGACATCATATCAAGGTGTGTGTGTGTGTGTGTGTGTGTGTGTGTGTGTGTGTGTGTGTGTGTGTGTGTGTGTGTGTGGTTACTGCTGAGGTGCTCGTCTGTGTGGTGTTATGTCAGCCTGACATGACAGAAATGTTGACTTAAAGGACACTAACATACATTTAAAGGTGTTTTTGACCAACAAACCTTTGCTCTTGAATAATCTCATGTTTCACATCAGTTTGAATTTGTGGCTCAAAAAATCCTAAATTTCTTTTACATTTTAATAATAAAAAGTGCTAAAGTTTTAGATTCAGTTAAAGAAGTGTTCAGCTTGTGTTGGATAACTTTATTCATGTGTTAAACGATCTTTAGTGCTGATTTCTGGATGGATGTTGTTACGGGTTCAGATATTGAGGGTGAGCACAAACACAACACTGGTCCAGAAGAGCTTCGGTCAAACAATGGTTTTAATGAACACACTCGTGGGGAGATGAACACTGCCCACCGACTGCATCCATCTCCAAATGGTGGAGCATTACTCAAACTCTTATAGCCACCGTTGACCCCCACCTAGTCGTAAAAGCCTAAACATTCACTAACTCCTAGCGAGCCTGACTTGTGGCCTTGGCTCCCTATTTCGTCTGCCTTTAACAACAGCGGGAGTGAAGCTCCCGTGGAATGTGCTCTGACTCCTCCGCTATCAGAAAAAGTCCTGACTCTGAAAACAGCATTTCTTATAACTCAGCAGTATAATGCATCATAAACAATATCATTCATTCACAATAGATCAGCAGTCTGATGTCATACCGATCAGTAATAGTTTCACCTTCTCTAATTCAGGAGAATAATGCAAACTAAACCTACATAATAATTTCACAATCATTAATCGGGGGCATAACGTGGCATAAGATAATATTATAATCTCACAATGTAAATTTTAAAACGAGACAGCGCCCCCTCTGTGAAGGGCGGGGCGTGGCGAGTTTAACTAAAATCATCCCAAAGCATCTCGTTCGCTTCTTAAGTCGACTGTTAACAGTGAAACACGTCCAACTAACATAGTCTTTGTTCATTTTGTCTTCCTTCATTAATTAAAACGCTGAGGTGTCCGTACTGTGCAGTTTATGGGTAGTTGACTGGTTCTTCTATAGAGCTGCTCTGCTCCAGGTGAGGTCAGGGTGCTGTGCTCGTTTAGTTTCTGATCCCCGTTACCTGCAGCAGTCAAACATGCACAACGATGCCTCCTGTCGTTGGCGTGTGTTATCATGTTATCAGTGTCGGGTAAACGCTGATAACATTTACATCTGCGATTTTCTATGCTGTGGTCTGCTGTCATGGTGGAGTGGCAGAGAGGGACGGGGGGAACTCAGACTGGTCAGGAGGGCCAGCTCTGTCCTGGACTGTCCGCTGAGGTCCATCGAGCAGGCTGGGGAGGATGTTGTCTAAGCTAACATCCATCACGGACATCACCTCCCACCCCTGCATGAGACTGAACACGGAGCAGCTCGTTCAGCAGTAGGAAGGAGGTCATTACAGCAGCTGTCAGACTCTGTGACGCAGCTTAACATGCTTTGGTCGTCTTACTCACCAGCCTGTTTGTTTACGGCACATTTCATACAAATCTCTGTACAATTTTCTCAATTTTTCTATACATATTCTGTACATTGTTACCTGTATATACAAACTTTGGTTGCTTATGTTTATAGGACCACCTTGTGTCTTCCTTTTATATTTTATTTTCCCGTGCTGTAAGAGCTCTGTAACCGAGATTTCTTATCCGTGGGATAATAAAGATGATTCTTTTCTAGGCGTGACGTGGGCCACGAGTTTGAGACCCCTGCTCTAACACAGTAACAGACTGAACCAATTAAATAATACAGTATATTACAAAGTTAACAAATGGCTCAATTATAAATACACTGAAACACATTTTCTATACAAAATACAGAAAGAATCTGAGCGGATATATTTCTGATAAATCCAAGTGTAGCATCAAGTTTACAGTTAACAACATCTGTTCTATGCGCACAACAAAGAAACATTCGTGCTGCTCCATTTTGTACCATTTGCAGTTTCTCCTCTGTTGCACCACCAGACCAAACTAATCGATAATCCACTACTACTGCCTGATCAGGTTTGGTGCCCGAACTTTTACTTTCCAGCTACTTCCAGAAGATGAAACCGTGAGCAGGAAGTTTCTAAACTCTGCCACAGCAGCTCGGCGGTGCTGCGTCACCCCCCCGTGTCCTCTCTCCATGTTCGCCTTCTGCTGCACAAATTGATTTCTCCTCCCCTCGCTCTCCCTCTCAGGCCTCATTAACCTTCTGCTTCCTTTCTCCCCTCTTCCTCTTATGTCACCTCCCTTTCACCCTCCCTCACCCCACTTTCTTCGTCGTCCTCCTCCTTCTGTCTCCCTCCAACTGCCATCTCTGTGCATTAAAGAGCTGGGTGGAGGCTGGAAGGAGCTGGTTTAACCTACTTCCCGGAGCAAAGACACACTTTACCAGCTCATCTCCATAATGCCAAGACAGGCTGAATGCAACAGATGCTGAGAGAGAGTTAAAGTGCTGTATATGGCAACAAGAGAAAGTTATTAAGTCCCTGTGAAATTAAAACAGTTGTTTAATGATGCCTGTGGCTGTGCTTTTAGCAGCCGTGGACGAGTTTGATCCAAACCAACACCATCAGGCTTCAAACAGACATCACAGAGTCGCAATCTGAAGTCTGTTTTCTTTTCTGTAACTGGACAAAACTTCAAAAAATGCATTTTGGCTAATTTTCCGGTTTTGGTTCCAGTTTTTTCCGAGTCCCTCAGATTTAGGGGAAATATTTAGCACCGATCAGTCTGTATGGATGCTCTTTCGTTTGTCAGTTGGATTGTGAGGTTTCTTCCTGTTAAAAGGGTTTTTTTTCTTCCCACTGTCGCCAAGTGCTTGCTCCACAGGGATCATCTGACTGTTGGGGTTCTCTTTGTATCATTAAGGATATTTACCTTACAGTAACGAGCACCTTGGCGGTGCGTGGTGCTTTTTAAATAAAACTTAAAAATGTAATTACATCTGTGCATCGTCTACATTAGTTATTATTTTAGCTTTTTTTTCTTATTCCGCACCTAAAAATGAGCAAAGCTGCTCTGCATGGATGCTTGACCGCTGAGTTGGAAAAACAATGGTTGTCTTTTTATTTCAGAGTCAGGCATACTGATCCTGTTCTACCAGCTGTTTTATTCTCCACTGTCTGATATTCCTTCAGGAATATTAAACTAACACCACAATGAGATAATTACCTCAGCGTTAACCCTTCCTCTGCCTATTGTTGGCTGGCCTGCATCCGAGCGTCGGCTGCTGGCCTGAAGTGGATCAGACGTCTTATTGTTTGTTGGCTGGATAAGAAACGCAACAGTTGGATTAACTTCGTTATTTTTAAATCATTCATTTTAAGCCTGATGTTTAGTTTATATATGCAAAACCCTAAATCAGGAGGTCTGCAGACACTAAAACACACTGAAGGGATCCCAACTCTTGTATTGGTTCACGTACATGTGCACGCTTCTCACTCTAAAAATGACCTTAATCTGTCATAACAAACTCAGAATACATTTAACATTAATATAAAGTACATTTCACTCATTAACTCAGACAATATCCCAATGAAACCACAAAGAGCTGCTCAGAGTAACATCTCTAAGCACAGAGTTAAATAATAAACTTAAGGCTTACTTTTTGAATTTCAAGGATATTTTATTGTTTCAGTAAATATTTAATCAGCCAGTCACATGTAGACTCAACAAGTTTGTCATTTTGTATGGAGTTGCCCAGCCTGCTCTACAATACGAAAGATGTAGAGCATATAACCACGCCCAGGAAGACCTGCTGAAGTTCAGACTGAGCACCAGAATGGCAAAGAAATGTGATTTTAGTGACTTTGAACATGGCACGGTGCAGAAACTGCTAATCTGCTGGGATTCTTCCACCAACCATCTGAGTTTACAGAAAACGGTCCAATTCGAAAATGTCCTATGAGCAGGAGTTCTCCGCGAGAAAATGACTTGTTGATACCAGAGGTCAGAGGAGAATGGACAGAGCGCTTCGAGCTGGGCTACAGCAGCAGAAGACCACAATGAGTGTCACGCCTGTCAGCTACGAACAGGAAAATGAGACGACGGCTCACACAGACTCACCAAAACTGGGCAGCAGAAGACCGGAAAGACAAACCTGGTCAGAATGTGGCTAAACATCATGAAAGCATGGATCCATCGTGCCTGTGTCACCAGTTCAGGCTGCTGGTGTGATGGTGTGGGGGTTATTTCCTTGGTGGACTTTTCTCTCCTCAGTACCAGCCGAGCATCGTTCAAACTCCACAGCCTGAGTGGCTGCAGAATGAATCACCACGTTACAAACTCAGATCATCAAACTGGTTTCTTGACCGTGACGTTCACTCAAACATCCACAGTCACTTAATCTTAATCAAATAGTCTTTTTTTTATGATGTAGTGGCGTGGGAATTAAAACGGCTGTGAAGGAAAAAGAAGGTTCAACCCGGTTCTAGCGAAGTATACCTTATGTATTGGCCCCACTGTTACAGACTGCATGCTGGTCCATCAATAACAGGACAAGCGGACTCCTCAAACTGATGCATCTGCCAACTACTGCAGTGCTCCAAGACATCAGAGGGGGAAGATGTTGGAGAGGAGGAGCCATCCAGCTCGAAATGACCCAAATAAATGTTTTGGTCTTTTTCAAGACCATGCAGTGGGCGGAGTCAGGCTCTGATATGATTGGGATGAGTAGAATCTTACTGTCAGCTTGCAGTACAGTACATAATACATTTACCTAAACTGTATTTGTGAGTGTGTGCAGCATTTCTTAGCACTTCACCGACTCTGTAAAAATGCTGCCGCCCAATTTGTCGAGAACATGAGCCGAGGGTCTCGCAGGAGGGAGTCACGCTGGTGTTCGTGAGCTTCTGTGACGGCAAAGTTTCCTCTGCTGGACGCTGCACAGCAGTAGATGTCATTCCCATTTCTAATCTCCCAACGGAGAGGGCAGCCACAGATGGCGCCTGCCAATAACATCGCACGGCAGATTTGACGAGAGGAATTTTCATACAAAGACGGAGAAGTGCGGTGCTGGGGAAGTTGTCGGGGCGCGACCTTTCATTGACGTAACTGTGTGTGTGTTAGAGTTAACCCCCAACCTGGAGCAAAGTCCTGCTTTAGTCCCGTCCAGCTGCCGTTCTAGAGTGAAGCCAGTGTTTCACAGTTTGAATCGACGCGTATTTAGAAGATTCAACATGACAGGCTTCGGACGGCTTTTATTGGTCACATGGCATCATAAGAGCTCTAATTAAGATCAGAGACCGTCGTTGTCAGACGTCCACGCCATGTTGCTCTATTGCATCTTCTCTACGTCACTTATATTCATAGTCATTATTCATGTACCTGAAACGAAGACGAACTGCACAAACAATATGTGGAAGAGGGAAAGGAGCAGCCAGGTGTCGACTATCAAATGCACTGACTAACCGATCATCTGAAAGCTCAAGCTTCCCTATAAAAGCAGAGGTTTGGGCAGTTTGAGAAGCGTCTGCTGAGGGAGGGCTACGAGGCCATTTCCTTAACTGAGGTTTACAAAGGCTGAATAAACCACTTCTGGAACAGCGTCCTTCAAATGGATGATACCAATGTGGAGAGGTTTGTCCTCAGCTGCAGAGATCCAAACTCAGCACAAACGCCTCATACCGATCGGTGGACGAGGGATGACGATGTAAGCACTTTGCAGTCGCTGAGTTGAGCCAGGCAGTAAATCTCCAACAGAATGGCTGAAAAAGAAAAAGTCCAGACTGGTCAGCCTGCTGACACCTTCAGAGAGCTGTGCTTAGATCCACCGTTCAAATCTCAATGAACTGAAGCAATGCTGGAAAGAAGAGCGGCCAAAATTCCTCCACAATGGCGTAAAAGACTGAGAAGGTCCGATTCTTCAGTGGCAGCTTGATTCCTTCACACAAACACAACGTGAAGGAGAACGGCGGCCTTCTTTCATCAGCTGTGAGGACGTGGAGGATGATTGGGCCGCAGACAGTCCCTCTCCATCTGTCTCACTCACACCCTAACCATCAAAAGTGAATGCCTAACCCTGAGCCGAAACCCAACCATAACCCAGTTGTAACCCTGACACTAAAACCACATCCTGAGTCTGAAACATACCTTCAGACTCGTGAGGACTTCTTCCAATTTTTGGTCCCTACAAAGATATGAATACACACGCACGCACGCACGCACGCACGCACGCACACACACACACACACACACGCACACACACACACACACACACGCGCACACACACAGATAACAGAATCAGCATGCTTTATTAATCCCTGAGGAAATTATGTGGGTTGCAGTTGCATTAACAAAAACAGACTAAACTATTTAACAATACAATATGTCAGGATATGAGGAATAGCACAATATGTAAAAATCAACACATAATGTGTGTGTGTGTGTGTGTGTGTGTGTGTGTGTGTGTGTGTGTGTGTGTGTCTTTTAGGATGTGTCGTGTCTGAACCGCGACAGCAGTAAGGTCATCGTGGTGGACTGTAAGCGGGAGGCGTTCAGCCTGCAGCCTTTCAACGGCCTGGCTCTGAAGAAATGGGACGGAAACTCTGAGGACCGAACGCTCTACGACCTCGCCAACTTCCTCAAGAGTAAGACGCACGGCGAGGCGTTCGGGGACCGTCCTGTCACCCAGCCGTTCCTTAACTTAATTTGTTTTTGTAGTTGACTTCTGCTTCTTGTGTTCGTCAGTGCATCCCTCTACTGTCACTAAGCTCATATTTGATTGGTTGACCTTCCCGTGTTTCCTGTCTGTTGTTGTTTCACCTCCTCCGTCTCCTCCTCTCCATCAGCCATCGCTATGAGCGGCGTGGACGACGTGCGTTCGGTGTTGGAGAACTACGCGCTGGAGGAAGACCCCATCGAGGCCTTCAAGCGCCGACAGGCTCAGCTGGCACAGGTAGGAGGAGAAATCAAACGCACCTGTCACAGGTTTCACCTGGAATGGCTTTGACTCTGTTTTCTCTGCCCGTCAGGAGGAGGAGCAGCGTCTGTCCGAGCTCTCCCAGCAGAAGAAACAGGGACTCTCGATCGGCTCCATCGCCTCGCGGTTTTGGCGCTCCAAGCAGCAATGAGCCCCACCCCCTCCCCTGCTCGCTTTCCACCTATCACTCGTCCAAGGTGAGGTGAGAGAGAGGAGGAGAGAGACCCGTGTGCTGCAGGCGAATGGTCTCCGCCGTCACGGACGTCTCAGTGGGCGGGGCTGTTGCGCTGGACCGGAGCTAGGACTTTAACTGGCCCTGCACTTCCTGGTTTTTGTGGAGGTGGGGCCTCATCTTTGTGACACCTGATGCATTTTTAAGCTTCTGATGGAGAGGATCCAGGTCGGTCTAAACTCTGGTTGCTGGTGGTTGGAGGCTGATCGGGAATCAGCGCTGCCGTCGCCACTCCAGCTCCAGTCGCATCGCCGCTCACTGGATCTGACCTGAGATCAGCTGTCATCTGCCACACTTTGAGAATGTGTATTTTATTTTCTGTTCCTGTGTGTGTGTCTCAGACTGTGCTGTTGGAGGCGAACGTCACATCATGAATATTGTTTATAATGATGCAAATAAACGATAAGTAGCATTTATGAGAGTTTGGTGAATATGTCAGAGCGCCAAGCGGCGTCGGCCGCCGTGGCGTAGATGAATATGCGTCCAGGACGTAACAGCGAGAGGGATGAGGTCTTGTGATGTTCTGTCTGTGTGAGCACATCCTGGTGTGTGAGACGTGACTCTGAGGAAGAACAACAGACTGTGTTGGAGGAGTGGAGGAAATCTTGGCGACAGTGTTTGGCTCGGGGTGGCTCACCTGTCGTACCTGGTCTGGTCCTATGAGGGCTTCATTAGATCAAACTAGATCACGTTAGCTTGCATAGCTCGGCAATATTAGGCCACCAGCAGACGTGTTCGGGAGCACCTCAAGGAACACGTCAGAGAGCCTGAAGTGTTGACCCGACCTGCCACCCTGACTGAACATGTGATCGATCCACAGAGATCACCTCCACGTGACGAAGCTACCAAAGATGCATGCCGAGCCACGCCTGGTTCCTGTGCTGTACACAGTTGTGCAGAAGTCTTAGGCTACGTCCACACATACCCGGGTATTTTTGAAAACGCAGATTTTTCTATGCGTTTGCACCTTTCGTCCACACGTAAACGGCGTTTTTGGTCACTGAAAACGAAGATTTTTGAAAACTCCGTTTTTGCGTTTACGTGTGGACGAGAAAAACTGAGAAAACGCAGCGTCAAAGGTGTGCGCCTTTTTTGACGTCACACTGTGCGCCACGTTATTGTTTCAGTGAAATGAATTTCTACAATACTGTTACTGTTAATTCTACTCTGCAGTGTTTAAATGCTTACATATACACACAGTTACTGTCCGTCCACACATACGACTCGGTTCTGCTTCTATGCCCCAGCTTTGTTTACTTTTTCCCACCGAGGCTTCTAGACTTCTGATTGGCCAACATTTCTGCACGGTTAGGAATCTAGCGCCACCTGCTGCTTTGGCATGTTCATAGCAGCGTTTTCCTTCATTTCTGCCTTTATGTGTGGACGGGATTATTTTTTAAAACGAAAACGGAAAATCTCCGTTTTCAAAGATACCCGTGTACGCGTGGACGTAGCCTTAAGCAACCCCTCATTTCTCCCTATTTTGCTTCCAAGCAGTCAGACTTGTCATTTTTCACAAAGAATCCTCCTCCAGCTTTCTGAAGATCCTTCAGTCTTCCCTTGTTTCCAGTCCAGTCCTCGTACCTGACCATTTTCAGACGTTTTTCTTTGTTTCCATTTAACTCTGACCTCATCACTCAGGCATCATAAAGGCTCCGAGGTAAAGTCGTTATGTCTCTGCACATAACGACTTGCCAGAATCCATCTTAAAGTTTATCTTTGATGAAAGCAGCCTGTCACACAAACAGATGATTTATTCTAGTTTCTTTAGTTGAATCTGTGAAAAATCCTGAAGATAGTAGTTTGTCATAAAATGTCATTTTTGGACCAACAATGGATTCTCTGAACTATTAGCAGAAAACCCGGCGGATCTCGCACGGTGTGCAGTGTGTCCTTAAAAAATGTGAGGAAACTGGACAAGTGGCGGACAAAACAAGTGTTCAGCCTAAAAATCACGGGGCCTTCAGCTGAACCATCCAAACTACACAAGAACTGGACTGAAACTCGGTAACAACAGGTCAGAGGGAGCGATGAGTCCAAATCTTTGGCGATATGTACAGAGGAGGTCCAACAGTGAGGCCACAGTGGAGCCTCCTGCAGCGTAGCATTACTGAAGCAGTGTGGGATCATCCCGGCAGAGCAGAACAAGAATAGAAGAGCTTTGCGTGTCCTTCAAGAAGCCTGGAGAGATTTTACAGCCTGTGCTGGAGAATAAAGGTGTCCTCTCAAATACTGTCACCTGTTTCTGCCTCATAGAGACCGTGTTTCAATAAATCGCTGCACTTGGTTCTCATTTTCCTGCAGAATATAAAGATTAGAGGAGAGGCTGATGCGGTGGCTCGTTCTTGGCTTTAAACAGCAGCGTGTTTTACAAAGAGGACGACGTGCTGCATTTCTGCTTTACACTCAGTTAGGAAAAAACAAAGACTTTCAGTCAGATCTGCTGCAGATAAACCGACGATCGCCGCCCTCCGAGGCCTCTGAGTTTTATTCTTTCTTCAGAGCAACGAGTCCAGAGATCATTCGTCTCAATATGCATGTGATGTAAACTCACCATTGGTAATAAACCCAGAATAAATCAAACCGACCAGCGTGATGTGTGGATTTTCCTGTTTTTGTTCGGTCTTTTTAAAGTGTAAATCGGTGGACTCTTTGGCGTTTCAGGCTCATAATGTGAATCATTTTAGGTTTTATAGTTTTCCCTTCGCTGTTTACAAGCTTTGAATTTTCCCTCTTTTGATGAGATTCCGCTGGTTCAGGATGCTTCCCTCTAACAAATGCATCTGAAACACGCTGTTATTGAGCGCGTTGGACAGAGGAGGACACGGCCGGGATGCTTTTGATCTTCTGGCTGCTCCTCGGGCTTCGCAGAAGCCTTCGTGCCGAGTTTTAATAGAACATGTGCAGCGCTGCTGTATACGTTTAATGTACGGAAAATGAGGCCGGCGCTGGGCCGAACGTGAGAAATGTGCTCTTTGTTGGCGTTACAGCAGGAGCCCCGTGGTGCCCAGAACCTGTAAATATGTTTTCTCTTCACAGCACGTTTATGTCCCGTGGAGGCGGGACAGGTACCACCTGTGAGATGCAGGTGGTAACAAATTACACTGCTTCTATTGTCTCTGTGTCCTGCTTTTATTTTTATTTATTTTTTTGCATGTTTTCCTGGTGTTTACTTCAGGCAGTGATGAAGCCCAGAACACTCCTGTGTGAATAAATGTATAAATAGCATATTTGGAACACTTTGCCATTCAGATTCCAAATATTTGACCCTCCTAACTGCTCATAAAGTGCAAATACACACAGAGTCCTGCCAAACTCAACTGGAAATATATTAGACATAATAAATCCCTCTCATAAACTCTACTTTGGACTCTTAGCAAAGGGGAGGCGGCCGTCTTTAAATAATTGAAGCAGTAACTTTCCACTTTCTTGCTGTTTGTGCAGTGGGAGCTGTGGGCTGCTCGGGGTTTAAGGCAAACAGATTAAATAGAAAGTCAAACACAAACTAAAGCAGATCTTCATTTATCCAGAGTGGGTGATGAGCCCCCCACATGCTGCTGTTTGCTGAGGATGGAGTGGTATAAAAAGTCTGTTTTTACAGATTACAGGATTAAATAAGGAAACCGTGGGCTGACTTCACAGAGCAGGGGCGGTTCATTTAACCACAGGTGGGCCCTGAAATCTCAAGTTGCTGCATAATAACAAAAATAGCTCCAGATTCTTTTACTTTGGTGTGAAACCAGTACCATCCCGGAAAAGTTCACATTTAATGACCGGTCCATTTATAATGAGCGGCAGAGAAAATGAGTGTTTTTCTACATTTAGTTCAGTGTGATTAAAACAACCCGCCAGCACGGCTCCTCAGCTCAAACTCATCACATTTGATGCTCTGTCAGACTCGTGACACAGATCCAGATCTGCAGGATTCAGGAGCTTGTTTCAATTCTCAGTCCTGTGCTCCAAGTCTGAGATTTAACTTCCTGCTGATGCAAACTGATGCACATAAAGCACGAATGCACGCTGTGTTCTTAAATGTAGCACCGACATTCATAAAGGAACACAAAAGCATGATTTCCTAACAACAGCAACAATCTGTTCTTCTGAAATGTTCTCAGTAAAAATGAAGCTTTGATTGTCGTCTCTGTGCACGTCACGTGAGATCCACGATGACAAGATTTGATGTAGTTTTCCGTCGGTGCACCACCGCTGAGGATTTGAACTCAGAAACGATGTGACTGAAGTTCAGACTCATTTGCAGAGACCTGTGATTGGTTAACTAGCTGATTAGTGTTTGACGGCCAGGTGAGGCTCGTTTCACACCAGAAATGGAAAGTTCATTTCCATTTTAAAGCATCAGCCCCCCTCCTTCCATCTGCTGACTGATGCAGGAAGGTGTGATCATGCCGACCCCGACTATTTGCTGGTTCCTGCTTGAAATGCTGGAAATGTCCTGATTTGCTTTAAACCAGCGGTCCCCAACCCCCGGACCGGTACCGGTCCGTGAGTCGTTTGGTACCGGGCCGCGAGAGTTGAGGCTCAGGTGTGAAATGTCTGGTTTTCAGGGTTTTCAGCGTTATTTTGTTATCGTTTTTAGCGTTTACTCAGTTTTCCTGGGTCTTTTCACGTGTGTTATGAATAAATCTTCTTTTTTTCGGTACCGGTACTAGTTTTATTTTGTTGTATTTATCTTAAAGGCCGGTCCGTGAAAATATTGTCGGGCATAAACCGGTCCGTGGCGCAAAAAAGGTTGGAGAGCGCTGCTTTAAAATAAAAGTGGACACAACGAGCACATGATGTTGTGAGAGTGCCCACCTGTAAACAGGCCGTGAGGTAAGCGAGCGCGCGCCCAAATCCGCCGCTCCACGAGCATGTGTGTGTGCGTGTGTCCTTTTTAAGTTGTGGCGCTTCCATCTTAAACAGAAACCATCAGGCCCATAGGTTTTCTTTCACAGATCAATACAGCTGATCAGTTTGTGATCATTTCTGGTGATGTCATTCAGACCGTGAGATTAAACCGTTAATGAACTCCCAGATGTTCCCAGATGATGAAAAACGCTCATGCTAAAAACGCACCCACAAAAAAGACTCATCAAAGATCATCTTCCAAATGTTGGAGGGTTTTCCTTTAATTAAACAACAAATCTGTGACGGTCACCTGTTTATAAAAACTCTACAGCAGAACCTGAGAGACGATCATCTACTGCTCACTGAAGCCTCAGTGGATGGGCAGCTGTCAGGAAGCCGTGCTTAATGAAAAGAAACTGAAGGAAAGGCTGGAGGTATGAAAATGACACAAGAACTGGGCTGAAGATCAGAGGAACAGGTGTGATGGAGAAATGGGTGCACATCATGGTCAGGAGAGAGGCTCAGCAGTCAGTCTGCAGCCAGCTGCGGTGGAGGCTCTGTCGTGGTTTGGGCTGTAGGTCAGCCAGTGGTGTTGGAGACCTTTGTTAAAACTGATGGACTCACAAACACAGAAAGAACCATCAGATTATGGAAGGACCACCTGATTAATAACAGCTTCATTTTTTATCCCAAACTCACTGCCATGACTCAAAGTCTGAGGCTTCCAGGAGTCAAACTTCCATAAGAAGTAAAAGTTCACATTTAATGATCACATATCTACAGACGTTCCAACAGTATCTCCACCCACGCTGTCATCGCCTCAGCAGGTACTGTGCTGTGTTTTTCTGAGAAAGCTGAAAGAATTCAAGAGTTTGCTGCATTTTTGACACTGCAAAAGCTCCAGTGGGCCAGACTGGACCCTGAGCTGCTCGTTTGATTCCCCGATCTGAGAAAGCTCGCATAAGAGCGGAGATAAAAGGGCAGACAGACGACGAAGAACACGTGATGTGGTCGAAATGTTCACAAACACAAAGTCTGGCTTCGTTTGCACTGATCTGAGCCGCGGCTCGTTTCTGAGTGCAGGCTGGGAGGTTTGGGACCTAAATGTGCTTCCACTCAGACTTCCCACAGCTCAGTGTGGAGGTGTGAACCTGGGAACGCCGAGGCTGCCGCAGAGCTTTATGACTCCTCCATTTGCCTCACAGCAGCTCACGGCTGTTCAGCTGTCACACGCTAACAGAAGGCAGCAGACTGCAGCCCCAAAAACACTAAACCAGCTCAGGTGTCGCATTTACACTGAAACACACTTTAGGGGAGACCGGGGATAGTTGTAACATTTTTGACATTTCTGTCTGTAAATTGGAGCTCTTTTAAGGTAGTGGATTCAAAATGTAATGCAAAGTATTTACATGTCTCTGCTATTAAATAGTGCAGCTATTTTCTCTGCAGCACAATTACCCATTGCATGGTATGGTCTCAAACACAAAGAGTGAAATGTTACAATTAACCCCATAGTCTGGGTTAGTTGTAACATATCCTGGGGTGAAATGTAACACAATGAAATAAGGGTACTAACAAAACATTAACATGTAATCTTTGTTTATTCAACACATGAATGCACTTACATCCATTTATGTAGCTGTGTGTGTGTGTGTGTGTGTGTGTGTGTGTGTGTGTGGGTGTGTGTGTGTGTGTGTGTGTGTGTGTCTGTGTGTGTGTGTGTGTGTGTGACAGAATGCAGAAATCTAGCTTTTGAACATATTCCAACCCCCCAAAAAAGACAAATTATGGAATTTTCTGCAACTGAATATTTCATTAATTTTGGTTGGTCTTCCTTGAGTTTGGCCTCATTGGCTCAGTGGGCATTATAACCTACAACTCTTGCACCAATTTTGAACATAACAATGAAGCTGAAAAAATGTAGTTGTTCACCAGCATCGCAATTCCATTACTTTTTATCTGGCTTACCTTGGTGTGGTTTGCAAAGTGCTTCAGAAAGATGAGGAAATCTGTTTCTTGCACCCATCCTGATTTATTTCCACTACCAGTACTTCCTACTGGTCCATCTCTGACACAGTGGTCTGCATAATGTATGTGTGGGAACACAAACAGTGGAGGAATTGTGTTGCCAGTGGCATTAACCGCATATACAAAAGCGACCAGTGAACCTCTCTCTGCTGATGTCGTTGCCCCAACTTGTTTAATATAAGTTAAAGTAATAGTGTGGTAACATCTGCATTATTGTTACAACTGACCCAGACTCCTATAGCCATGAACTAGCTAACATTACAGCCAACGGCTAAAACATTAGCACTAAAGACCTACACAGAATATATCCCCATAGACATACAAATAACATAATTTAAGTTTGATGAGTTTAACTGCAAAGCAAATAATGCTATTAGACATTGAAATAAAGTAGAAAAACTTACTTTTTGGCATACAAATTACTTTTTTTCATGTTAAATTGTCTGTGTTTGACAAAATGTGCTGATTTTTCACATGTGATAGCAGAACTGAGTTGGGCATGCACAGGATGAGTCACATCATTTGAAACTTAGCCCTGATTAGAGAAACTGGAAGTGTTACAACTGACCCACGTTACAACTATCCCCGGTCTCCCCTACTTACACCGGGGGGATAATTTCAACATTTTATTATCAATATGACAAAGCGAAATATCTCCTAAAGGTAAAACTACTCACAAGACAAGCGCTCAAGTAAATTATAAAAAGTAAAATAAAACAAAGGAGAAAATAATTTAAATGACAGTTAAAAACAAAAAAACAGGAGAAATATTTAAAGTAAGAAAATTAAATGAAAATTTTGAGTCTAAAAATAAGAAAAAAAAAGAAAAAACTCTTTTAAAAATATAAGAAAATATAAAAAATATAAAATTAACTTTGTTCGTGTGGGCGGGGCTAACACAGTCCCTGATTCACAGGTGAGACTTCACCGTGCTCTGTCATTTACCTGCCTGCTCCTTCAGGACCCTCCAGACCACGCCCCCTCCTCCTGATGCAGAGCGTTTATCTGCGCATGTCTGCTCAGGTGTCAGAGTTGACGCCTCGCTCACTTTTGTGAACGCACCAAGCTGTTCACACCTGAGACTTTCCCACGGCCTCCCCCCCCCCCAGACACCTCCTTTATCCTCCTCGCGGGCGGCACACGCCATGTGTCGTCTCACCTGAACAAAAGCTCGTGCCGCCTCTCGTCGGGCCATTTGGGCACGTGTTGGAGGACAAAAGGAGGCGATGGAGGTGTGAAGCCTTTCAGGTCCTTCCGGCGGCAGTAAAACCTCCTCAGGAGGAGGAGCAGAGCTCGGGCTGATGGAGCACTGGGCCTCCTCTTCCTCACTTCAGAGACACAGACACACGAGGAAACCTGCTGACCTTTAACCTCTGACTTTCGCTCAATGTAAACAAAGCTTTACCTGCGATGCTGTGACGCAGTCCGCGGCGTTTCACCTGATCAATAAAGCTTTGAACAAAACAAAAGCAGCAACTGAGGCTCACCTGCATCAACCTGTCGCTCCCGTGCGCAGGGGCACGCGCACATACTCATTTGGAGGAGGCGAAGCGCGTGGCGCGCGTGTGTCTGAGGAGGGAGGTCTGATCGATAAGCAGATGGCGCGCGATTGAATATGTGCATATTGTCCGCTGATGCTTCCTGCTGGTGTGTGCACGCGCCCTCACTCCCCGGGGTGCCGACGCTGCACGTGCTCATCAGGTAAAAAAAAGACGCTCTAAAGCTCGAAACGCATGCGCCACATTAGAACTCGCTCATATAATAAACGGAGGCCATTTTTCATAATTTCATTCATAAATCACTCACACACACACGCACACACACAGATAACAGAATCAGCATGCTTTATTAATCCCTGAGGAAATTATGTGGGTTGCAGTTGCATTAACAAAAACAGACTAAACTATTTAACAATACAATATGTCAGGATATGAGGAATAGCACAATATGTAAAAATCAACACATAATAAGTATCCAGGGTTGGCAGATGTGATTATAAGGAAATATCTTGAAAATTGACAGCAACATTACCGAATAAGAAAGAGAAAGGGTGCAACTGCTGCAGTGTTTAGTGTGTTAGGTGGAGGAGTTGTACAGGGAGCCACGGGCAGGAATGATGTCCTGTGTCGTTCAGTGGTGCTTTTTGGTGACCTCAGTCTCTCACTGAACGTGCTCCTGTGGCTAGCCAGCACGTCATGGAGTGGGTGGGAGGGGGTGTCCAACATTCTCTTTATCTTGGACAACATTCGCCTCCGACACCACTTTAAGGGAGTCCAGCTCCAGCCCCACAACATTATTGGCCTTGTGGATCAGTTTATTTAGTCTGTTAGCATCAGCAAGCCTTAACCTGCTGCCCCAGCATGCAACAGCATAGAGGACTGGCCAAAACAGACTCGTAGAAAATCCAGAGCATAGTTCGACAGATGTTAAAGGACCTCAGCCGCCTCAGAAAATAGAGATGACTCCGGCCCTTCCTGTAAAGTGTGGTAGTGTTTTTAAACCCAGAGGCATTTATAGTCGTCCACAATGTCCACGTTGACCCTGTGGATTGAAACGGGGTCAAGTGTTTCCTGGTCTTACTGAAGTCCACGATCAGTTCCTTGGTCTTTGCCACGTTGAGCTGCAGATGATTCTGCTCACACCACGTGACAAAGGAGTCGACCACAGCCCGGTACTCTGTCTCATCACCCCTCCCGATGCATCCATGCATCCATACACAAACACTGCATGAAGCTGACGTGTTTCCAGCGTCAGGCGGCTGCTGCAGGACTGAGACGGTCTGACTCGAATGTTTAAACATGCATTCGTGCACTAAAGAGCTTCCTCTCTTTCTAGCAGATTCAATAAATTATGTGAGAATGTGGTTTGAGCAGTTTTCACCTGCATGTCGATGCAGCTCTGATTGGATGTTTCTGCACATCCTCCTTGAGATTCACGAGCAGCACTGAGCTCCCTGCTTAAACAGCACGACGTGATGAAGGTTAATATGAACTGTAGACGATGTGAGGGGCAGAGCTGTGACACGTTGTGTTTTTGCACATGTATGAAACCAAACGGCAGAATTGGTTCTGGGATGTTGTTGGACTCGGATGTGCAGCCGAGTCAAAAGTTTCTGCAAACGTGTTTTAGGGTTTGGGAAAAACTGCACTTGATTCTTGAAATGAGACGTCGTGCTGTGGTTTGAGGATAAGATCAGACCTTCACCCTGAAGCCTGCATGGCTGGAAAAATGATGCTCTGACTTTCAGCTCTTCCTCCTGTTCTTCCTCAGTGACATCACATGGGCTGGGGTCATGTGACCGGTTTATGTGTGAAACATCCAGTTTACAGCTCGGAGGAGTTTTCACGCCTCCTTCTTGTTTCTCTGAGACTCTGCCGACTCGTCTCGAGCCAAACATCTGTTGTTGTTGGTTTATATTATAGAATTCATCCCTGCGACACACACACACACACACACACACACACACACACACACACACACACACACACACACACACACACACACACACACACACACAAAGACAATAGGGTGTGATGAAGCATGCCTCG
Source organism: Haplochromis burtoni (assembly GCF_018398535.1). Taxonomy (NCBI): domain Eukaryota; kingdom Metazoa; phylum Chordata; class Actinopteri; order Cichliformes; family Cichlidae; genus Haplochromis; species Haplochromis burtoni. The sequence continues at coordinate 726,565 of NW_024582484.1, forward strand.
TGCCAGGAAGGAGGGGGGCTGAATTCAGGACCAGCAGAGGCACGCGCTGCCCTCATTCAAATACAAATGGTGGAGGTGGGGGGTTGGGCGGTGGGGGTGGCAGCCCAACAAAAGCTACAGCTCATCAGCATGAGCGCCTCCTCCTCCTCCTCATACACCTGAGGTGAAGGGGAGGCCTGAGCTCTGTGTTTCGGTCCATTCGCTGAACATTTTCCTGAAATTGAGCAGGAGTGTCTTTGTTTTCACAGCTGACAGCAGAAATCTGTGTTTATGGAAGTGCTCTTCAAACCTGTGAGCTCAAAGCTCCGCAGTAGCTCTGAGATCAGGTTTATTCTTCTAAATTTAACCAGAGTAACTTTCAAAAGTCACCTGAAAGCTCCACAGCTGTTAAACTGGTTTAAAGTTCTCTCTGTAGTTTAGACCCCACCACCACCAGCACCACCACCACCACCACCACCACCACCACCAGCAGCAGCAGCAGCAGCAGCAGCAGCTGTTTAGCTGCAAACAGAACACAGCCAGCTGAAAACTGGCACCTTCACAGCAACGCAGCAACAACAGCTCTGATTGGTTAAAACTCAAGTCTGTGTGCATTTAAACACCCCTGGAAACACCTAGTGAGCTCAGGGCTCAGGCATTACCAGTAATACATGAATGAATGAATGAATGAATGAATGCAGCAGGCCTTATTTACTCTCATGTGTTGACACTGTACGCAGAGAGTTTATGGCTCTGTTTTTGGTGACAAGTTAGCAACATCAGTGAAGCTCCACGGCCTGAAGGTGGGTCATTATCATACAGCTGAGACCCCCCCACACACACACACACACACTCACACTAAGGTGCATGTAATCTAGATTGAAATCTCATTTGTTGAAGTGTGTGTGAGGCGTGCCTCAGCTACGGCAGCCTGGAGGCGCAAAAGCTGAGGAACGAGGAGCTTGTTTCAGACAGCAGCTCCGAGGCTGCACCTGAGGGCGAGTGTTAGATAAAGAAAGATTATTATGAACTGTGGATCATGCAGAGCTGCTGTAGTGCAAGAGTAGAAATATGTCAAAGATCAGCAGAGATCCCTGTAAATGATTATTTTGTTTGGTTTAAGTTCGCCCCATTGCTTATGTTGATGAAAAATAACGACGTCACTCTGTCCCACTGTGACGTGTGACACCGACCTCAAGTATAACTGGGCTCCCAAAATGACTCGGTTGGTGTTGGAGAGCCCTGATGGGTAAAAAGCAAACCAGTGATGAGAAAGAAGCAAAACTCCAAACGGGACAAAGCAGCTGTAAGTGTGCGTGTGACGGACAGCTGGACTGGACTCTTCATTCTTTTCTAACATCTCTCACAGCAGAGTCTGAGTCTTTAAACTAAACTGAATGTATGAGACTGAGCCACAGCTCGATCACAGAAACGTGGAAAGTGCTTTAGTTTGATTACTATCAGGTGACTTCACTGAACACAAATTCTCAGTGATTGATTTATTTGTGTAACCTGTGCAGTCCCCGCAGATTAAAGACTGCAGATATCTTTAATCTGCAAATATAAAAAACTGTGAAACACATCAGTCCAATTCCGGACAAACAGCTGAATTTGTTGGTTTTATTGGTTTCAGCAGCTCTAAATCAAACAAAAGTTTCGCGCATTTTAAACTCAACCTCTGAATATAAAAATCTCAGGCGACGTGTCAGGATAAGTTGTGGTGATTTAATCCTGCCACACTAAGAACTTGACAGGACCACGTTCAGGTTCTTCTGGCTTCGCTGTTTCGCGCTTCAGAGCTTCAAAACCACCCACCATAATTTCAGTCTTCCTCCCCACTCGTGGGACGGCACGCGACAGGAGAGGCGCGTGTGGTGTGCGCGGAGAGGTAGTTTCACTTCCACAGCACATTTCACTGCCTCAGCGTGCTGACCGCAGAAGGTAAATACCTGCGGACACTTTGTGACGTCACAGAGGCAGTAAAAGCAGCGCCTCCGTCGTGAGCGTTTGGCTCCTGGCACTTTGCTGCGTAATTGCCCCATCAGCTGGTGAAAGCCAATCAAAGCATCCCCCGTCCCTCGTGACATCGTCACACAGAGTGTTGGAAATCTGTATAATCTGAGTGGCTCAGGCTTCGTGTTCTCGCAGCGCTGGAGAAAAGAAGCGCCTGAAAAATAAAAAGTTAAAAGAACGCGTAAAGCGTGCGTAACGGCGCGCGGCATGGGGAGTTTCACTCACTGCTGCTTTTGTTTTTCTTTCGTTCTAAACTCATTTCACAGAAACATCAGCACAGCAGCCCTCCCTCCTTGCAGTCGACGCACCTCCTTCCTGCCCTCCTCCTGAGGTATAAAGGAGGTGGGACGACAGCTGCGGTCCAGAGTTCAGCGCGGAGCGGATTAAACTTTGTTTCAGTTCGGGTTGCACACCGCGGACACGCGCACACTGCCCGCTCTTTCTGGAGGTTTTTCTTCGTCTCTCCGTTTGATTTTGGATCCTTTGGACTTTACGCACTGGACCTGTGGACGCGCCATGGCACGCTCGCTGCTGCCGTGTCTCCTGCTGCTCGCCTTGGCACAGACGGTGAGTGACAGCGCTCACGGGACCCACGGGGGCGTGGGGCTTTGTTGATGCTTTTGTTAAACTGTTGTCTTACGTGTTTCGGACACGCTGCGCTGCAGAAACCGCGCGCGTCGGGTTTGTGATGCAGACGTGCGCCGTTTTGCAGTGATGAATTCGTGTGCGTCTTTGCACCAGGTGACCCCTCTCCTCTCTTTGCCCCCCTCAGGCTCTTACCGCCGGAGTTTTCGAGCTCAAGATCGACTCCTTCACCAGCTCCAGCGGCATCTGTGGCCAAAAGTCTGAGGACTGCCTGATTTTTTTCCGCGTGTGCCTCCAACACTCGCAGAACGTTATTAAGCCGGAGCCGCCGTGCACGTACGGCGAAGCGTTCACGGATGTCTTCGACGCCGACTCCAACTCCATCTCCGAGAGAGAGCCCATAAGAGTGCAGATTCCCTTCAAGTGGCCGGTAAGTGACGACAGTCACGCGTGTTTCAGGCGTGACAGCAGCGCAGCGAATGCACTAAAGGAGTTATTTCTTTATTGCTCTTGAAATCTTAAAGGTTTTCAGCCACAAACATCCAGAGAAGAAGAAACTTTTCTCAAAAGCCTCAGAAAGACAAAGCAAACTCAAATGTGCCGTTTCCCTCCACGTCTACTAACATCTAACTAACTAAGATGTTTCCTTTCCCGGTTACTTTCAGGGGACGTTCTCTCTGATCATTGAAGCCTGGAAGGCGGACGCTCCAGGACGGTCCACAGGTAAACTCCCGACGCATCGCCGCCGGCTCACCGGCAGGTGGCGACAGTTCACACAATCAAGTCTCATGCTCACAGTTCATCTTCCCGCACAGAGAATCCACTCGTGATTCGTACCTGTGAACATCAACAAGCACCAGATAAAGACACTTAAAACTATTATTTGTTAATGTTTACCATCGCCACAGACGAACATAATTAAAAACACGAGTGGTGTTTTTGTCTGATGATGATGATGATGATGATGATGATGATGAATTTCCAACCAGAGAATCCGAACAACCTGATCAGCCGGCTGGCCACCCGCCACAAGCTGAGGGTTGGAGAGGACTGGACCAAGGGCGAGAACACCAGCAACCAGAGCGAGCTCCACTACTCCTACCACGTCTTGTGCAAGGAGTTCTACCACGGGGAGGCCTGCTCCGCCTACTGCCGGCCACGCAACGACACCTTCGGCCACTACACCTGTGACAAGGAAGGGAAGATTAACTGCCTGGAGGGCTGGAAAGGAGAGTATTGCACAGTGGGTGAGTGTCCTCTGTGATGCTTTCAGCAATTCAACAGAAATTGTCCTTTAAGGTGTAATTTTACTGCTTATGATCATTTGAGGAGAGTCATTGGTGCCCTTCTCACTTAAGATTACACCCAGAGTCACACGCTGAGCAAAGCTGGTTTTAACGGCTCCAGTCTCACGAAAATATACTAAAAACGTTCAATGATGCAACAAAACTGGCTCCAAATCAGGAGCGATCTCTTGTTTTCTTACAGTAGTGCCAGTAGTGCAACTCCTCCTCCTGAGCTCCCTCCATTTTTTATTCTAACGTTTCTCCTGCTGAGGGGGGGGGGTAAAGAATGGGACCCTTGGCGGCCTTGAAATTGTGAAGTCAAGCAGTTGTCAGTGCCACCGCTGGCCCTGGTGGCTGCAGGGGACAAAAAAGAGATGTTAGAGCTTATGTCGTTTCCAGTGTGCGTGCGTGTGTGCGTGCATGTGTGCCTCTGGGGTCTGCTCCTTTTGTTTTGAGATCAACAATGGGCCCCCAGTCGGCCCCCGGCCCGCCCGCCTTTAAGGGGACACGCGCTGCAGCTTAATGTGTGCTGCCTTGCGTGAAAGGAGACAGCATGTGTTGCTTTTGTTGTGCGGGCCAGCTGCTTCGTTCAGCACTTAACAAGCACTTGTAGGGGAGCTGTGTGTGTGTGTGTGTGTGTGTGTGTGTGTGTTTATTCATTCAGTTTTAAGGTGAGCTTTCGGCAGGTCCAGGTTAAAGTGAGTCTCCAGGAAATTAAAGAAAGTTAACGTGATGCAGTCATGTAATCGTGACCGTGTGTGAGTTTAAGGAGGAGTCCCTTAGACGGGTGAGGAGCTGTTTTGTCTCTCTCTCTCTCTCTCTCACACACACACACACACACACACACACACACACACACACACACACACACACACAGTCATGATAATATTTCCTCCCTTCCCTCTCTTTCTTGCGTTCTTTGACCTTCCTCTCCCTGCGTCCCTCCTCCTCCCATCAGCCATCTGTGCAGGGTGCAGTGAGCAGCATGGTTTCTGCAAGTCTCCCCGGGAGTGCGTGTGCCAGCAGGGCTGGCAGGGCAAGAGCTGCGACGAGTGCGTCCGACACCCCGGCTGCAAACACGGGACCTGTAAGCTGCCCTGGCAGTGCGACTGCAGGGAGGGCTGGGGCGGCCTGTACTGCGACCAAGGTGGGTTTAAACCTGCGGGTGCGTCACCCCGGTGGGGTTAACGGGCAGCTGAGTGTTTCCTTTGCAGGTTCAAGCATACCCCCACCCCGCCCCCACAACAAACCGACGCTGCGGTTGATTTGTAACTTCTCCTTTTTCTGTTTATTGAAATAAATCCACACACTTTCAGAGCTGCAAAAAGATTCACCCAGTTTGTTGGCAACGATTTAAACTTTCAGGAAAACAGTGTGAAGCTCAGGGCCGGCCCGTGGCATAGGCCGTATAGGCAAATGCTAAGGGCGCCGTCCATCAGGGGGCGCCACGCCAGTGCCACAAATGTTGAAAAAAAAAAAAAGAAGTTGGTACTATTAATTCTAAATACAAAAAATAATCCCACGTTAATTAAAATGCAAAGTAAAGCTTATTTAATAGAAATATTATTTGTTACAACCAGGCCTGGCCCTAACCAATCTGGCGCCCTAGGCAAGGTTTTAGGTGGCGCCCCCCTACATCGGCAGTGTAGTGTATGTACTCACAAGAAACCGAATAGCTTTGTCTTTGACCTTTTTTTTTTTTAATTAAAGAAAGCAAATTCACAATCAGAATAATTAACAAGATAAAAAAATATATGAATAAATAAATGAATACAAAAAATAAAAAATGAATATATGAAATACAATAAATTTTACATACATAAACACAATAAAACGTGTCAACAAGTTGGATAAAATAAATTAAAAATACAATATAAATAAGGCAACAGGAACACCGCTTGATGCTGCTGCAAAACTGTGGGTTGTGCTGCTGAGGTGGAGGCAGCAGCGGTAGATGTGGTAGATGGCCCAGGGGTGGGATTTAGAAACTTCAACAGTGCATCTGAAGAGAGGAGTATGTGACACCACTGAGTATTAAAGTCTAATAATAAAAACATATGATTCCAGGAATAAAATGAAATGATATAATATAAATGAAAAACCAAAGAGATATATGTATGATGTTAACTGATATGCAAATTAGATTAGATTCAATTTATTGTCATCATTACAGTGAAATGCTGAATAGCAGAATGCAAAGTAACAGTATAATATCATATGAGAATGTTATGTTATGATTATCTTTGACCGAATCACAGCAGTGCTCATATTAAAAAACAGCATTCCCTCTCATGTGATTTGCTTAATTAACATTAATGATGTGCACTTTAACAACTAGGCTTACAACTATAATATATACAGGGGTGGAAAAGTGACTATTACCTGCAGGGTAAACGTTAGCTAACCAGAAGGCAATAACAATGTAAACAAAAAACACCTGCTTAAAAGATGAATACAAATGAGGAATGGTGGGAAAGGTGCTGTAATTACCTAACGTTACATTATTATTTTCCATAACAATTTAGCCCCCTCCACAATATTAACTGACGTTAAAACAGTTAACTAGCTATTTATTGATTAGCAATTAGCGAATCATGTAACATTAGCTTAATGCTAAAACTTTAGGTTACTATCACATTCAGACAAATAATTTCATGTAGGCTAACGTTACCTACCTCTGTCTTTGTCTCGTTTCTCCTCCTCTTCTCTTTTTCTTCCCTGGCCACCTGACAGTTTTGGCCGTTTTGACATCTTGTGTTGATTTTTTGATGTGGTGACGTCCAAAAGGAACCATGATACGGGAAGGGAGGGGGCGCACCGTGCGGGGAGGGGGGCGTAATGTTGTAACAAATAATATTTCTATTAAATAAGCTTTACTTTGCATTTTAATTAACGTGGGATTATTTTTTGTATTTAGAAATAATAGTACCAACTTTTTTTTTTTTCAACATTTGTGGCACTGGCGTGGCGCCCCCTGATGGACGGCGCCCTTAGCATTTGCCTATACGGCCTATGCCACGGGCCGGCCCTGGTTCAACATTACGCCCCCCCCCCCCGCCTCCCGCACGGTGCGCCCCCTCCCTTCCCGTATCATGGTTCCTTTTGGACGTCACCACATCAAAAAATCAACACAAGATGTCAAAACGGCCAAAACTGTCAGGTGGCCAGGGAAGAAAAAAGAAGAGGAGGAGAAACGAGACAAAGACAGAGGTAGGTAACGTTAGCCTACATGAAATTATTTGTCTGAATGTGATAGTAACCTAAAGTTTTAGCATTAAGCTAATGTTACATGATTCGCTAATTGCTAATCAATAAATAGCTAGTTAACTGTTTTAACGTCAGTTAATATTGTGGAGGGGGCTAAATTGTTATGGAAAATAATAATGTAACGTTAGGTAATTACAGCACCTTTCCCACCATTCCTCATTTGTATTCATCTTTTAAGCAGGTGTTTTTTGTTTACATTGTTATTGCCTTCTGGTTAGCTAACGTTTACCCTGCAGGTAATAGTCACTTTTCCACCCCTGTATATATTATAGTTGTAAGCCTAGTTGTTAAAGTGCACATCATTAATGTTAATTAAGCAATATCACATGAGAGGGAATGCTGTTTTTTAATATGAGCACTGCTGTGATTCGGTCAAAGATAATCATAACATAACATTCTCATATGATATTATACTGTTACTTTGCATTCTGCTATTCAGCATTTCACTGTAATGATGACAATAAATTGAATCTAATCTAATTTGCATATCAGTTAACATCATACATATATCTCTTTGGTTTTTCATTTATATTATATCATTTCATTTTATTCCTGGAATCATATGTTTTTATTATTAGACTTTAATACTCAGTGGTGTCACATACTCCTCTCTTCAGATGCACTGTTGAAGTTTCTAAATCCCACCCCTGGGCCATCTACCACATCTACCGCTGCTGCCTCCACCTCAGCAGCACAACCCACCAGTTTTGCAGCAGCATCAAGCGGTGTTCCTGTTGCCTTATTTATATTGTATTTTTAATTTATTTTATCCAACTTGTTGACACGTTTTATTGTGTTTATGTATGTAAAATTTATTGTATTTCATATATTCATTTTTTATTTTTTGTATTCATTTATTTATTCATATATTTTTTTATCTTGTTAATTATTCTGATTGTGAATTTGCTTTCTTTAAGTAAAAAAAAAAAGGTCAAAGACAAAGCTATTCGGTTTCTTGTGAGTACATACACTACACTGCCGATGTAGGGGGGCGCCACCTAAAAACTTGCCTAGGGCGCCAGATTGGTTAGGGCCGGGCCTGGTGAAGCTGATTTATTTCACTATGAGGTGTTTTTCTGCCTGTACGTCAGCTGTTACTGCCCTCCCACAGTGACGCATTTTAGCTGAAACTATGATTTATTTCATAACTCTCATCGAACAGCAAGTAAAAACCAAGAGTGCTCTTTAAAGATGTTTTATTTTTAGTTTAAGGAAGTGTAGAGCTGTTTTTAACCATCGTTTCTGATGCCGGAGGCGTCTGACTAACTAAGATCAGATTAATTTGTCACTTTAAATGACCTGATATGATGCAATTTATTCACAATATAGAAGAAGCTTGGGGCTGATGTGAAATGAGGGCTGCATTCGTGTGGAAGCAAACCCCTTTGCAGACAAGCTTTTGGTTCACCGCATCAGTTATTTTCTGTTTCAGAGACTTTTAGCTGAAATGTCTGCAGACATCGTGTCAGCAGCTCTAAATACATTTCTGACAATCTTTAGAAATAAGCTGCTGGTTTAGTTTTATGAGCCAATAACAGTTTTTAAGTGACTGTAACAATGATTACTTTATACGCAGGTTCTTTAAAGCCACGCACCACAGCAGGTTAGCCACACAAATGTTGTGTTTCATGCACTTTGCTGCTGAACCTTCAGTTCAGATGATTGTTTTTGCTGTGACGCAGTGAAGAGTAATCATGAACATTTCATATAAAGAATTTAAACATTCAGTTTTGTCTTTGGTGACACAAACTTTTGGCCACAGCGGTTTTTAAATCCCAGAACTGAGAACTGTGCTGCCATGCAGAGGTATGACCTCTGACCCTGCTCGTCTGCAGAATATCAATAGATTCAAGGTTAAAGGTTGAACACATTAAAGACAAATTTCCACATTTGATAACAGATCTTTATGAGGGGATGTTTTTATGTGTGTCATCTGCATGTATGCAGAAAAAAGCCACATGTACTGTGTTTAAATGAAGACGGTTATGTTGGGCCAGTATAACCAAAACATGAACAATAAATATGTTTTTCTTCCCACAAAGTCCAGACAGGGCAGTGGGAGGGTGGCGGTGGTGGGATGGTAGAAAAGCCATTTCTAATATTCCCCTCAGACGTGACACTGCTGGTGCCTGACCGGACATCCATATGTGACGAGCTGGGAGAAAAACAGTCCCACTGTTGCTTCCATCGATGACGCCGAGCACAGAGGACACGGAGTCCTCTATTTGAACTTTTAACGGCAGGATTTGGCACCCTGGGAATGAGGATTTGCTCCTCAGCAGCATTTGATCATTTATAAAAGTAAACCTTTAGGCAAAGGCACCGAGGTCGACAGCATTGTGTTTGAGCTGAAGCGGGGCACCTCAGGGCGCCATCCTGAGTCCTTTTACATTTTCCTTAATGCCTTTCCTTTTATTTTCCTTTTTTGTACATATGTTCACACACCGATCACTCGCATTGATCCAAGTAATCTAATAACAGCTCACATGGCAAACTTTCTTTTTGCCTCTACATGCACCGCTCAGGGTTTACATTATTTGCATTCTGGTTATGGATAATTACTCGGAGACTTAATTTTAGCAAATGTGTCTTTTGATCTCCTCTTGGACCAGTTATTGCTTTAAAGTGGTTGTTCAGTAGACTCAAAAATGTTCAGGTACCTAAAACTTAACTACATGTTGCATTTCAAATGAAGTCCTGAACATTTTTGCTTTTCCCGTTCTGAACAGTAAACTGTCAGCTTAACCAAACCTCTCACCTCTAAGATACATCACCAATCACCTGCTGATTGATTAGGGTTACGTGGATCTGTGTTTGAGATCTGCAGCAGAATAGTAGCAGTAGAATAAATATTATTGTAAATGTTAAATTACCTGCCTGCTGCTGTCGTGGTTAATGCGACAGTTTCCAACTGTGTCAGCTGGTTTTAGCATTTCAAACAGAAACATGTTTAGTGTTTTACAGCAGCTCCATCTGTCGCTGCAGAGATGAGCTGGACTCGTGAATTATGTTTGCAAGAAAACACATGAATCGCATTGTGAACAGGGAACTCCACAGATGTGTCTGTGTGAAATTAGAAATATCAATCATAATAACAAAACCAAAACACTTTAATTTAGTGGCACTGAGGGGATTTTGTTGTGGTTTTGAGTTCGACTTTCAAACACCAAAGATAAGATAAAACTTTATTAATCCCTCGGGTGGGTTCCTCTGGGAAATTCGGTTTCCAAAAGCACAGCACCGACACCGACATGGATTATGGTAACAATCAAAACACTAAAACAGCAGACGCCACAGTTGCCTCGTCTCTTGTTGTGGATGTTGTTGTTTCCCGTTTCCTGTAATCTTCTTTCTTCACTGCAGACCTGAATTACTGCACCAACCACAAGCCGTGCCAGAACGGCGCCTCCTGCACCAACACCGGCGAGGGCAGCTATACGTGCGCCTGCCGGCCCGGCTACACCGGCAAAGACTGCGAGGTCGAAGTCAACGAGTGCGACAGCAACCCCTGCAGGAACGGCGGCAGCTGCAACGTAAGTCAGCAACGGGCTCGGTGCAGCCAAACCTCCTTTTCTTTAACTCTTCAGATCGTTTAGGAAGTAACTCCCAACTTTACCAGCTTCTCACGTGCAGGATAGAGCGTTTCCTGGCGGAGTAGCATGTTGGAACAAAAATGCCAGACACAGTCGGACTGGATGTCAAGCTGTTAGCCCTGAGAGGTCAAAGGTCACTGATGGTCACTGTTATGGCCCGTCTAGGCGCGGCCAGACCACAACAAAAAGGCGGTCCACCCCTACATGCTCCTACATTAAACCAACATAGTGACACAGTGAACGGTCTGCCGGTTGGGTCGGGCCGAGGATGAATCACCTGGCAGTCCCTGGCGGTGTCTTCTTATGCGCTGCCTCCCGGTTGTTAGCCAGTCGGTACGATCCATCCACCCTGGATGCACCAATCACAGAGGAGCACCTGCACACTCAGTCGTAACAGTCACGCTAATCCAAATCTTGTTGTGCAAAGTCTTAGCAATCAGGGAGGAAAAAACAAAGAGTAATCAGCTGGTGTGCATTTCCAATAAAGCGTTTTTCTCCACAACTGAGGTAAAGGTCGGGGTCGGGGTCAGGTTAGGGGAATGGGGCTGTTGGTGATGATGGTTTAGAACTTAGTGTTAACACTGTTCGCTCATCATCATCTTTTAGGGAGCCTGAAGCATGAAGTAATTGTCAGTAAATGTTTCATTCATCAGTGCTGTTTATTGAACCTTCTGATAAATTAAAATAGTATCTTAAACAAAAACTCACACTAATGTTCACAGAGCTGATTCTGACAGTGCTTATACCTCAGAGGGGTAACGGTGCGGATCGCTGGTGCAAAGTCCGTGTGATTTTGCTGATGATGTAATAGTTCACCGAACTATAACCTGCACTAACTGCTCGCAGCAGGCCGCACCTTTGCTAACCGATGCTGCAGAATCAGAATCACACGCAGCTTTGCTTGTCGCCTCCTCACCTTGTTCTTCTCCTCTGTCTCTCCTCCAGGACTCGGAGAACGATTACTCCTGCACGTGCCCTCAGGGTTTCTACGGGAAGAGCTGCGAGATCAGCGCCATGAGGTGCGCTGACGGGCCGTGCTTTAATGGAGGCACTTGCATACAGGAAGACACCGGCGGGTACACCTGCCGCTGCCCGTCCAACTTCACAGGCTCCAACTGTGAGAAGAGGATGGATCGATGCAGCAGCAGCAGCCCCTGCACTAACGGTACCAGTCGAGTGTAGCCCAGTTCATGCACTTCACATCATCAGAAACACAGAGAGTGCCGTCTGATCTCTAACCATGCTAAAGTTCACAGTTACGCTTTCTATGTTATCCTAGTACGTTTTAAGTTCTCTTTGAATGATGTTTGGCCACAGACTGTTCACACAGGGCCAGAACGACCCTCAGACCTCCAGGCTGACCACCCCAAACGGGCTCGAATCCACAAGGCTGCAGATTTCATATACTCTCTATCTATTACATGTAAAGTCACATATTTGAAAGCTTTTTACTGCTTTTAGCTCATGAAAATCTAAAGCACTGTATCTCATATTATTAGAATGTATATAAATAAAGATTTGCATACAGAGACTTCTGATAGCAGTTGATTCACACACGTGGTTGGAGTCCCATTACCACGAACCGCTGCATCAGTGTGTCGTGGACATGGCGAGCGTGTTGTTGCTCAGGCGTTGTTGAAGCTGTGACGGCCACCAGCTCCTGTCGGGTGCGTCTCGTGTTCCTGTCGTGGTTAGCAAACCTCGTCAGCAGTTGGAAGCATGAAGTGCGCTAGCATCTTCTGGTAGATGGCTGCGCCGATTTTGGACGACACCCCAAACCATCACAGAAACCTGACATTAGACTTCAGACCCCTGGATTCTGTGTCTCCGACTTCCTCCAGGACCTTCGTTTCCAAATAAAATGCAAAACTTACTTCAGTGAAAAGAGAAATTTGGCTCCTTGAGGATCAGCTCAGTCCAGGTCAACAGTCGTCCCCACGGTTGAGTTTGCATGTAGTCAACTAGACCAAAAGCTGCACGGTGTTTATGCTGTTCCAACAGTGAACGACTCAAACCTGAAATATTTCTAATAATTTGAGATACTGGAATTTTGGTTTTCATGAGCTATAAGGCGTAAAAATAAAACTTTCACGTTTTTGGTAATAAAAATCGAATATATCAAAGTTCCATCGGCTCAGCCTGGCAGCTGGATTCAGCATGTGTTCAGGGTCACCAGCAGAGCCCCTCAGGAGCTCCTGGGCACCGTCTAAGGCAGGGGTGTCAAACTCCAGGCCTCAAGGGCCGGAGTCCTGCAGGTTTTAGATCTCACCCTGGGTCAACACACCTGAATCACATGATTAGTTCATTACCAGGCCTCTGGAGAACTTCAGGACATGTTGAGGAGCTAATTTCGCCATTTAAATCAGCTGTCCTGTATCAAGGTTACGTCTCAAACCTGCCCTCGAGGCCTGGAGTTCGACACCTGTGGTCCAAGGGTTGGTTTAGCCTCCTGTAAACAGTCGGCTTGATGATTAACAGGAAATAGTTGACAGACCTCTCAGAATTCACACATGTGGAGCAACACTTACTTTTAATTCAGTGCCGTGGTGACACGATGCACGCTGCTGCGTTCGCTCCTCTGCAGATACATTTGGAATAAGTCATGCAAGTCAAAGGACAGAATAAATAGAAGCAGCGAAATACTTCAAAATACGTTCCTGAGAAGAAGCAGGTCAGTGAGGAACTGGTGGAAGCAGCTGCCCAGGCTTTTGAAGCATCATCACAGCATCGCATGAGTCATCAGAGAAAACTGTGACTTTGCTGTGTCTCTGCTAACACACACACACACACACACACACACACACACACACACACACACACACACACACACACAGTTTATAATTGTGTGTGAAACATTGAGATACCTTTGCATTCAAACGCCTTCATAGACGTGCACGTGTGTGTTTGCAGGGACTCGTGCATTCCTAGTGAAGTTTTGACGCCACAACATACGTCGAAAACATCACTGTTAAAAATCTTATTAGGTCCCCATTAACCACTTTTATACAATGAACAGAACCAGGCAGATATTATGACTTAATACCATTTTTGAACTTTCCTCAGAAACAAATGTAACGAGAGAGAGGGCTCACGTTTGCATTTTCACCTGGTCTGCGTGTGAGCCAATCACAGGCATGTTTCACACACTGTGGGAGTTCCAGAGGTGGCTGTGGAGAGGGACACGCTCTGGTAAAGGACAAAGACGGTCGTGCTGGTTTATTTTCTCGTGCGCCCGGTCTGTCTGATCGATCGCGTGCTTTCTGAGCTGCTGCTGCAAACTGAATACAAACAGAACAGCAGGCTCGGCTTTATTGTTCCAACAGTCCTGTTTGTACTTGCCAGATAAGACTGAACCACGTAACAGCAGCCTCCTATCAGTGCATTCAAAACACGTTGGGAGCAGGAAAAGCTGATAGAAAGTTGAGATACTCTGTGCCTGTGCAGTTCAGACGTGCAAGTGGCTGACATCCATGTAAACAATGCAGTAAATGCGCACTCACGCGTGTTTAATCCGTGAAACTAATATCCGATTTGTTCGCTAACCAGCGTTGGCGTCTGTGCAGCTAAAAATAGCAGCCGAAGTCTCTGAATGAGATCGCTGCAGCTCAAAGTGTAAAGAGGGACTGAGCTGCAGGAATGTGTCCAGTCTGGCTGCTTTTCTTTATTACGTGCAGATTCTTTGAATGCTTCTCAGCTTATCAGAGTTTGGTGCTTTTTCTCACCTGCTGTTTGTGCGAATCTTCAGCTCTGATGATTTTACTGCAGTGGCTTTGCGTTGGTGGCCTTGGCTTAAAGCCTCGACATCCCAAAGGCTGGGCCGTGCATCAGTTAAACTTTAATTTAAATACTGCTATAAATCAATGTCCCACAGTGCACAGGCTGCAGTAATGATTAAATAATGACACGTGAAACAACCACAACACACAGAAATGCACCAGAGTTTCAACCAGTTCAGTTTCATTGTGTTTACTTTCGTTGTCAGCAGTCAGGTTGAGTGAAAGGTCGCTCCTGTCGGAGTCAACACAGTCTTACAGTTTTCGTCTAAATAAAAACTAGTTGCAGATTCGGTGCTTTGTAGGCGCCGTGTGAGCTTGAAGATATCAGTGCATATTTTAGACATGGCTGCTACAGCTCGCGTAACCTGCTGAGGTTTTGAAGCGTTTCAGCTCCAACGGTCATTTTCTTTGTTTCCTGATATTTTGATGACTCGGGTTGGCGCTGAGGTCACCGAGGATGATTCAGACATCAGAGGGTTGACTTCTCAGCTGGTATATGTGGCCTGAAGTGCAGGGACAGCCTCAGGAAAATCAAATCTCAGTGCATCATCTGCGTCACTGGGATGTTAATCTGTCTTCTGATCAGCAGCGTGTTGCTCTAAACTGCACAGCTGTGGTAGAGTTCAGGTTTGAGGTGTTTTTGGTAACAAGACACAAAAAAGAGCAAATGATGTTACTGTTTGGTGACACCTACCTGTCTGGCTGCAGCTTTCCATTACAGTTAACGGTCTCTCGTCTCTACATGACAGAAATATAAAAAGCATTACTGAGACGAGGCCTGATGTTTGTGTTGGAGCAGAACAAAGTCACCTTTGTTTATTTTGCTGGTTCCCAGTTTCCCGGTCAGCACTGATAACATCACTCATATCGTATCAGGTTCTGGAGCCGGTAAATTCATATTCAGAATATGAATATTTGGAATTTGCATGCTTAGATGAAATGCATTCATTTGCAGCGACTCGTTTGGGGCTCGGCTTAGTCTTGCCCAGAGTGCGAAGGCTGGTGTGGGGAGAATCAGAGCTAAACTCCTGTAAACCTCACAGCGAGCCTTTCAGATGTGATAGAACATGAATTACCAGTCCCGACTCTTCCTGGGAATCGTTATGTTGTCATTTGTTGTTCTTGTTGTGAACCCAAATATTTCTCTGCTGCCAACGAAGGATAGAAGCGGATAAAACATCTGCTTATGCTTCTCGGTTTATATTTCAGTTGATGAAGCATGACATGAGCTTTATTACCCGCAGCCTAACGTAGGCTGAGAGCTCCTTAACGCGATTTAGAGCTTTGATGTTGCCATGACTGTAGCGCCAACAATGCAGCTGCAGACATGTCGATTTTCATCAGCTTCACAGAGTTAAAAGCACATTAGTAGCTCTGTTCTTCCTCCACCTGCCCTCACGATGGTCATATCTGTCTGTCGCTGGCTTTTGAGCCAAAGTTTATTTTGAAGACCGTCTCTCACTGCAGGCATGAGTGGAAGCAGGTTAGCATGACTGTTGTGCATGTCGCACGGCTTTTACAATAAAGTTTGCAAGCACTCGTCAACCCTGCACTGAATTGTTCCAGTGTTTGGAAAATGTTGAGTCCTTTCTGCTCTGAGCACAATTTATGATGCAAAGTTAAACGTTTCTACCAGTAACTGTACACAGACGTGGACCTGCGATCTTTAAACGCTTGCAATCAAAGACATGTGTCGGGACGAGTGCCAGGCTTTGCGTAGATCCCTACTCGGACCACCAAAGCAGCTGCTAATGATCAGGGTATGGATTCAGGACGTGTGGCTGAGCGTCCTGTAGCGTCCTGTAGTGTCCTGTAGCGTCCTGTAGTGTCCTGGACCTCGTTTAGATCCGTTTGGTACCCAGAAGACTTGGCTGCTGCCATCTGGGGGCGTCTTTGCAATGACGAGGGTGCGCTTGGTCAGCATAATCAACGTTAGCCGCTCCACCTGCGAGTGGTGTTAGTGCTGTGTGTGTGTTGCTTGGCGGGAGCTCTCGAACATGTCTCGTCACCTCCCGCACAATTACAAACACTGTGTCCTCGTTGCCGTAAACAAACCTGTTTTCGCAGCAGCTCTGGAGACGAGCTCGTCCTTTTGTTCACCTACCTGATTGCACTCGACTCTGTCGAGAGTCCAGCTCTGCTGCCAGCTGTTAACAGTCTGATAGAGTTTTCATCCACGGCTCATTTCTTCCTGGAAATGCAGACCAGAGCTTCACAACAGCAAGATAACCATAAAGTCGGCTCATAGTGGCACGCAAATATCCGCAGACGTGTGTGTGATTCCTGAGAAGTCAGTTAATGCAAACGATCCAGGAAACACAGTGAAAGTTTTCATTTCTCTTTTCAAGCAGTTTATTCTTATCAGTATTATTTTCTCTTATTTGTGTCCAGAACTTCAAATTGCTCCAGATCAATAATCCATAATAGTTCAACTGTAGTTGATCATAAATATTGATTCAGGCTTTCTGGTACTGATAGTATTCAGTCATATACACGCTGAATATTCAAATGTCGCAAATATCACTAATTAAACTGTGATGTAACCTCATCATATACTTAAAGCACTGTGCAAAAGTCTTGAGTCAGTCACGTCTTTATCGTTTGCTTACACAGAACCTGAGTGTACAGATTTTTACACACTGGCCACGTTTTCACTCGTGTTCTGTCCTGATCTTGTACCTGATGACACAAAGGCTCCTAACGAGCGAACCGGTGTCGTGTACGTATAACACACAACTTAGCCACTGTGAAATTGTATCTTTAGGCTCATTGTTACCAGCAGCCTGTCATAAACACACATCAGTTGTTTCCATTTCTTTAGTTCAATCAAAGATTTCACATTTTGACATAAAAATATTTGGGGGTGAAAAAAGTGATTTCCAAGCAGCCGGACGTGTCTCGTCATGGTGTGCGGTGTGTCGGGATGATGGTCGCGGTCATCCTGATGCTGCAGGATCAGGTCGGTATGCAGAGAGGTCGGGAGAGACACGGTAGAGGCTCTGTATTATTTGGGCTGTGGTCAGTGGTGTTGCAGATCTTTATGCAACTATGAACTCTGAAAAAGAACCATCGGATTTTCTTCCACCGTGTAGTACCACCTGGAAACCGTCTGTCTGCTAACGGCTTCATTTTTCAGCACAGTGATGATTCAAACACAGGGCCGATACAGTAAAACCATTCCTTCATGGAAAAACACACATCTGATCAGTCACTGGTCGGCCTCCCCAGAGCCTGGACCTCAGTTTGGGATCATCCCGACAGAGAGGAGAACAAAAGGCAGAAAGAAAAGCTTTGAATCCTTCAGGACATCTGGAGAACTGTTCCTGAAGATCCTCACAGACGTTACAGAAGCTGGCACAGAGAGGTCAGGCTGGAACCGGACAAACTCCCCAAAAAACACAAGGAAATTTGGATAATTCAAGACTTTTGCACAGTATTTCATGTGATTTAATTCAGCGTGTTTAATGTGCAATCGACTGTTTTACATCTGGGGGGTTGGGGACGTCTGGGGATATCGTGCCCTTGTCAGGCAGGCAAGATGTCTGAGCTGTTTAGAGCTGTGGAGATAAACATATCCTCACCTCAGAGAACGTCTGTGAGAAAGTTTGAGGGATAGGAGAGTTATCAAAAACAGTATGAAAGCATTCTTGTGTTAATAAAGGAGGCGGATAAACTTGACTTCTTTCCCACAACAGGTTTGCATCTTTGCTGCTGCCGTAAAGAGTCAGAAGAGCACCAGATATCGTAGAGAAGTATTTCCGACAAATAGTTTTGGGTTGTTTGAAGAAACTTGACTCATTAGGGATGGACGTGTCCTGTGGCGGACACTGGGATGTTTGTAGAGACCGCTGCCTCCGGGGAGTGTCGTCGCTACGAGCAACTGTCCTGACCTAATATGCAAAATGGTTTTGGTGAGACACGAGTGTTTAGATGCTAGATAATGTTTTTTATTCTCTGTCAGTAGTGTTAATGTTGTAGCTGACAGCCGTGTGTGTGTGTGTGTGTGTGTGTGTGTGTGT